>NC_143040.1:19607500-19963750 GCF_057628025.1 Oncorhynchus mykiss
GCTGGCCAATTGTCTGTGGCAGTTATTTGATATAATATGGTTAATAGTACTGGCTGGGTAAATTAACACAATTTTGCCACAGTAGACTTACTGTTGGTTGCCGGGGGTGGGAGGGTGTCACACACACACACACACACACACACACACACACACATTGACAGGCGGGGCCAGGGGTCCATGGGTACCCCTGGGAGTGGTACGTGCGTAAAATCACTGGGGAAGCCAATCCAGAAAAAAAAGCCATATTACAACCTATGTGTTGTGATAATTACGTTGTTTGCTCTGTAATTAGTTGATATGCCTTAACGCCGTTATATATAGACTGAAGGCCGAGACAATAAGAAGACACAGTGGCAGAATAAATTCAACAACACATTTGTTTCATTACAAAACCGGAGAGCAACATCTGTCTGGTGAAGTCCACAAAACATATTGAATGTAACAAACAGTTACATGACCTACAGCATGGTCAAGCAAGGTCATGTTTACGACATTTTCTGACTACTAAACAACTATGGATTTAGAACCACAGAGAGTCATAGCTTCCTCCACTATTCCAGCACCATTTCAACTTCAACATTTCAACATCATCTAATCCTCTGCTTAGTCTAATACAATGACAACTAAAAGATACCAAAAACTATTTAGTCCAATCTACGTAAGCTAAATATGTTGTGGCTGTCCATGGTAATGATTTCTCTGTGTGTGTGTGTGTGTGTGTGTGTGTGTGTGTGTGTGTGTGTGTGTGTGTGTGTGTGTGTGTGTGTGTGTGTGTGTGTGCAAGTAGAAAAACATGTTGACTCACCCTACACAAATATATACACACACACACACACACACACACACAGACAAGAACCACCATCCACCCTCCCCATAGCAGGCCTAAGTCTTCAGTCACATGGCTAGTTGCTCATAGTTGGTGGTACACACACAGTGCAGGGTGAAGCATGGACAGCAGCGGATCATTTGTATTGAGTCACAGCCCAGGGATTAATTCGGGCCGGGGACACAGGGGCCATGAAGGGCGAGCGCCTGGCCTCCCACCCACACAGCCTGTTGGGAGAAGGGGCCTGTACCAGAAGTGGAGCTGGAGGCCGGTACTTAGGGTCACAACATATTGTTCTCCCTCGGCTCTGGGTCTGGTGGCTGTCACACTGATGTTATCGATGGAGGAGGAAAGAAAGACTTGGCAGACAGAAGGAGAGAGAAAGGAGGAAAGACAGCCCTTTGACCTTTTCCACAGGTCAACAGACACTGAGACAGATGAGTGATTCGTCAATCTGTCATCTCATTCAGGCTAGTGACCCAACAAGCTACATGAGACAATAAGACAATTGCCTAGACATATCTGCTGATACACAGCAAGGCTACATCTGTCAAGATCTGGAAGAAAAAAGTGCAAGAGTGTTTGAAACGCATTCCTCAAAATAAAGGGGCTTCTTAAAGTGTTTCATGTGGAGAGGAGCATAAACTCTCCCTGCATCCCAATGGCACCCTATTCCCTATATAGTGTACTATTTTTGACCAGAGCCCTATAGGGAATAGGGTGCCATTTGAGATGCGTAATTTATCTTTGTAGAGCTGAGGCGATGAAGGCCTCTGAAAGAGATCTGAGGCCCTGAGTGAATTCATGACAGAACGTCTCTTGGTCTCTCATCATCTATGGTCCAGATGAAGACAATTTTTTTATTTCACCTTTATTTAACCAGGTACTGTAGGCCAGTTGAGAACAAGTTCTCATTGACAACTGTGACCTGGCCAAGATGAAGCAAAGCAGTGCAACACAAATAACAACACAGAGTTACACATGGAATAAACAAACGTAGAGTCAATTACACAATAGGAAGAAAAAAATAAGTCTATATACAGTGTGTGCAAATGGTGTGAGGAGGTAAGGCAATAAATAGTCCATAGTCGAAGTAATTACAATTATAATATCACTGGAATGATAGATGTGCAGATGATGATGTGCAAGTAGAAATGCTGGTGTGCAAAAGAGCAAAAAAGTAAATAAAAACAATATGGGGATGAGGTAGGTAGATTGGATGGGCTATTTACAGATGGGCTATGTACAGCTGCAGCGATTGGTTAGCTGCTCAGATAGCTGATGTTTAAAGTTAGTGAGGGAGATATAAGTCTCCAACTTCAGAGATTTTTTACATTTGTTCCAGTCATTGGCAGCAGAGAACTGGAAGGAAAGGCGGAAAAAGGAGGTGTTGACTTTGGGGATGACCAGTGAGATATACCTGCTGGAGCGTGTGCTACGGGTGGGTGTTGTTATCGTGACCAGTGAGATGAGATAAGGCGGAGCTTTACCTAGAAAATAGTTATAGATGACGCCAGTGGGTCTGGGGACGAATATGCAGCGAGGGCCAGCCGACGAGTGCATGCAGGTCGCAGTGGTGGGTGGTGTATGGGGCTTTGGTGACAAAACGGATGGCACTGTGATAGATTGCATCCAGTTTTCTGAGTAGAGTGTTTGAGGCAATTTTGTAAATGACATTGCCGAAGTCGAGGATCGATAGGATAGTCAATTTTACGAGGGTATGTTTGATGGCGTGAGTGAAGGAGGCTTTGTTGCGAAATAGGAAACCGATTTTAGATTTAATTTTTGGATTGGAGATGTTTAATATTAGTCTGGAAGGAGAGTTAACAGTCTAGCCAGACACCTAGGTATTTGTAGTTGTCCACATATTCTAAGTTAGAACCGTCCAGAGTAGTGATGCTAGTCGGGTGGGCGGGTGCAGACAGCAATCGGTTGAAACGCATGCATTTAGTTTTACTAGCGTTTAAGAGCAGTTGGAGGCCACGGAAGGAGTGTTGTATGGCATTGAAGCTCGTTTGGAGGATTGTTAACACAAGGCCCTGAGTGAATTAATGACAGAACGTCTCTCGGTTTCTTATCATCCATGGTCCAGATGAAGACATGATGGCACAAGGCCCTGAGTGAATTCATGACCGAATGTCATGGATGACTGCAGCCTCCCACTGTGTGTGTGTGTGTGTGTGTGTGTGTGTGTGTGTGTGTGTGTGTGTGTGTGTGTGTGTGTGTGTGTGTGTGTGTGTGTGTGTTTGAGAGAAAGAGAGAGAAAGAGAGAGAGAGAGAGAGAGAGAGAGAGAGAGAGAGAGAGAGAGAGCGAGAGAAAGAGGGGGGATAGCGTGTGTGACTATATACAGTGCATTCGGAAAGTATTCAGACCCCTTGACTTTTTCCACATTTTGTTACCTTACAGCCATATTCTAAAATAGATTAAATTAAAATAAATTCCTCATCAATCTACACACAATACACCATAATGACAAAGTGAAAACAGGTTTTTAGAAATTTTAGCGAACATAAGTATTCAGACCCTTTCCTATGAGACTCGAAATTAAGCTCAGGTGCATCCTGTTTCCATTGATCATCCTTGAGATGTTTCTACAATTTGATTGGAGTCCACCTGTGGTAAATTCAATTGATTGGACATGATTTGGAAAGGCACACACCTGTCTATATAAGGTCCCACAGTTGACAGTGCATGTCAGAGCTTAAACCAAGCCACGAGGTCGATGGAATTGTACGTAGTGCTCCAAGACAGGATTGTGTCGAGGTACAGATCTGGGGAAGGGTACCAAAACATTTCTGCAACATTGAAGGTCCCCAAGAACACAGTGGCCTCCATTATTCTTAAATGGAAAAAGTTTGGAACCACTAAGACTCTTCCTAGAGCAGGCCGCCCAGCTAAACTGAGCAATCGGGGGAGAAGATCCTCGGTCAGGGAGGTAACCAAGAGTTAACCAGAGTTCCTCTGTAACCAGAGTTCCTCTGTGGGATTTGTTTTCAGTGGCAGTCAGGATCAAGGGAAAGATGAATGGAGCAAAGTACAGAGGTATCTTTGATGAAAACCTGCTCCAGAGCGCTCAGGACCTCAGTCTGGGGTGAAAGTTCACCTTCCAACAGGACAACGACCCTAACCACACAGCCAAGATAACGCAGGAGTGGCTTCGGGACAAGTCTCTGAATGTCCTTGAGTGGCTCAGCCAGAGCCCGGACTTGAACCCAATCGAACATCTCTGGAGAGACCTGAAAATAGCTGTGCAGCAATGCTCCCCATCCAACCTGACAGAGCTTGAGAGGATCTGCAGAGAAGAATAGGAGAAACTCCCCAAATACAGGTGTGCCAAGCTTGTAGCATCATACCCAAGAAGACGCTAGGCTGTAATCTCTGCCAAAGGTGCTTAAACAAAGTACTGAGTAAAGGGTCTGAATACTTATGTCAATGTGACATCATTTATAATTTGTACTTTTTTTGCAAAAATGTCTGAAAACTAGTTTTTGCTTTGTCATCATGGGGTATTGTTTGCAGATTGATGAGGGGGAAAAAACATTTGAATACATTTTAGAATAAGGTTGTAACGTAAGAGAATGTGGAAAAAGTTAAGGGGTTTTATGACTTTCTGAATGTCCGTCTTTATGCTCATACCACAGCTTGACAACTATTCATCGATGACATTGATTTGGTTTACCAAAAGTAATAAACTGGAGTTCATGTTCTTTAAAATCCCAGACGTTGTCATTTCTCCAGCCCAGTAATAGCAGTGTTTCTGACGTATAATTCACCACTTCACCACGGTGCTTGACATAAAATCAGCTACAATAGGCCTAATTAAGACACTTTACTGGAGGATCCAAGACTGACCACGGGACACTGAAGAGAGAACGGCCAAAGGGGGCTCCCCACCCACCCCAGAGAGGAGGGCTCCACTCCCAAAACCAGTGGTGTGTGTAGAGAAGTGAGGGAGAGAAGACACCCCTTTTCCCAACAAAGACAAAGGATTGGAAGGGGATGGGTGATGTGTCAAGATCCAATATAGGGTTTAGCTTGGCATGCCATGTAATTGCTGTGTATTAACAATTAGTAACATAGTTGTTACACCTCAGAACATGTCTATTGTTCTGCCTGTCTGCAGCCTATATTTGGCAAGAACGTTCACACTCGCAGTGGTCGTGGCTGCCAGGAATGAAGCCAGTCTGCTTTCAAGATGTGTGTTTGTCAATCGTCTCCTCTCCCGGCCCTCCTCCAGAAACACACACAGATCAGAGGATGATGTAAGCTAAGCTGCAGGGCACCATAGCTGTGTGTGTGTGTGTGTGTGTGTGTGTGTGTGTGTGTGTGTTTGTGTGTGTGTGTGTGGAGAATTACTTACAACCGACGTGTAGCCAGCTATCAACCCAGCCTCTTACAGATGATGGGATTCACCTGGCAGTAACGTATCCAGGGGGCGAGAAAGAGAAAAAAGCCAAGCAAACCAATATTTTCTATTTACTCTCTTCTGTTATTCTTCTTCCCACGCTCCACATTTCTTTTCAGTTAAAGGGAAGGAGATAGGAAGGATAGGAGGGATGGAGTGAGGAAGGATAGGAGAGCTGGAGTGAGGAAGGATAGGAGGGATAGAGTGAGGAAGGATAGGAGGGATGGAGTGAAGGAAGGATAGGAGGGATGGAGTGAAGGAAGGATAGGAGGGATGGAGTGAGGAAGGATAGGAGGGATGGAGTGAGGGAGGATAGGAGGGATGAAGTGAGGAAGGATAGGAGGGATGGAGTGAAGGAAGGATAGGAGGGATGGAGTGAAGGAAGGATAGGAGGGATGGAGTGAGGAAGGATAGGAGGGATGGAGTGAGGAAGGATAGGAGGGATGGAGTGAGGAAGGATAGGAGGGATGGATGGAGTGAAGGAAGGATAGGAGGGATGGAGTGAGGAAGGATAGGAGGGATGGAGTGAAGGAAGGATAGGAGGGATGGAGTGAAGGAAGGATAGGAGGGATGGAGTGAGGAAGGATAGGAGGGATGGAGTGAGGAAGGATAGGAGGGATGGAGTGAGGAAGGATAGGAGGGATGGATGGAGTGAAGGAAGGATAGGAGGGATGGAGTGAAGGAAGGATAGGAGGAATGGAGTGAAGGGAGGATAGGAGGGATGGAGTGAGGAAGGATAGGAGGGATGGAGTGAGGAAGGATAGGAGGGATGGAGTGAGGGAGGATAGGAGGGATGAAGTGAGGAAGGATAGGAGGGATGGAGTGAGGAAGGATAGGAGGGATGGAGGATAGGAGGGATGGAGTGAGGAAGGATAGGAGGGATGGAGTGAAGGAAGGATAGGAGGGATGGAGTGAGGAAGGATAGGAGGGATGGAAGGATAGGAGGGATGGAGTGAGGAGGGATAGGAGGGATGGAGTGAGGAAGGATAGGAGGGATGGAGTGAGAAAGGATAGGAGGGATGGAGTGGGGAAGGATAGGAGGGATGGAGAATAGGAGGGATGGAGTGAGGAAGGATAGGATGAAGGAAGGATAGGAGGGATGGAGTGAAGGAAGGATACTAGGGATGGAGTGAGGAAGGATAGGAGGGATGGAAGGATAGGAGGGATGGAGTGAGGAAGGATAGGAGGGATGGAGTGAGAAAGGATAGGAGGGATGGAGTGGGGAAGGATAGGAGGGATGGAGTGAGAAAGGATAGGAGGGATGGAGTGAGGAAGGATAGGAGGGATGGAGTGGGGAAGGATAGGAGGGATGGAGTGAGAAAGGATAGGAGGGATGGAGTGAGGAAGGATAGGAGGGATGGAGTGAGAAAGGATAGGAGGGATGGAGTGGGGAAGGATAGGAGGGATGGAGTGAAGGAAGGATAGGAGGGATGGAGTGAGGAAGGATAGGAGGGATGTAGTGAAGGAAGGATAGGAGGGATGGAGTGGGGAAGGATAGGAGGGATGGAGTGAGAAAGGATAGGAGGGATGGAAGGATAGGAGGGATGGAGTGAGGAAGGATAGGAGGGATGGAGTGAAGGAAGGATACTAGGGATGGAGTGAGGAAGGATAGGAGGGATGGAAGGATAGGAGGGATGGAGTGAGGAAGGATAGGAGGGATGGAGTGAGAAAGGATAGGAGGGATGGAGTGGGGAAGGATAGGAGGGATGGAGTGAGACAGGATAGGAGGGATGGAGTGAGGAAGGATAGGAGGGATGGAGTGAGAAAGGATAGGAGGGATGGAGTGGGGAAGGATAGGAGGGATGGAGTGAAGGAAGGATAGGAGGGATGGAGTGAGGAAGGATAGGAGGGATGTAGTGAAGGAAGGATAGGAGGGATGGAGTGAGAAAGGATAGGAGGGATGGATGGAGTGGGGAATGATAGGAGGGATGGAGTGAGGAAGGATACTAGGGATGGAGTGAGGAAGGATAGGAGGGATGGAGTGAGGAAGGATAGGAGGGATGGAGTGAGAAAGGATAGGAGGGATGGAGTGGGGAAGGATAGGAGGGATGGAGTGAGGAAGGATAGGAGGGATGTAGTGAAGGAAGGATAGGAGGGATGGAGTGAGGAAGGAAACAGGTGGAAAGCTGTCCCTCGTGTGTTTTACCTGGAATCTGTGAGGGGAGGAAAGATGCTCACGTAATGGGGTGGCATACATACAGTCCATATGTCTCCTACCTCCCAGTTACAAACACATACATGTAGACATCGTCCCTACTGGACATACTAGGTCAGCGATACATTGGGTTTATTTTAGAGTGACACTAGTGACACAACTATTTGAAGTTTACACAGCACGAGAGAGAGAGAGAAAGAGAGAGCAAGATAGACAGATTTTTTTCATTAACTAGGCAAGTCAGAACAAATTCTTATTTACAATGACAGTCTACCGGGTAACAGTGAGTTAACTACCTTGTTCAGGGGCAGGATAACAGATTTTTACGTTGTCGGCTCGGGGAGTCGATCCAGCAACCTTTTGGTTACTGGCCCAACGCTCTAATCACTAGGCTACCTGCTGCCCAAAAAGAGATAGAGATACAGTATATAGAGAGAGGGAGATAGATAGAGAGATGGAGAGAGATAGAGAGATATAGAGAGAGGGAGATAGATAGAGAGATGGAGAGATATAGAGATAGATGGATAGAGAGGTAGATAGATATATAGAGAGATAGATAGAGAGAGAGAACCGGAGAAGAACCTGACACCCTCAGCACACAGGGGGACAAACACCTGCCTGGAGGTGACAGCATTTCCTCCCCCATATGCCCCCCTAGGCACAACTATGACAACATAACCAACAAAAACAGGTCACAAGTCCTGCAGCTGTGTCGCACGCTGAGTATGTGCATAGTCAATGGTAGGCTTTGAGGGGACTCCTATGGTAGGTACACCTATAGCTCATCTCTTGGCATTAGTACTGTAGACTACTTTATGACTGACCTCAACCCAGAGTCTCTCAGAAAGCTTTCATTCAGCCCACTGACACCCCTATCAGATCACAGCAAAATTACAGTCTACTTGAATAGAGCAATACTCAATCATGAGGCATCAAAGCCAAAGGAACTGAGTAATATTAAGAAATGCTATAGATGGAAGGAATGCAGTTTGGAAATCTACCAAAAAATAATGAGGCAACAACAAATTCAAACCTTTTTAGACAATTTCCTGGACAAAACATTCCACTGTAATAGTGAAGGTGTAAACTTGGCAGAAGAAAATCTTAACAGTACTGTATATTTTACCTCTCAGCTTCCCTATCAAATCTAAAAATCTCAAATAGAAAACCGAAGAAAATGAACAACAATGACAAATGGTTTGATGAAGAATGCAAAAATCTAAGAAAGAAATTGGAAAACCTGTCCAACCAAAAACACAGACCTGGAAAACCTGAGTCTACACCTTCACTATGGCGAATCACTAAAACACAGAAATATACTACGGAAAAAGAAGGAACAACTTCTCCAATCGTTTTGGCTCTATACCAATGAACACACAGCAAAAACATATACATGATCAAATACACATCTTAGAATCAACTATTAAAGACTACCAGAACCCACTGGGTTCTCCAATTATCTTGAAGGAACTGCAGGACAAAATAAAACTCTCCAACCCAAAAAGTCCTGTGGTGTTGATGGTATCCTCAATGAAATGATAAAATATACAGACAACAAATTCCAACTGGCTATACTAAAACTCTTTAACATCATCCTTAGCTCTGGCATCTTCCCCAATATTTGGAATCAAGGGATGATCACCCCAATCAACAAAAATGGAGACAAATTTGTCCCCAATAACTACCGTGGGATATGCATCAACAGTAACCTTGGGAAAATCCTCCGCATTATCATTAACAGCAGACTCGTACGTTTCCTCAGTGAAAACAATGTACTGAGCAAATGTCAAATTGGCTTTTTACCAAATTATCGTACGACAGACCACGTATTCAAACTGCACACCCTAATTGACAAACAAACAAACCAAAACAAAAGGCAAAATCTTCTCATGCTTTGTTGATTTCAAAAAAGCCTTTGACTCAATTTGGCATGAGAGTCTGCTATACAAATTGGTGGAAAGCGGTGTTGGGGGAAAAACATACAACATTATAAAATCCATGTACACATTCATAAAGTGTGCTGTTAAAATAGGCAAAAAACACACACATTTCGTCCCACGGGGCATTAGGGTGAGACAGGGATGCAGCTTAAGCCCCACCCTCTTCAACATATATATCAATGAATTGGCGACGGGACTAGAAAAGTCTGCACAACCCGGCCTCACTGTACTAGAATCTGAAGTTAAATGTCTACTGTTTGCTAATGATCTGGTGGTTCTGTCACCAACCAATGAGGGCCTACAGCAGCACCTAGATCTTCTGCACAGATTCTGCCAGACCTGGGCCCTGACAGTAAATCTCAGTGAGACAAAAAATTGGTGTTCCAAAAAAGGTCCTGTCGTCAGGACCACAAATACAAATTCAATCTAGACACCATTGCCCTAGAGCACACAAAAAACTATACAGTACATACCTTGGCCTAAACATCAGCACCACAGGTAACTTCCACAAAGCTGTGAAAGATCTGAGAGACAAGGCAAGAAGGGCATTCTATGCCTTTCAAAGGAACAGAAAATTTGACATACCAATTAGGATCTGGCTAAAAATACTTGAATCAGTTATAGAACCCATTGCCGTTTATGGTTGTGAGGTCTGGGGTCCGCTCACCAACCAAGAATTCACAAAATGGGACAAACACCAAATTGAGACTCCACATTCAGAATTCTGCTAAAATATCCTCTGTGTACAACGTAAAACACCAAATAATACATGCAGAGCAGAATTAGACCACTACCCGCTAATTATCAAAATCCAGAAAAGAGACGTTAAATTCTACAACTACCTAAAAGGAAGCAATTCCCAAACCTTCCATAACAAAGCCGTCACCTACAGAGAGATGAACCTGGAGAAGAGTTCCCTAAGCAAGCTGGTCCAGGGGCTCTGTTCACAAACACAAACACACCCCACAGAGCCCCAGGACAGCAACACAATTAGACCCAACCAAATCATGAGAAAACAAAAAGATAATTACTTGACACATTGGAAAGAATTAAGGAAAAAACAGAGAAAACTAGAATGCTATTTGGCCCTAAACAGAGAGTACACAGTGGCAGAATACCTGGCCACCGTGACTGACCCAAACTTAAGGAAAGCTTTGACTATGTACTGTCATGACTGTCCTGACCAGGTCAGGTTACAGGAGACCACAACCCTACAGATTATCTCTCAACCCCAACAGAGGAGGAGAGATCTAGGGGTCTGAAGATGTGGGGTTTTTTATGACCCCTCACGCTCCTGGTAAATCTCAGGCCACAGACAAATTCCTTTGTCCTGTTACTATGAAGAACCAGCCTCAGAACATTAAACATGAAATAAAGGGACTTTGGAACAATGGTTTCGGTCAGCCATAATGGTGGTCATGACGATAGATGGAATATGAAAATGTATGTAATTTTTGTTTTGTTATTAAAGGTTAATAGATGATGTTATTACGAAAACATTGTAATGTGAAGAGTTTTCCTAGTATATGTTTGATGTTTATACATTGTACGTTGTATGGAAAATATCCAAATCAAAGAGAATGTTTTGGGGAAGATGAAATGTTAAGTTAGTTGTCTAAAATTGGATTTGAATAAAATCTAGACCTTGCCTCATTAACTTGGTACGCCCAGAGAATTGCCCTAAAGGCGGTTACGCCCACTTCTGACCCAAGGGTATCAAACCTGTGAGTAGAGAATTTACAACAAGACTACGTGACGCCAGCTGCAGCAAGGTCTAAAAAGTCAACGAACCCAGAATGCAACACAAGTTTTTTTTTTTTATAATTTTTTTTACCCATTTTTCTCTCCAATTTTGTGAGAGACGAAGGTTGAAAGTCATGCGTCCTCCGATACACAACCCAACCAACCAACCCGCACTGCTTCTTAACACAGCTCGCATCCAACCTGGAAGCCAGCTGCACCAATGTGTCAGAGGAAACACCGTGCACCGGGCAACCTTGGTTAGTGTGCACTGCGCCCGGCCCGCCACAGGAGTCGCTGGTGCGCGATGAGTCAAGGATATCCCTTCCGGCCAAGCCCTCCCTAACCCGGACGACGCTGGGCCAATTGTGCGTCGCCCCACGGACCTCCCGCGCTCGGCCGGTTGCGATAGAGCCTGGGCACGAACCCAGAGTCTCTGGTGGCACTGCTGGTGCTGCAGTACAGCGCCATTAACCACTGCGCCCCACAAGTTTGAGGACAAGACATTTTTCTACCCAAGCTACGGATGAGTAGCTGTGTCTAAGCGGGTGAATTCAAGTCGAACCACCTAGCCTACATCTCACATCGAATCGTGGTCTCTAAAGGGTTTCATTCCTATGCTCTGAGCTCTGAGCTACAGAGCCGTCTGTCCTCAGAAGACCCCTTCCAGAGAAAAGGGTGAGGGAACAGACTCCTAAGCCCAAAAGGACACCGACAGCGGGAGGACGATCAGGGAGGTGCGCCGGAGTAGTGCGTCATCGAACAGCTGAAGGCCTATGCAGCGAATCCTCGGAGATCATCCCCACGTAATTACATCATTATATTCTGAGCCATAAGAGCGGCAGTTTGGGGCAAGGCTAGGGTTAGAATAGCATAGCTGACACATTCACCCAAATGTATATTTCTCGTGTACTTTCTTTTTTCTCTCTCTTTTGAAATCCTCATTGTGGGTAATACGCGCCATAGTGTGTTGGCCCGTTATCCTAAGTTCTAATCAATAGCCTATAATGTGTTTTGTCTATGTGTATCCTTTATCATAATTTTAGCTTTTTAGTAAGTAAATATTCAACTAAGATTGGTGTGGTACGAATTCATTGGTGAGACCCGGGTCCATGCAGATTCACGGGCTCTACGACGTTCAGAACGAGATTGGTAGAGGCAACTGTTTAATTAGCGGCTGTTGTAAAATCGAAATTCTTTGAGTTAATTTAGGAAATAGAAACTCAATAAAAACTAGTTTTCCCATGGTGCCCCAGGATAATCCTGTTAAGGATATGGCAGACACATCTCTCTCTTTGGAGAGATTGGGTACCCCTAGTAAACTGAAAAAAAAATCTGTCAAAAATTGCTAATATATGCAAATAAAAATTATTATTGGATAGAAAACACTCTAAAGATTCTAAAACCGTTGGAATTATGTCTGTAAGTATAGCAGAACTCACAGGGCAGGCATTCTTCCAAACTAGTTTTTGTGGCCATGAAAGTTGGAGCAACTTTGACGTCATGGCCCCCACCCTTCCCAACCAGTTATGGTCCTCTTTCAGTAGAGCTTTGAATCGTTCAAATCCCGCGAGAATTGACCCTATGGGAGTGAAATTAGTGCGTGCCACGAGAGAATAGGCTGTGCGTATGGGCGCGAATTGGTCCCAGCCATTCCTTTGTTCCAGCACTCAAGAGAAGGGCAGACGATGGCCGATTGAATTGAAGTTTGTTTTGCGTGTCTAAAACATCATAAAGCTTGTTTCTGCACTTAGTTTGACCTGTTTAGTCGACATATAATATGTATTTTTGAAGTTTTGATGCGCAACTTTTCCGGACCAGAGGACGTTTTGGGTGCATTTCAGCTGATGTTATTAGCAGTAGCTAATACAAAGACGCAAGACTTGAAACCAAACGATGTATTGGGTAAGTATGAAGCCTTCCAGAACATTCTGAACGAAGACCATCGAAGGTAAGGGAATATTTATGCTTAAATCTGTGTTTCTGTTGACTCCAACATTACGTAGAAATGTAGCTTGGAACTGAGCGCCGTCTCAGCATATAGAATAGTGTGCGATTTCTGTAACGTTAAAAATAAATCTAACAAAGCGGTTGCATAAAGAAGCAGTGTATCTTTCTAACTATATGTAGAACATGTATATTTAGTCAAAGTTTATGATGTCTATTTACGTTATCTTGCCGCGCTACATAGATTTCCTGCGGGACTACATAATTTCTGGACGTGAACTCACTGTAAATGGACATTTATGGATATAAATGGCATATTATTGAAAAAAAAAATATGTACTGTGTAACATGTCATATTACTGTCATCTGATGAAGATTTTCAAAAGGTTAGTGAGCGATTTATTTTTTAATCCTGCGTTTGTTGATTGCATGTTTTGGCTATTCAAATGAGCTGTGTCTGGTGGTGGTTTTACATATATATGTGCTATGTTTTCGCCGTAAAACATTTTAGAAATCTGACTTGCTGGCTAGATGAAATGAAGGTGTTTATCTTTCATTTGAGCTATTGGACTTGTTAATGTGTGGAGGTTTAATATTTTTAAGAATATTTTTGCGTTCCATGCGCCACCGTTTCAGCTGAACGTGGGAGGGTTGATTCCCAATTGGGAACCAGTATCGTAGACAGGTTAATGAGTTAATAATTGCTTGAATCAATTAATCACGCAATATGAGCTGCACTTCCTAACCTCCTGCCAAATGTATGACCATATTAGAGACACATATTTCCCTCAGATTACACAGATCCACAAAGAATTCGAAAACTTTTGATAAGCTCCCATGTCTACTGGGTGAAATACCACAGTGTGTCATCACAGCAGCAAGATTTGTGACCTGTTGCCACAAGAAAAGGTCAACCAGTGAAGAACAAACATTGTAAATACAACCCATATTTATGCTTATTTATTTTCCCTTTTTGTAACGGTCGTTGTTGGTGGAAGAAGGTGAGGACCAATGCGCAGCGTGGATAGTGTCCATCTTTTTAATAAAGTTAATGAACATTGAACAAAAACAATAAAATGAACGAACAAACGAACGAACAAACGAACGAAACCGAAACAGTTCTGTCTGGTGCAGATACCAACACTCAACAGAAAACAATCACCCACAACTCAAGGGTGAAAACAGGCTGCCTAAGTATGGTTTTCAATCAGGGACAACGATTGACAGCTGCCTCTGATTGACAACCATACCAGGCCAAACACAGAAATACCAAATCATAGAAACACGAACATAGACAACCCACCCAACTCACGCCCTGGCCATACTAAAACAAAGACATAACAAAAGAACTAAGGTCAGAACGTGACACTTTTGTACTTTAACCATTTGCACATTGTTACAACACTGTATATATACATAATATGACATATGTAATGTCTTTATTATTTTGGAACATCTGTGAGTGTAATGTTTACTGTTCATTTTATTGTTTATTTCACTTTTGTATATTATCTACTTCACTTGCTTTGGGAATGTTAACATATATTTCTCATGCCAATAAAGCCCCTTGAATTGAATTGATAGAGAGATAGATAGAGAGAGAGATAGATAGAGGTAGATAGAGCGGTAGATAGAGAGATAGATAGACAGACAGACAAGTAGAATGATAGGCTCCCTGTGCAGTGACTGAATCATCAAACATCAGCCAGCCAGCAAGGGGTGTGTGTGTGTGTGTGTGTGTGTGTGTGTGTGTGTGTGTGTGTGTGTGTGTGTGTGTGTGTGTGTGTGTGTGTGTGTGTGTGTGTGTGTATAGCAGCTCTGCCTGCTGCAGCAAGATCTCAAAGTTTCACTTTGAAATTAGTGTAAAGAGTCCTGTGTGTAGCTGGTGAGAGAGTCAGGCGCAGGACAGCAGATACGAGCTAAAAACAAATTGCTTTACTCAAAAAAGGCAAATATACAAAGAAACATCTTAATCACACACAGACGGACCGAAAATTACAATAAACAATCACTCACAAAAAAATATGTAGGGAACAGAGGGTTAAATAATGAACAAGTGATTGATGTGTGAAACAAAGACAAATGGAAAATGAAAAGTGGATCGGCAGTAGCTAGAAAGCCGGTGATGTCAACCACCGAACGCCGCCCGAACAAGGAGAGGGACTGGCTTGACAGTACCCCCCCCCCCCCCCCCCTTCCCCCTCCGGGTCGCACAGGGCGATCCGGATGGGGACGGTGGAAATCCCGCAGCAATGAAGGGTCCAGAACGTCCTCCACCGGCACCCAGCATCTCTCCTCCGGACCGTACCCCTCCCACTCCACGAGGTACTGAAGGCCCCTCGCCCGACGCCTCAAGTCCAGGATAGCTCGAACAGCATACGGCGGGGCCCCCTCGATGTCCAGAGTGGGAGGAGGAACCTCCAGTACCAGCCACCACTGGCCTGAGGAGAGACACATGGAACGAGGAGTTAATATGAAAATCTGGGGGAAGCTGTAACCTGTAACATACCTCGTTCAGTCTCCTCAGGACTTTAAAATGCCCCACAAACCACGGACCCAGCTTCCGGCAGGGCAGGCGGGCTGCGGTGGCGGTCAGAGCCCTCTTTTTGCCGCCTCACGGCCCGTTGTAGGTGCGCATGGGCACCTATGGTCTCCTCCGAGCGCTTGAACCATGCGTCCACCGCAGGCGCTTTGATCTGTCTCTAATGCCACGGTGCCAGAACCGGCTGATTCCCCAGTACGCACTGGAAGGGAGAGAGGTTAGTGGAGGAGTGGCGGAGTGAGTTTTGAGCCATCTCTGCACAGGGGATGAACGGCCAGTCCTGGCAATATGACTGCAGAAACCTACCCACATCCTGGTTGACTGGTTGACTCTCTCCACCCACCCATTACTCTCGGGGTGAAAACCTGAGGTGAGGCTGACCGAGACCCCAAACGTTCCATGAACGCTCTCCAGACCCTGGACGGGAACTGGGGACCTCGATCAGAGATCCCTCAGGAATCCCGTAGTGCCGGAAGACATGAGTGAACAGGGCCGTAGGGAGACCGGGCAAAGGGAGGAGACGGCAGAACTTAGAAAACCGATCCACAACGACCAGGATCCTGGTGTTGCCCTGTGAGGGAGGATGATCCGTCAGGAAGTCCACCGACAGGTGCGACCACAGCCGCTGTGGAACAGGTAGGAGTTGTAATTTCCCTCTGGGCAGGTGCCTGGGGGCCTTGCACTGGGCGCACACCGAGCAGGAGGAAACATAAACCCTCACGTCCTTGGCCAAGGTGGGCCACCAGTACTTCCCACTAAGGCAATGCGGGGCGAAGCTTTGGTGGCGTGCATGGCTCCTATCCCAGCCTCGGACGCATCCACCTCAACTATGAACGCCAAAGAGGGATCCGGATGAGCCAGTACGGGAGCTGAGGTAAACAGAGCCTTCAGGTGACCAAAAGCCCTGTCCACCTCAGCCGACCACTACACCGGTCCTCCCTTCAGCAGTGAGGTAATGGGAGCTGCTACCTGACCAAACCCCCAGATAAACCGCCGGTAGTAGTTGGCAAACCCCAGAAACCGCTGCACTTCCTTTACCTTGGTGGGAGTCAGCCAATTACGCACGGCTGAAATGCGGTCACTCTCCATCTCCACACCTGAGGTGGAAATGCGGTACCCTAAGAAGGAGACGGACTGTTGAAAGAACAGACATTTCTCAACCTTGATGTACAGGTCATGCTCCAACAGTCAACCAAGCACCTTGCACACCAGGGACACATGCTCGTCGCGTGTAGCAGAGTATATCAGAATGTTGTTAATATACACCACTACACCCTGCCCGTGCAGGTCCTGGAAAATCTCGTCAACAAAGGCCTGGAAGACTGATGGAGCATACATCAACCCGTATGGCATGACGAGGTACTCACAGTACCCTGAGGTGGTACTAAATGCCGTCTTCCACTCGTTCCCCTCCCGGATACGCACCAGGTTGTAAGCGCTCCTGAGATCCAACTTTGTGAAGAAGCGCGCCCCGTGCATTGACTCGATCGCACTGGCAATGAGAGGCAGCGGGTAGCTATACCTCATAGTGATCAAATTTTTCCCTCGATAGTCAATACATGGGCGCAGACCCCCATCCTTCTTCTTCACAAAAAAGAAACTCGAGGAGGCAGGTGAAGTGGAGGGCCGAATGTATCCCCTGCCCCAGCCGCCGTCTCCTCCTGTGACAGGGGATACACGTGACTCCTGGGAAGTACTGCGTCTACCAGGAGCTTTATCGCACAATCCCCCCGTCGATGAGGTGGTAATTTAGTCGCCCTCTTCTTACAGAAGGCGAGAGCCAAATCAGCATATTCTGAGGGGATGCACACGGTGGAGACCTGGTCTGGACTTTCCACCGTAGTCGCACTGATGGAAACCCCCACAGACCTCCCTGAGTACTCTCGTGACCACCCCTTGAGAGCCCTATGTTGCCACGAAATAGTGGGGTCATGATAGGCCAACCAGGATAAGCCCTCCACCACAGGAAACGCAGGAGAATCAATAAGGAAGAGACTGATTCTCTCCTCATGACCCTCCTGCGTAACCATGTCAAGTGGAGCGGTGGCCTCCCTAATCAGCCCTGACCCTAATGGTTGACTATCTAAGGCGTGCACAGGGGAATCCCTAAACTATTAGCAAATGAATGATCTAGTGCCTTATGCTGGGAATGCGAGGAAAACTCAGGAAATAAAATAAACATATACATGTGAGCAACAAGGGGCTCTGGGTGAGCCTGGTGCCGACTCACCTGGGGTGACACAATAGTGCCCTGCCTGCTGCCTCGACTTCCTGAGGAACCCCCCCCCCCCCCCCAGCACCGACCAGCAGTGTGCCCTCTGCGGCCACAGATGGTGCAGGGAATGGCCCCTCCTCTGGTCGCCCTAAGTGCAGCACCCCCTAGCTCCATGGGCGTCAGAGCGGAGGTGCTGGGGGATGGAACTGACAGGCCCCGATCCGGAGATCCGCAGGCAGTGAGCAGGTCCACCAGCAGGTCCACCAGCTGGTCCAATGTGAGGGTGGTGTCTCTGCAGGCCAAGTCCTGACGAATGTCCTCGCGCAGACTGCACCTGTAGTGATCGATCAGGGCCCTGTCCTTACATCCCGCGCCAGCGGCCAGGGTCCGGAAGTCCAAGGCAAAATCCTGCGCGCTCCTCATCCCCTGCCTGAGGTGGAACAGATGTTCACCCGGCGCTCGACCCTCAGGTGGGTGGTCGAACACTGCCCGAATATGGCGGGTGAACTCTGCGTAATTATCCAACGCCGCATCTCCCTCACACCATACGGTGTTGGCCCACTCCAGGGCGTTGCTTGAGAGGCAGGAGACGAGGGCGGACACACTCTCACACCCAGAAGGAGCCGGGTGGACAGTCGCCAGGTAGAGCTCCAGCTGTAGTAGAAAACCCTGGCATCCGTCAGCCGACCCATCATAATCCCTGGGGTAAAAAAAACGTGCTTTACTCAAAAAAGTCAAATATACAAAGAAACATCTTAATCACACACAGACGGACCGAAATATACGATAAACAATCACTCACGGAAAACCATGTGGGAAAAAGAGGGTTAAATAATGAACAAGTGATTGTGGGATGGACAACAGGTGTGTGAAACAAAGACAAAACAAATGGAAAATGAAAAGTGGATTGGCAGTAGCTAGAAAGCCGGTGACGTCATCCGCCGAACGCCGACTTCGGTGGAAGTCGTGACAATTAGACTTATGTCTATTTTTTGCCCATTAATTCTGTGTGGTTAAACGGTTAATTTCACATGGTTACAGGGTTAGACAGAAACAACTCAAAGGTTTAAGTTTAGGTTTTATTCCGAGTGGTTAAGGTCAGGGCTGTGGTTTGGAGAAGGCTTAAAACATACTAATTATAAACAATGCGCTGTTTCCATCAAGTAGCATTAAGTATTCTCCCGGCTTGCTAGAGCATTGTGAACTGTTGTGGTGCAGTGGTCTGAGCAGCAAGCTGGGGTCAGGGCAGTGCTCTCCTAGCATCATGAGTTTACGCAAGTGCTAGGCAATTACATTTTTTTTAGGGGGAGCGATGAGGAAGGAATATAACGACGGTCTCAGGACCTTTTCAAACGTCTGAAATGGAAGTCTATTTCTAGTGATCAGCAACAGCCTCCTGCCCATGCACACACACACTCATTTGAAAGCGGTGTATTTAGATGTGTGCATTACCCTGCTATTTCTGTCCATCGAGCCTTTCAGACTAAATTAGCTTGGCCATATTTATCACTTGCCAAAACTGCCAACCGGTGTTAAACTTTAAAGTTAGTTTCTACATTTCATTTCCCTAGAGTCAAGCCCACCAGGAGTCAGACAGAATTCACAATGAGCTGCCTTTGGGCGGAATGTTCTCTCTGTTTTCCACCCCTCACTGAAAAGAAAAGAAACACATGAAGAATAGGAAGAGAAGAAGAGTAGAGAGAGATGAGGAGGGCTATTAGAGAACACACAGAGACATGCAAGCATGCACACATCATACACACACACACACACACACACACACACACACACACACACACACACACACACACACACACACACACACACACACACACACACACACACACACACACACACTTAGGTACATTACTGCTTGCTTTCCACAACGAATCCAACCCATTCAACATATAATAAAAGTCCCTGTTCTAATATCCATCCCTAGGTAGTCAATAGAACACAACTCAGGTTGACAGTGTGGCTATCTATCTATCTCTTTTCATGGATGTGAACCACACAGCAGCCAGAAGCTGTAGCCCATAATGTTAGAGACGCTACTTGTTAGTGGGGTATAAATACAGGGGTCTGCATCACAGATGGGGAGAGAGGATAAAGAGCGCCATCCATCAGTCTCCCAGGGGAGCCGGGACAAATTAAAGCCTATAAAAGGCCTCATTACTGGGGGCAGCACTCCTGTCTCCAGCCCCCTCATCTCTCTACATCAGCTCCTCCCTCCACACTGAACTGAGCACTACGCCACCAGGGGGAAATTACACACATAAAGCACTGAGGAATCCGGCGCCCGCACTAATATGTTCCACCATGACAACGTCCACAGGCACTCACTGATTCATTCTCTCGTCCGCGTGTGTGTGTGTGTGTGTGTGTGTGTGTGTGTGTGTGTGTGTGTGTGTGTGTGTGTGTGTGTGTGTGTGTGTGTGTGTGTGTGTGAGACTACTGCATCCTTTGCATACTGCAATTTAATTGATTGTTATAGCAGTGTGATGATAAAACCATTTTTACTATAATTTCCCTCTAGAGTCTTTTCAATCATTCTGACTCATATGCGCTTCATAATTAGTACCCTTAAACTGAGTCAAGGCCCTGTGGTCCAGACCCTCTCGTTGACTACACTAAAACACTCCATTTTATATCACTCTGAAGTCAAGTCCTGAGGCTGTGTCTGTGTGAACACCCCAGCAAGTCTGCTCTAGGGAGATGCCCATTAAAGATATGATGAGACAGAGATGGTGTGAGACGTCAGCCTGGCACGGCTGCAGGGTTGACCGCTGGCTGCACACTCCTGACTAGAAAACACACACCCATCTACCCAGTACCAGTCTACCAGTGACCAGGCAACAGAGACAGAGAGAGAGAGAGAGAGAGAGAGAGAGACAGAGAGAGAGAGACAGAGAGAGAGAGAGAGACACAGAGAGAGAGAGAGAGAGACACAGAGACACAGAGACACTGAGAGAGAGAAATAAAGATCTGAGAGACAGAAGGGAGGGAAAGGAGGAAGTGAAAGTCAGCATGGGAACCTTATTAAACCCAAAACCCCATTGGCTCCTTTCTCCCAAAACCCATCCCCTTCCTCCATCCCCGGTCCTGAATTAGCCTACAGACTAAGTACAGAGTTATATGAGAGACTTCTTATTTCATCAATATGGGGGTGAAGAAATATCTGCTGAATCCCTTGAAATGAATTATTGACTGTCTCGAGTGGGGCTGGAGCGTCGGAGCAGGAGCCGAAGGACAGCCATGGCTATGGGGAATCTTTAATACCAGCTATTTCTGCGGTGTGCGACATGCAAACTGGCCCGCGTCTTCCTGTTCACCACGTACCATTCAACCTGGCCCTGAAAATAGGCAATATTATAGCTTCAGATTGGTTGGTGAGGACGAAGACTTATGAGGATGCGATTAAAGAGGAGACTGAGGTAGCGCTAAACTTGTCAGCGCACCGTTTACCCAGAGAAATCCTAGTCTGATTACATTTTGACAGCTACAATTGCGCTGGGGAGAGGAGAGAGGTTGATGGAACCTAACTCATCCACACAGCCTGCTAGACGAGACGGTGTGTACGGCTCTTGAGGGGATTGATTCTAGTGTTGGCCCGCAGGGACCACCATACAAGAAACAAGCTTGTGTAACATCTCATTTTATTTTCCTCACAGAAATATTTCTCACCCCCCCCCCTTTTTTGACTCAAATTTGCACGCACAAACCGCATACTCAATTATTATTTGCATTAAATAATTAATAGGCCAATGGTAACAGTATGGGCCTTAGAGTTGGTGAGTTGTGCATCCAGCCCTCCACCACTCATTCTTTTAAGACAAACATGACAGAGAAGAGGGGGAACTTCAGAGTCCTGGTAGTCCTCGTTTAAATCAAGTTGGAGGAAAAAAATACACTATTGATTCCAAAGTCTGCTACTCTACTTGCGCTCAGCCTGCTTGCCTTCCAAAACATATTTTTTTAGGGGGGGGGGGGGGGGTTTGGAAAGTCCCCATAGAGGCTAAAACAAAGCCGATGGATGGACTTGTTTGAGGCTAAAAGAGTGGTACGCAGCATGGGGTAGAGCTCCAACTAGGAACAAGAACAGAAGAAAGAGATGTTGTAAACCTCAACACTTCCACTCAAACCTGACCACTGTATCCATGACAACCAGGTGTAACTGACTTGACTGTAGCAACAGTACAACATGTCAAACAATGTCCACTCAGACTCACACTCATAATGCCCCACACTGGGATAGCACCTTGTGTGCACCATCCTTCTACATGCAGGTTCCTTTGTAACAAGAACACTACTGCCACAATGGGGATGTCAGGTGCATTTTCCATTCGCCGACAACAAGGCAACATTTATGGTTCATAAATACCCAAAGAATTTTAAAAACACACAGACATTGAATGAAGCAGCCTGCCTTCGAGTGTAAGGTAGCAATGAGACGTGAGATGTACACAGCTGCCTCTCTCTCTCTCTCTCTCTCTCTCAGCTGTAGGATAAACAGAGAGATGGTGGTGACTGTGGTGACTGTTGCCCATTACTGCAGAGTGGTGGGGCTTGTTATTTGCTGGCGGTTGGCGGTGATGATTTGACACAGTTTGATCTCCGTGTAACCAATTGCAGGGCTCCTACAGCTACAGTAGGATTTGTTTATGGATTGATTGATCAAAGGGACGCCTCCATCTCTATGTCTGTTTCATGTAAACATTCCGGGGAGACTGTTTGTTTCGTTGTGCTACTATAGCAACAGTGGAAGGTCAGTGTTGACCTCACTGGATGTGAGGATGGATACATGGACTATTTAGTTGTTTTTCGTTACCGTTTGGGCACTTCCTTAATTATAATCTGTGGTGGAAAAAGTATTCAATTGTCATACTTGAGTAAAAGTAAAGATACCTTAATAGAAAGTGACTCAAGTGAAATTGAAAGTCACCCAGTAAAATACTACTTGAGTAAAAGTCTAAAAGTATTTGGTTTTAAATATACAGTACTTAAGCGTCAAAAGTAAATGCAATTGCTAAAATGTACTTGTAAGGGTTTTCCTGTGGTGAAGTAGAGGCGGACGAAAATGCGGTGTGGTGGTTATTCATGTTTAATGAAAAAACGATGAACACTACAAAACAATAAACGTGGAAAACCAAAAACAGTCCTATCTGGTGCAAACACAGAGACAGGAACAATCACCCACAAACACACAGTGAAACCCAGGCTACCTAAGTATGATTCTCAATCAGAGACAACTAATGACACCTGCCTCTGATTGAGAACCATACCATGCCCACCCAACTCACGCCCTGACCATACTAAATAAATACAAAACAAAGGAAATAAAGGTCAGAACGTGACAGTACTTAAGTATCAAAAGTAGAAATATTAACAATTTCAAATTCCTTATAATAAGCAAACCAGGCGGCACAATTTTCTGACAGATAGCCAGGGGCACACTCAGACATACTTTACAAACAAAGCATTTGTGTTTAGTGAGTCCACCAGATCACAGGCAGTAGGGATGACCCGGGATGTTCTCTTGACAAGTGTGTGAATTGAACCATTTTCCTGTTAAAATATAACAAGTACTTTTGGGTGTCAGGGAAAATGTATGGAGTAAAAAGTACATTATTTTCTCTAGGAATGCAGTGAAGTAAAAGGAAAAGTTGGCAAAAATAGTAATAGTAAAGTACTTAAGTAGTACTTTCAAGTATTTTTTACTTAAGTGCTTCACACCACTGATGATAATCATCAATTATCATGCTGACACTGCAATTACTCAACAACTAACCATAGCAAATGTAAAACTGATGGATTTTAAAGTGTGTCCATGGGTTGTTGTTGTTCTTTTATGTACTGTTTTGAGCTGATGCAAACTGTCTATCAAGGCATCAACTCAAGACAGTACATAAAAGAACAACAACAACCCATGGACACACTTTAAAATCCATCAGTTTTACATTTGCTATGGTGAGTTGTTGAGTAATTGCAGTGTCAGCATGATAATTGATGATGTATGTAACACATGATTTAGTCACATACAATCTACAAAAAACTGTCTATTAATGCAACAGAGGAGGCTGGTGGGAGGAGCTATAGGAGGACGGGCTCATTGTAATGGCTGGAATTGAATTAACGTAACAGCCTCAAACACATCAAACATATGTAAGCCACACGTTTGACTCCGTTCCATTTAGTCCATTCCAATGAGACTGTCCTCCTATAGCTCCTCCCACCAGCCTCCGATGGTGCACATCAACAATATTGTCGGTTCAGTTTAACGTTTTACACTCTGTCCAAATTTTGGCGAGTTCTGTGTGCTCTTCTTCTCTTTCCTAAGACGGGCCCCATCTTCCATCTGTTAAGCGCACAATAATTCTTATAACGAGAAGACGAGAAGATTTTGTATTCCACATTTGACTGTGTATCCCCAAAACACTACCCCAGCCTGGCGCAGCTCCTCGCCCTCTTTGATGAGAAGCTTTCATGTGAAAAGTTGAGAATAACCACATGTGTTAGGGTCCAAAGGATACAGTACCAGCAACAATAACATACAGTGTGGGTCGGTTTCTAGAGCAACAGTATGGTAATCTTCAGGAAGTGCTTGTCCATGTTAAAGCTGAGATCCGCAATAGGCGAAACAGCGCCACTGGCCGACCCAGGGCATTTGTTATTGGTTTATGCATTGAGGAAATGAGCATCCAACATCGAGGTAAAAAAAAATCATCTAAATGGTAGCACTCTGCTGTTCTGTCACGCGTGCAGTGATGTGCTGTGATGTCAGAGGGAGAAAGAAACTGTGCTGGTTGTTTGAAGTTACGTCTTTGTTGTTGTAACATTGACAACGGACGTGGCAGTTTCATCGCTACGGAGTGCAGCTTTAAGGTCGTCCAGTAACCTAGAATAAGAAGGAAATAAAGGAAATGTCACATAGTAGTGACATCTATTCTGAACATAATGAAATAAACATTTGCAAAAGAACGTTCCATGTCTTCCGATGTTCATTCATTTCAACATTGGACAGATTTGCCGCCTAAAAATATGACACTGACGACCAACCTTTTAAATCAAATGCAGATCACCATTATTTGTAGGAACATTCAATGCTACGACTTTTAATGCTGCAATTCATTCTGCTTAACTGAAATGCTGGGTGTCACTGTTGTTCTTTGCAGGTGTCATTTTGGCGAGGTGTGTTCTAGCGCGGCTTCCTCAGTCATGCTGAGGAGAAAAACCTTCTGAGAGGAGACCCGTGAGCTCCACCTTGCTGTTGTCACTGCTCGTTTAGCCCTTGCAGGTTAAAACTCCCAACGAGGTGAGACGTCTGTCACACACTCACACAGAAGCGCGCACGCACGCACACACACAACATTGAGTTTCATTGACACACACACACACACGCCCTACCCTGCCTTTAAACTAGCAGACAGCAGCACTAGTGCCCCATGAATAGTGCATACTGTTAAAGCCCACGGTTTACAGAGGATCACAACCTGCAGTACCATCCTGCTGAAAGGGCTTTGGGGAATTACACTAGTACCTTTATTTACACAACTAGCTGCTTCATAAAGCATTTACCACTCAACGTGTGTGTGTGTGTGTGTGTGTGTGTGTGTGTGTGTGTGTGTGTGTGTGTGTGTGTGTGTGTGTGTGTGTGTGTGTGTGTGTGTGTGTGTGTGTGTGTGTGTGTGTGTGTGTGTGTGTGGCCTGGTTGGGGTCATTAGAGGCAGCTTGCTGTGCCCTGATTGGTGCATTCTCAGTGTGCGAACACAGCAAGGGATCGATTAGTACCTAGTTTGGCATTTCACACAGACCCTCCTCTCTACCTCCGTTTCAAACGGCCCCAGCATCTAATCTGCACAATAGAGAGCCAAGAGAAGAGAGGGAAATAAGAGCAAGAGAAGAAGGGAGACAGAGAGAGAGAAGGAGGGAGAGAGAGAGAGAGAGAATGAGAGGAAGAGAGACAGAGAGAGGGAGAGAGAGGGAGAGAGAGAATGAGAGGAAGAGAGACAGAGAGAGGGAGAGAAAAGCAAGAGTCAGAGAGAGACAGAGAGAGAGAGAGAAAGAGAGAGCGAGAGAGAGAGAGAGAGAGAGAGAGAGAGAGAGAGAGAGAGAGAGAGAGAGAAAGTCTGCTCCAGTGACCTTCCCTTTATGAAGGGAAGAACCAGAGACCAACCTGAGGTCTAACCAGTCCTCAGACAACATGGATGTACTTGAGCCTGTCTACAGACACTAGTGAAAAGGTGTTTTACATTTAATTCAGTTCATTGATCTCTACATGATCAACAACAACTCATTAACTGAACATAATTTACCACAAATGACCTGAAACACAACACTATTGCGTCTTAACTCAAGTGGGTAATTGATTGAGGTGAGAACCCTGGCAGAGGGGGCAGAGAGGTGCCTACCATAATGCCAACAGGAAGGATATCAAGTCCAATTTACATTCTATTTACATATGTAGCTAGAAACACACACACACACACACACACACACGCATGCGCACACCCACCCACACACACTCCAAAATGGATGGCCCTTAACACGTGGGTGTCAAGATGCTCAGGAGGGCATCAGTAGTGGGATGGGAGGCACCGAGGGGGAAAGCTGAAATCAGCACTGAGCGAGGAGAGAGAGAATCTGGCTGAAACTACACAAGAAGAGAGAAGAACAAGTCTTTTAATGAAGCAACCGTGGTCCTCGGCCATAATTTTCAAAGGAGCAGCCCAAGATTAAAGTCAAAGGAGTCTCCCAATGGCTTCGAGTCTGCACTTCTTTGAAAAACACCCCCAGTGTACAAAGCTTTCCCCCCTTCTTCTCTCCTCCTCGCCCACACCGTCCTCGTCTTTTCTTTCTCTCCCTTCTCGCTCTTTCTTTCTTTTTTCTTTTTCTAACTGAAGCTGCACTTTAGCCACCAAATGTGGCCCCCTGATCCCATCATTAGAACAGCTCAGGCAGGAGGGCTTTATGTGGAGAGAAAGAGAGAGAGAGAGAGAGAGAGAGAGAGAGAGAGAGAGAGAGAGAGAGAGAGAGAGAGAGAGAGAGAGAGAGCGAGAGAGCGACAGAGAAAGAGAGAGAGCACTGACAGACCTGGGCCCCTGCCATGACAACGAGGGGCTTGCTCTTTAACTGCAAAGAATACCTCCTCTCTCTCTCTCTCTCTCTCTCACACACACACAAACACTACAATAGGATGAATAATTGATTGTCCCGGGGCTTCATGTGTTAAGAACAGAGGAGGCGTGCCAGTAGCGTTTTCACTTCATATTTGTATTGCCTTTAGTCTCCGCCAGTCATCTCCATTTCTACCACCTGTCTCAGTCAGATGCAGCGCTGGAGCGCACCTAGCCCCGGAACTAGCTTTCATCTCTCTCTCTCTCTCTCTCTCTCTCTCTCACACACACACACACACACACACACACACACACACACACACACAGACACACACACACACACACACACACACACACACACACACACATACAGCTACTGGAGGAACAAAAAAGGAGTGAGAAGGGGGAGAAGAGAACATACTGTTTCAGGAGATCATTATCTAGCAGGGAGAAACCAGGACACAAGTTAGATAGCTCACAGACAGCAGCTCTCTCTCTCAATCTCTCTTTTTCTCTCTCTCTTTCCTTCTCTCTGTTATCATCTACTATCGGGTACTGGGCAACCTTTGTCAGATCATCTCAACAACTAAAATATTTTTCAAAAAGGCTGACAAATATTTCAATGGAGACAGTCCCCTTTTAAAAAGAGTGGAATGGAAAAGTAAATCAAGCAGACGTGTCTGCATGCGTTCCACTTTCCTTCACCCCCCCGTTCCTCAACACTTTGCCCCTGCCTCACTGAACGGAGGAACCCCCAGAATGAGCAGCAATAAGTTAGCATCTAGATTCTAAGTCCATATGCATTATACATTAAGCAATTAAAAAGTTTAAATGTTGGGTATTTTAAACCAAGACTGCAGGTCACAGCAGTGGATTTGAGGAACTGCTGGAATATCTTTCCTGTTTAGCAGGATAAACACCAGATGACTCTTTGGGTGTGAGAGAGAGAAGAGAGCAATGGCCTCTGGGACATGATTAACTCGTAGTGTAACCCTCTAACCATCTTTATGTCTCCGGTTTAGAAAAACAAATCAAATTCAAACGAAATCAAACTTTACTTAAAGTGCATTTATAATCGCAACAGACGTTGCGTTAAAAACAGTTTCTATGATACATATTTCTAATGTGTAGTCAGAGGAATTAGTGAATTATTCTATTCATGGGCCTAGTGATTAAATAGCTGTTTGGGTCCCACTTTGAACAAACTACAACTCATAAAGGCTTTATATAGCATTCATAAAGAGTAGTCAAAGTCTAAAGTTACAGTCAAACATCAACACTCCAAATAATCATCCATCTGTAATGACATCATGCATTAAAAACGACACCGTGATTGAAGATAGATCACCAGAAAAACAACCAATCTGTGATGTTGATGATGGCATAACCTTAAACGCACTCGGGTCCCCACAGTGCCAGCAGGAACACAAACCCCCATCTCCCTACGCTTTGGTTCGCCCCTGTAAACAGTGTTGTAATATTAAACACAGAGGGAGTCTGTGGGACCGAACCACCACTCTGGGGCAGATAGGGATGTCTCGCACAGGGTCTGAATCCTGAATCTTGCCATTATGACAATACCCAGGACCCCAGTAGGAACCGTATCAAAGATGTGCCGACGGTTTTATCGTATTAATCAATTGGAAAATATTTATACACACCCTCGTCCCTCATAAAAGGAAATGACTCCTTTTCAAACAGGAAACCAATGCTCCATTGGAGGCCATTGGCAAGGCATGAAAAGTTACAAAGCATCAAAAAGCGAAAATTAAAAATACAAAACACGATAGAGACGGGTAAAAAACTACCCAAGACACATTAAAAGGAAACAGAAATGATGTTAAAGAATAATTATGGAATGGAATCGTGGATTGACTCAATAAATCACCAATGGCTTCCCTTTGTAATTGTCTAACATTACTTCCTGATTTACCGTGTGTGTGTGTGTGTGTGTGTGTGTGTGTGTGTGTGTGTGTGTGTGTGTGTGTGTATGTGTGTGTGTGTTTTACCTCGGCTATCCAGCCGATCAATAGGAAGTGCTTGAGGTGCTATTCTTAATTAAGGTAATTCATGGGGTGGCCATTCTGAGGGTAAATTACAAATCACTTTGCACATGTAGATACTGCATCCTCAGACTGCCCTCCAACATCGGTTAAGTTGTGCTATATACCCTTTTCAACATGTTGTACTGAAGACTCAAAAGAGCAGAGGTCAGTGATTTAAAAGATGCTGTTTATGTAGACACGCCATCCTCTGGCCGCAACGTCACATCAGTGAAGTTGTGCTGTGTCCTTTTTAACATTTGGTCCTGAAGAGATGAATGACATTGCACTGTTATATATTTGTTTTGGAAAGGGGGGTGGAGGGGGGGGGGGGGGGGGGGTAGATCAACTTTAATATTGCAGATGGATTGTGGCTTCAGTCAATGTAATGCTCTGCATCATTTCCAATCCCCCATATTCAGATTTTTGTAAATATATACACTGTTGATCTATTATTTTAAATATATTTACAGTATATGTATATATACAGTGGGGTAAAAAAGTATTTAGCCACCAATTGTGCAAGTTCTCCCACTTAAAAAGATGAGAGTGGCCTGTACATTTCATCATAGGTACACTTCAACTATGACAGACAAAATGAGAAAAAAAATCCAGAAAATCACATTGTAGGATTTTTTATGAATTTATTTGCAAATTATGGTGGAAAATAAGTATTTGGTCAATAACAAAAGTATATCTCAATACTTTGTTGGCAATGACAGAGGTCAAACGTTTTCTGTAAGTCTTCACAAGGTTTTCACACACTGTTGCTGGTATTTTGGCCCATTCCTCCATGCAGATCTCCTCTAGAGCAGTGATGTTTTGGGGCTGTTGCTGGGCAACACGGACTTTCAACTCCCTCCAAAGATTTTCTATGGGGTTGAGATCTGGAGACTGGCTAGGCCACTCCAGGACCTTGAAATGCTTCTTACGAAGCCACTCCTTCGTTGCCTGGGCGGTGTGTTTGGGATCATTGTCATGCTGAAAGACCCAGCTACTTTTCATATTCAATGCCCTTGCTGATGGAAGGAGGTATTCACTCAAAATCTCACGATACATGGTCCCATTCATTCTTTCCTTTACACAGATCAGTCGTCCTGGTCCCTTTGCAGAAAAACTGCCCCAAAGCATGACGTTTCCACCCCCATGCTTCACAGTAGGTATGGTGTTCTTTGGATGCAACTCAGCATACTTTGTCCTCCAAACATGACGAGTTGAGTTTTAACCAAAAAGTTATATTTTGGTTTCATCTGACCATATGACATTCTCCCAATCTTCTTCTGGATCATCCAAATGCTCTCTAGCAAACTTCACACTGGCCTGGACATGTACTGGCTTAAGCAGGGGGACACGTCTGGCACTGCAGGATTTGAGTCGCTGGCGGCATAGTGCTTTACTGATGGTAGGCTTTGTTACTTTGGTCCCAACTCTCTGCAGGTCATTCACTAGGTCCCCCCGTGTGGTTCTGGGATTTTTGCTCACCGTTCTTGTGATCATTTTGACCCCACGGGTGAGATCTTGCGTGGAGCCCCAGATCGAGGGAGATTATCAGTGGTCTTGTATGTCTTCCATTTCCTAATAATTGCTCCCACAGTTGATTTCTTCAAACCAAGCTGCTTACCTATTGCAGATTCAGTCTTCCCAGCCTGGTGCAGGTCTACAATTTTGTTTCTGGTGTCCTTTGACAGCTCTTTGGTCTTGGCCATAGCGGAGTTTGGAGTGTGACTGTTTGAGGTTGTGGACAGGTTTCTTTTATACTGATAACAAGTTCAAACAGGTGCCATTAATACAGGTAACGAGTGGAGGACAGAGGAGCCTCTTAAAGAAGAAGTTACAGGTCTGTGACAGCCAGAAATCTTGCTTGTTTGTAGGTGACCAAATACTTATTTTCCACCATAATTTGCAAATAAATTAATTAAAAATCCTACAATGTGATTTTCTGGATTTTTTTCCCTCATTTTGTCTGTCATAGTTGAAGTGTACCTATGATGAAAATGACAGGCCTCTCTCATCTTTTTAAGTGGGAGAACTTGCACAATTGGTGGCTGACTAAATACTTTTTTGCCCCACTGTATATATAGTCCTTCTTTATGATTTTCCACTAACCCTACCACCCCTCCCCCGCTTATAGAAACAGTATATTTTACAATAGTTATCCTTTGTTTGTTTTTAGTCCCAGCCTTCAGCTACCCTCAACCCATCCCATCTATCTCTGAAGACCTCCCAGTTTTGTTCAAGCTGCCATGCAGTTTTCCACTGTGCTGTGATGTTTCACAACTCAAAACCCTTTTAACCTTTTACTGCAGTCGGCTAAATCAGGGTCACACAGAGTGTTTCTTGGTAGTCTTAAACAAATCGACTTTGAAACAAAATGATACACCTTACACACATGGTTATGGGCTTAAAAAAAGAAGACACCTGTACCATGTCAGGTATAGAGTTGCAAATGTATTACATTTGGAGTTCGCATCCCAATATTACACTTTATATCCATCGCAGAAGACTGAAATATAACAAACCTGTTTGACATAGAAACACCAGATTTTCGTAGACAAATAAAATAATATCTATATTAGTTATGAAATTATGAAAAATATTAATAACATTCCACCCATGAGGCTAAAGAGTGCACTTTTGGTCATTGACTGCAGGAAAGGAAAAGTCCTTAGCAGGAAAGTATCTTCCTTAATAAGAACTACTGGTCAGTGGTTGGAGTCGTGCTTCATTCTGGCAACATAAAGAGAGGTATTCAATGTAATATGGAAAATGTAGGGAAATTAAAATGATTATATACATTATACAGATGTCTAACTCTAAACCCTTTGAGGTTTCCTCCTCCTATCTAACATATAGTCAGAACTACTGGTCAGTGGTTGGTTTCCTGTTTAATTGCACCAACCGCCAGAGAGGTATCTAATGAGGCCTGGTGTTTAACCTGTTGTGGATTCTATTGGACCAGCATCTATCAGAGTGACAGGGTGTTTGTGGGTGCATGCGTGCGTGTGAGAGAGCTGTCTGGGGGTTAGCGTACCACTCCCAGAGGCCTGTGACATCAGTCTTCAAACAGCCGAGCACTTTATTGGCAGCTCTTACAAAGGTACAATTAGATGGAGAAGAGATGCCTGACCTGAAACCAGCTCAAGATCAATGATGCCACAGGAGGAGGGGTTTACAGAGGAGGAGGGGTTTCCAGCGGAGGAGGGGTTTCACATCACGGAAGAAGCAGAGTTTGATGTATCTACATCTGTATGTTGTAGAGACACTATGGTATGTTTTATTTAAAAGGGTTCAACAAATCAAAGTTTAGTTTCACATTTTTACGTTACATTTATACATTTGAATCATTTAGCAGATGCTCTTATCCAGAGTGACTTACATTAATCCATTCTAAAAAATCTGAAAATATCCGACTACATTACTTATTTTATCTCATGGATGAATTTTTGTTACTAGCAGTATGTTTTATATCCCTTCTAGATAAGAATGAGAGTTGTTCATGGTACAGGTAAGACTGTGTATTTGAAGAGGGGTGAAACCAAAGGGTCTGGAGAGGAGAACAGTTGATGAAATACACAGCTCTTGTCCGAGATGAGAGTGTTTGTGTGTATGTGTGCATGTGTGTATGCGTGAGTGTGTGTGCGTGTTCATGCATCCTTGTGTGTATGTGAGTGTGTGTGTGTGTGTGTGTGTGTGTGTGTCCATACGTTTTGTTGATTGAATAAAAACTGTATGGAGTCTACGGCATAACCCCTGCAAGACAAACTAAACCACGTTCTCCGCTTCTCTACTGTGCAGACAGGAAGCGCCTCGTCTCACCATCTATAACACAGGCCTCCCAGCCACTATTAAACCAAGATATTCAGATCGGGGACGAAACGAAACGCATCATCAAAACAACGCAACGTGGTGGCGGAGTGCCACACAGAAGGGGGATAAGTGGCAAAGAGGCCTAAGAAGAAGAGAGAAGAAGAAGAGAGGAGAGAAGAAGAAAAACGCTGTAGTTTACTAGTTGATAAAAACAATGCTTGCTTATGCCAGCAGAAACAGGCTTAAATATACCCCCATGAATATGCAATTTCTGTGTGAAGAGCCTGACAACAAAGGGTATCGTGTTGTTTTTGATGACGTTAGGGTGTCGGTCGTGTGCCAGCCAGCATGTGAAACAACAAGGGACAGACAAGGCAGGGGCCTACTTACCTACTGAGGCATCCTACAGTTACCTGTGTCTGCATTTTTCACTGTACGAACACGCGTGAGCGGGGATGTGTGTGCGTTTGTGGACGTGTGCGTGCCTGAATAAGAAGTGAGGAATACTGGCATTTAAAGTCAGCCTATTAACATCTGAAAAATGGCATTTAGATTTTTGGGCCTTTGAGGGTAAATGAAGCAGCTCCAGTCTGAACGAACAGCAGGTGAGAAACGGAAAAAGGGGTCACTCACTGACTGTGTCTAATGTGGTTATGGGGTTACTGTGGACACAATGGTGTCACAGTGGTGTCACCGTGGTGACAGGATGAGTTACGAGGGTGCGGTGTCTGAATGGTAGATATAAATGTACAGATGGGCTCTGTTGACCCGAGTCGTGTTCCTCCGCCCACTTCCTAATGAAGAGAGACTGGGGTGTTCTCATTGGTTCTCATGTTTCATATGTTTCCTCAATAGAAAAGGATAGCAAAGACCTTGCTATCATCCAATAGGACAAAACCTCCACAAAACTGTTGTTTTCTGTACAACATTCGTTTAACAAAGAGAAAGCTAAGAAGAAGGAATTCTCTCTGTTGTTATCGTTCAGGTGCTTAGAAAGAGGCCTTTGAATCCTGGCAGAGCCAACAGTGTAAATAAACACTCAACAACGACGCTGTCAAACAGTCACTTCAAGAAGTGTCAAAAGTTCAGCCCTTTCAATTACACACATTTTAATATTCATGTCAGGGTCCCTCGGCTAATTAACATGCACCGTTTAAAAAAAAAAAAGGCTAATTGTTCAAGAAAACTGTGTTTTATGTTGCGGCAGTGATAATAACTAATGATGGATGAATTGCATTAGCATACATTTCATCATACCCAGACCAAGAGAATATCTGATCATTGTGCCACAGAGAATTGCTCTAAGTTAGAGGAAGTTCATTTCATTATCTCCTCCTCCCTCCTCCTCCCTTGTTCCTTTAAAGCCCCGCCGCTTTACAATAATTGGAAAACAGAATAAAAGATTAGCTTTTTACTGGATGACGGGACGCTAATAAAGTATGATGGAATGTTAGCGTTGTAGCGTTACACAGGGACTGGCTGCCAATTATAGACAGGCAGTCTTATAGACGGGATAGGATGGTGGAGGACCCACCTCTTCGTCTACTTTACAGTACAGTACCATCGGGTATCCTTATAGCAGACTGGGCTCTACTGTGGATTACAGGCTAATTGCTAATGTTACATAAGGCATAGGAGAGGGTCTTGGGGGGGTGAGGTTTGGTCCTTTTATGGCTATAACGGAGAATGAGACACAGGTCTAATCAGGCCCTGTTTAAACATAACAACTATGCTATAGATCAAGGAATAGGTCAATCACACTAACAATTACCAAAACCATTACCAGCACAAGAGACATCACACACGCACGCAAGCACACGTTCACACACGCACTACAGTTGAAAAACAGAGCAATAAACAAGATGTAACTAACAGATTAATCTATCTACACTCAATAACCAACCAACCCTCCCAGCCTCCCTCCAGACCTCTAGAACCAGCAGGGCCCCCCAGACGAGCTGCTCTCCCCTCCCCACTCATCAGTCACCCTGGGCAGCCTCTCCCCGGACGGGGTCCCCCCTGACACCCGTAATGGCTGTTTGATGACCCTCATAAAAGGAGTCAATCTATTAATGGGAGCCCCTTTGAGGACCAACAAAGTCATTTGTATGAGGATCAATTCAGTTCAATTCATAGGAAGAGAAGGGAGGGGAATAGACAGAGAGAGAGGGATGAGGGGGGAGGATAGAGAGATAGACCAACACGTGTGACCTCTCGGATCAGTGAGTGGGCGTGTGTTGACACAGACAATCTGCTGTGATGATAGTCTGTCTGTAGCGTTGACGTTGTTATTAAATAATTGAATCGCTCCACAAATCAGATTACCATGTAGTGGGTCTGAGCGCATTATTCTACTGTCTCTATGGTGACTATCCTCCATGGGAGGATTTACAGAGGACGGTTGCAGTCTTGTGTCTGTGTTTGTATGGTCCAAATATGGAGCACTAATGTAATGGCAAGGACACTCTGCTAATTGCTACTATTTAAAACAACAAAAACAACTCACCAACAACCTTCAGCTGGCAAACTCCAACAGAGGAGCATCCTAGAAGACAAATCAAAGGTAGTGTTCTATAACACCTGAATAAACTAAGTTAGTGTCTCATAACACCTGAATAAACAGTTAGTGTCTCATAACACCTGAATAAACAAAGTTAGTGTCTCATAACACCTGAATAAACAGTTAGTGTTCTATAACACCCGAATAAACAAAGTTAGTGTCTTATAACACCTGAATAAACAAAGTTAGTGTCTTGTAACACCTGAATAAACAAAGTGAGTGTCTTATAACACCTGAATAAACAAAGTTAGTGTCTTGTAACACCTGAATAAACAAAGTTAGTGTCTCATAACACCTGAACACACAAAGTTAGTGTCTCATTACACCTGAATAAACAAAGTTAGTGTTCTATAACACCTGAATAAACAAAGTTAGTGTCTCATAACACCTGAACAAACAAAGTTAGTGTCTCATAACACCTGAATAAACAAAGTTAGTGTTCTATAACACCTGAATAAACAAAGTTAGTGTTCTATAACACCTGAATAAACAAAGGTAGTGCCTCATAACACCTGAATAAACAAAGTTAGTGTTCTATAACACCTGAATAAACAAAGTTAGTGTTCTATAACACCTGAATAAACAAAGTCAGTGTCTCATAACACCTGAATAAACAGTTAGTGTCTCATAACACCTGAATAAACAAAGTTAGTGTCTCATAACACCTGAATAAACAGTTAGTGTTCTATAACACCCGAATAAACAAAGTTAGTGTCTTATAACACCTGAATAAACAAAGTTAGTGTCTTGTAACACCTGAATAAACAAAGTGAGTGTCTTATAACACCTGAATAAACAAAGTTAGTGTCTTATAACACCTGAATAAACAAAGTTAGTGTCTCATAACACCTGAATAAACAAAGTTAGTGTCTCATAACACCTGAATAAACAAAGTTAGTGTCTCATAACACCTGAATAAACAAAGTTAGTGTTCTATAACACCTGAATAAACAAAGTTAGTGTCTCATAACACCTGAACAAACAAAGTTAGTGTCTCATAACACCTGAATAAACAAAGTTAGTGTTCTATAACACCTGAATAAACAAAGTTAGTGTCTCATAACACCTGAACAAACAAAGTTAGTGTCTCATAACACCTGAATAAACAAAGTTAGTGTTCTATAACACCTGAATAAACAAAGTTAGTGTCTCATAACACCTGAATAAACAAAGTTAGTGTTCTATAACACCTGAATAAACAAAGTTAGTGTTCTATAACACCTGAATAAACAAAGTTAGTGTTCTATAACACCTGAATAAACAAAGTTAGTGTTCTATAACACCTGAATAAACAAAGTTAGTGTTCTATAACACCTGAATAAACAAAGGTAGTGCCTCATAACACCTGAATAAACAAAGTTAGTGTTCTATAACACCTGAATAAACAAAGTTAGTGTCTCATAACACCTGAATAAACAAAGTTAGTGTCTCATAACTCCTGAATAAACAAAGTTAGTGTCTCATAACACCTGAATAAACAAAGTTAGTGTTCTATAACACCTGAATAAACAAAGTTAGTGTCTTATAACACCTGAATAAACAAAGGTAGTGCCTCATAACACCTGAATAAACAAAAGTAGTGTTCTATAAAACCTGAATAAACAGTTAGTGTCTCATAACACCTGAATAAACAAAGTTAGTGTTCTATAACACCTGAATAAACAAAGTTAGTGTCTCATAACACCTGAATAAACAAAGTTAGTGTCTCATAACACCTGAATAAACAGTTAGTGTCTTGTAACACCTGAATAAACAAAGTGAGTGTCTTATAACACCTGAATAAACAAAGTTAGTGTCTTGTAACACCTGAATAAACAAAGTTAGTGTCTCATAACACCTGAATAAACAAAGTTAGTGTTCTATAACACCTGAATAAACAAAGTTAGTGTTCTATAACACCTGAATAAACAAAGTTAGTGTTCTATAACACCTGAATAAACAAAGTTAGTGTTCTATAACACCTGAATAAACAAAGTCAGTGTCTCATAACACCTGAATAAACAGTTAGTGTCTCATAACACCTGAATAAACAAAGTTAGTGTCTCATAACACCTGAATAAACAGTTAGTGTTCTATAACACCCGAATAAACAAAGTTAGTGTCTTATAACACCTGAATAAACAAAGTTAGTGTCTTGTAACACCTGAATAAACAAAGTGAGTGTCTTATAACACCTGAATAAACAAAGTTAGTGTCTTATAACACCTGAATAAACAAAGTTAGTGTCTCATAACACCTGAATAAACAAAGTTAGTGTCTCATAACACCTGAATAAACAAAGTTAGTGTCTCATAACACCTGAATAAACAAAGTTAGTGTTCTATAACACCTGAATAAACAAAGTTAGTGTCTCATAACACCTGAACAAACAAAGTTAGTGTCTCATAACACCTGAATAAACAAAGTTAGTGTTCTATAACACCTGAATAAACAAAGTTAGTGTCTCATAACACCTGAACAAACAAAGTTAGTGTCTCATAACACCTGAATAAACAAAGTTAGTGTTCTATAACACCTGAATAAACAAAGTTAGTGTCTCATAACACCTGAATAAACAAAGTTAGTGTTCTATAACACCTGAATAAACAAAGTTAGTGTTCTATAACACCTGAATAAACAAAGTTAGTGTTCTATAACACCTGAATAAACAAAGTTAGTGTTCTATAACACCTGAATGAACAAAGTTAGTGTTCTATAACACCTGAATAAACAAAGGTAGTGCCTCATAACACCTGAATAAACAAAGTTAGTGTTCTATAACACCTGAATAAACAAAGTTAGTGTCTCATAACACCTGAATAAACAAAGTTAGTGTCTCATAACTCCTGAATAAACAAAGTTAGTGGCTCATAACACCTTAATAAACAAAGTTAGTGTTCTATAACACCTGAATAAACAAAGTTAGTGTCTTATAACACCTGAATAAACAAAGGTAGTGCCTCATAACACCTGAATAAACAAAAGTAGTGTCTTATAACACCTGAATAAACAAAGTTAGTGTCTTGTAACACCTGAATAAACAAAGTTAGTGTCTCATAACACCTGAATAAACAAAGTTAGTGTTCTATAACACCTGAATAAACAAAGTTAGTGTTCTATAACACCTGAATAAACAAAGTTAGTGTTCTATAACACCTGAATAAACAAAGTTAGTGTTCTATAACACCTGAATAAACAAAGTCAGTGTCTCATAACACCTGAATAAACAGTTAGTGTCTCATAACACCTGAATAAACAAAGTTAGTGTCTCATAACACCTGAATAAACAGTTAGTGTTCTATAACACCCGAATAAACAAAGTTAGTGTCTTATAACACCTGAATAAACAAAGTTAGTGTCTTGTAACACCTGAATAAACAAAGTGAGTGTCTTATAACACCTGAATAAACAAAGTTAGTGTCTTATAACACCTGAATAAACAAAGTTAGTGTCTCATAACACCTGAATAAACAAAGTTAGTGTCTCATAACACCTGAATAAACAAAGTTAGTGTCTCATAACACCTGAATAAACAAAGTTAGTGTTCTATAACACCTGAATAAACAAAGTTAGTGTCTCATAACACCTGAACAAACAAAGTTAGTGTCTCATAACACCTGAATAAACAAAGTTAGTGTTCTATAACACCTGAATAAACAAAGTTAGTGTCTCATAACACCTGAACAAACAAAGTTAGTGTCTCATAACACCTGAATAAACAAAGTTAGTGTTCTATAACACCTGAATAAACAAAGTTAGTGTCTCATAACACCTGAATAAACAAAGTTAGTGTTCTATAACACCTGAATAAACAAAGTTAGTGTTCTATAAACCCTGAATAAACAAAGTTAGTGTTCTATAACACCTGAATAAACAAAGTTAGTGTTCTATAACACCTGAATGAACAAAGTTAGTGTTCTATAACACCTGAATAAACAAAGGTAGTGCCTCATAACACCTGAATAAACAAAGTTAGTGTTCTATAACACCTGAATAAACAAAGTTAGTGTCTCATAACACCTGAATAAACAAAGTTAGTGTCTCATAACTCCTGAATAAACAAAGTTAGTGGCTCATAACACCTGAATAAACAAAGTTAGTGTTCTATAACACCTGAATAAACAAAGTTAGTGTCTTATAACACCTGAATAAACAAAGGTAGTGCCTCATAACACCTGAATAAACAAAAGTAGTGTTCTATAAAACCTGAATAAACAAAGTTAGTGTCTCATAACACCTGAATAAACAAAGTTAGTGTCTCATAACACCTGAATAAACAGTTAGTGTCTTGTAACACCTGAATAAACAAAGTGAGTGTCTTATAACACCTGAATAAACAAAGTTAGTGTCTTGTAACACCTGAATAAACAAAGTTAGTGTCTCATAACACCTGAATAAACAAAGTTAGTGTTCTATAACACCTGAATAAACAAAGTTAGTGTTCTATAACACCTGAATAAACAAAGTTAGTGTTCTATAACACCTGAATAAACAAAGTTAGTGTTCTATAACACCTGAATAAACAAAGGTAGTGCCTCATAACACCTGAATAAACAAAGTTAGTGTTCTATAACACCTGAATAAACAAAGTTAGTGTCTCATAACACCTGAATAAACAAAGTTAGTGTCTCATAACTCCTGAATAAACAAAGTTAGTGTCTCATAACACCTGAATAAACAAAGTTAGTGTTCTATAACACCTGAATAAACAAAGTTAGTGTCTTATAACACCTGAATAAACAAAGGTAGTGTCTCATAACACCTGAATAAACAAAAGTAGTGTTCTATAAAACCTGAATAAACAGTTAGTGTCTCATAACACCTGAATAAACAAAAGTAGTGTTCTATAAAACCTGAATAAACAGTTAGTGTCTCATAACACCTGAATAAACAAAGTTAGTGTTCTATAACACCTGAATAAACAAAGTTAGTGTCTCATAACACCTGAATAAACAAAGTTAGTGTCTCATAACACCTGAATAAACAGTTAGTGTCTTGTAACACCTGAATAAACAAAGTGAGTGTCTTATAACACCTGAATAAACAAAGTTAGTGTCTCATAACACCTGAATAAACAAAGTTAGTGTTCTATAACACCTGAATAAACAAAGTTAGTGTTCTATAACACCTGAATAAACAAAGTTAGTGTTCTATAACACCTGAATAAACAAAGTTAGTGTTCTATAACACCTGAATAAACAAAGGTAGTGCCTCATAACACCTGAATAAACAAAGTTAGTGTTCTATAACACCTGAATAAACAAAGTTAGTGTCTCATAACACCTGAATAAACAAAGTTAGTGTCTCATAACTCCTGAATAAACAAAGTTAGTGTTCTATAACACCTGAATAAACAAAGTTAGTGTCTTATAACACCTGAATAAACAAAAGTAGTGTTCTATAAAACCTGAATAAACAGTTAGTGTCTCATAACACCTGAATAAACAAAGTTAGTGTTCTATAACACCTGAATAAACAAAGTTAGTGTCTCATAACACCTGAATAAACAAAGTTAGTGTCTCATAACACCTGAATAAACAGTTAGTGTCTTGTAACACCTGAATAAACAAAGTGAGTGTCTTATAACACCTGAATAAACAAAGTTAGTGTCTTGTAACACCTGAATAAACAAAGTTAGTGTCTCATAACACCTGAATAAACAAAGTTAGTGTTCTATAACACCTGAATAAACAAAGTTAGTGTCTCATAACACCTGAACAAACAAAGTTAGTGTTCTATAACACCTGAATAAACAAAGTTAGTGTCTCATAACACCTGAACAAACAAAGTTAGTGTCTCATAACACCTGAATAAACAAAGTTAGTGTTCTATAACACCTGAATAAACAAAGTTAGTGTCTCATAACACCTGAACAAACAAAGTTAGTGTCTCATAACACCTGAATAAACAAAGTTAGTGTCTCATAACACCTGAATAAACAAAGTTAGTGTCTTGTAACACCTGAATAAACAAAGTTAGTGTCTTGTAACACCTGAATAAACAAAGGTAGTGTCTCATAACACCTGAGTAAACAAAGTTAGTGTCTTATAACACCTGAATAAACAAAGTTAGTGTCTTGTAACACCTGAATAAACAAAGTGAGTGTCTTATAACACCTGAATAAACAAAGTTAGTGTCTCATAACACCTGAACAAACAAAGTTAGTGTCTCATAACACCTGAATAAACAAAGTTAGTGTTCTATAACACCTGAATAAACAAAGTTAGTGTCTCATAACACCTGAACAAACAAAGTTAGTGTCTCATAACACCTGAATAAACAAAGTTAGTGTTCTATAACACCTGAATAAACAAAGTTAGTGTCTCATAACACCTGAATAAACAAAGTTAGTGTTCTATAACACCTGAATAAACAAAGTTAGTGTTCTATAAACCCTGAATAAACAAAGTTAGTGTTCTATAACACCTGAATAAACAAAGTTAGTGTTCTATAACACCTGAATGAACAAAGTTAGTTTTCTATAACACCTGAATAAACAAAGGTAGTGCCTCATAACACCTGAATAAACAAAGTTAGTGTTCTATAACACCTGAATAAACAAAGTTAGTGTCTCATAACACCTGAATAAACAAAGTTAGTGTCTCATAACTCCTGAATAAACAAAGTTAGTGGCTCATAACACCTGAATAAACAAAGTTAGTGTTCTATAACACCTGAATAAACAAAGTTAGTGTCTTATAACACCTGAATAAACAAAGGTAGTGCCTCATAACACCTGAATAAACAAAAGTAGTGTTCTATAAAACCTGAATAAACAAAGTTAGTGTCTCATAACACCTGAATAAACAAAGTTAGTGTCTCATAACACCTGAATAAACAGTTAGTGTCTTGTAACACCTGAATAAACAAAGTGAGTGTCTTATAACACCTGAATAAACAAAGTTAGTGTCTTGTAACACCTGAATAAACAAAGTTAGTGTCTCATAACACCTGAATAAACAAAGTTAGTGTTCTATAACACCTGAATAAACAAAGTTAGTGTTCTATAACACCTGAATAAACAAAGTTAGTGTTCTATAACACCTGAATAAACAAAGTTAGTGTTCTATAACACCTGAATAAACAAAGGTAGTGCCTCATAACACCTGAATAAACAAAGTTAGTGTTCTATAACACCTGAATAAACAAAGTTAGTGTCTCATAACACCTGAATAAACAAAGTTAGTGTCTCATAACTCCTGAATAAACAAAGTTAGTGTCTCATAACACCTGAATAAACAAAGTTAGTGTTCTATAACACCTGAATAAACAAAGTTAGTGTCTTATAACACCTGAATAAACAAAGGTAGTGTCTCATAACACCTGAATAAACAAAAGTAGTGTTCTATAAAACCTGAATAAACAGTTAGTGTCTCATAACACCTGAATAAACAAAAGTAGTGTTCTATAAAACCTGAATAAACAGTTAGTGTCTCATAACACCTGAATAAACAAAGTTAGTGTTCTATAACACCTGAATAAACAAAGTTAGTGTCTCATAACACCTGAATAAACAAAGTTAGTGTCTCATAACACCTGAATAAACAGTTAGTGTCTTGTAACACCTGAATAAACAAAGTGAGTGTCTTATAACACCTGAATAAACAAAGTTAGTGTCTCATAACACCTGAATAAACAAAGTTAGTGTTCTATAACACCTGAATAAACAAAGTTAGTGTTCTATAACACCTGAATAAACAAAGTTAGTGTTCTATAACACCTGAATAAACAAAGTTAGTGTTCTATAACACCTGAATAAACAAAGGTAGTGCCTCATAACACCTGAATAAACAAAGTTAGTGTTCTATAACACCTGAATAAACAAAGTTAGTGTCTCATAACACCTGAATAAACAAAGTTAGTGTCTCATAACTCCTGAATAAACAAAGTTAGTGTCTCATAACACCTGAATAAACAAAGTTAGTGTTCTATAACACCTGAATAAACAAAGTTAGTGTCTTATAACACCTGAATAAACAAAAGTAGTGTTCTATAAAACCTGAATAAACAGTTAGTGTCTCATAACACCTGAATAAACAAAGTTAGTGTTCTATAACACCTGAATAAACAAAGTTAGTGTCTCATAACACCTGAATAAACAAAGTTAGTGTCTCATAACACCTGAATAAACAGTTAGTGTCTTGTAACACCTGAATAAACAAAGTGAGTGTCTTATAACACCTGAATAAACAAAGTTAGTGTCTTGTAACACCTGAATAAACAAAGTTAGTGTCTCATAACACCTGAATAAACAAAGTTAGTGTTCTATAACACCTGAATAAACAAAGTTAGTGTCTCATAACACCTGAACAAACAAAGTTAGTGTTCTATAACACCTGAATAAACAAAGTTAGTGTCTCATAACACCTGAACAAACAAAGTTAGTGTCTCATAACACCTGAATAAACAAAGTTAGTGTTCTATAACACCTGAATAAACAAAGTTAGTGTCTCATAACACCTGAACAAACAAAGTTAGTGTCTCATAACACCTGAATAAACAAAGTTAGTGTTCTATAACACCTGAATAAACAAAGTTAGTGTCTTGTAACACCTGAATAAACAAAGTTAGTGTCTTGTAACACCTGAATAAACAAAGGTAGTGTCTCATAACACCTGAGTAAACAAAGTTAGTGTCTTATAACACCTGAATAAACAAAGTTAGTGTCTTGTAACACCTGAATAAACAAAGTGAGTGTCTTATAACACCTGAATAAACAAAGTTAGTGTCTCATAACACCTGAATAAACAGTTAGTGTCTCATAACACCTGAATAAACAAAGTTAGTGTCTCATAACACCTGAATAAACAGTTAGTGTTCTATAACACCCGAATAAACAAAGTTAGTGTCTTATAACACCTGAATAAACAAAGTTAGTGTCTTGTAACACCTGAATAAACAAAGTGAGTGTCTTATAACACCTGAATAAACAAAGTTAGTGTCTTGTAACACCTGAATAAACAAAGTTAGTGTCTCATAACACCTGAACACACAAAGTTAGTGTCTCATTACACCTGAATAAACAAAGTTAGTGTTCTATAACACCTGAATAAACAAAGTTAGTGTCTCATAACACCTGAACAAACAAAGTTAGTGTCTCATAACACCTGAATAAACAAAGTTAGTGTTCTATAACACCTGAATAAACAAAGTTAGTGTTCTATAACACCTGAATAAACAAAGGTAGTGCCTCATAACACCTGAATAAACAAAGTTAGTGTTCTATAACACCTGAATAAACAAAGTTAGTGTTCTATAACACCCGAATAAACAAAGTTAGTGTCTTATAACACCTGAATAAACAAAGTTAGTGTCTTGTAACACCTGAATAAACAAAGTGAGTGTCTTATAACACCTGAATAAACAAAGTTAGTGTCTTATAACACCTGAATAAACAAAGTTAGTGTCTTGTAACACCTGAATAAACAAAGTGAGTGTCTTATAACACCTGAATAAACAAAGTTAGTGTCTTATAACACCTGAATAAACAAAGTTAGTGTCTCATAACACCTGAATAAACAAAGTTAGTGTCTCATAACACCTGAATAAACAAAGTTAGTGTCTCATAACACCTGAATAAACAAAGTTAGTGTTCTATAACACCTGAATAAACAAAGTTAGTGTCTCATAACACCTGAACAAACAAAGTTAGTGTCTCATAACACCTGAATAAACAAAGTTAGTGTTCTATAACACCTGAATAAACAAAGTTAGTGTCTCATAACACCTGAACAAACAAAGTTAGTGTCTCATAACACCTGAATAAACAAAGTTAGTGTTCTATAACACCTGAATAAACAAAGTTAGTGTCTCATAACACCTGAATAAACAAAGTTAGTGTTCTATAACACCTGAATAAACAAAGTTAGTGTTCTATAACACCTGAATAAACAAAGTTAGTGTTCTATAACACCTGAATAAACAAAGTTAGTGTTCTATAACACCTGAATAAACAAAGGTAGTGCCTCATAACACCTGAATAAACAAAGTTAGTGTTCTATAACACCTGAATAAACAAAGTTAGTGTTCTATAACACCTGAATAAACAAAGTTAGTGTCTCATAACACCTGAATAAACAAAGTTAGTGTTCTATAACACCTGAATAAACAAAGTTAGTGTCTCATAACACCTGAACAAACAAAGTTAGTGTCTCATAACACCTGAATAAACAAAGTTAGTGTTCTATAACACCTGAATAAACAAAGTTAGTGTCTTGTAACACCTGAATAAACAAAGTTAGTGTCTTGTAACACCTGAATAAACAAAGGTAGTGTCTCATAACACCTGAGTAAACAAAGTTAGTGTCTTATAACACCTGAATAAACAAAGTTAGTGTCTTGTAACACCTGAATAAACAAAGTGAGTGTCTTATAACACCTGAATAAACAAAGTTAGTGTCTCATAACACCTGAATAAACAGTTAGTGTCTCATAACACCTGAATAAACAAAGTTAGTGTCTCATAACACCTGAATAAACAGTTAGTGTTCTATAACACCCGAATAAACAAAGTTAGTGTCTTATAACACCTGAATAAACAAAGTTAGTGTCTTGTAACACCTGAATAAACAAAGTGAGTGTCTTATAACACCTGAATAAACAAAGTTAGTGTCTTGTAACACCTGAATAAACAAAGTTAGTGTCTCATAACACCTGAACACACAAAGTTAGTGTCTCATTACACCTGAATAAACAAAGTTAGTGTTCTATAACACCTGAATAAACAAAGTTAGTGTCTCATAACACCTGAACAAACAAAGTTAGTGTCTCATAACACCTGAATAAACAAAGTTAGTGTTCTATAACACCTGAATAAACAAAGTTAGTGTTCTATAACACCTGAATAAACAAAGGTAGTGCCTCATAACACCTGAATAAACAAAGTTAGTGTTCTATAACACCTGAATAAACAAAGTTAGTGTTCTATAACACCCGAATAAACAAAGTTAGTGTCTTATAACACCTGAATAAACAAAGTTAGTGTCTTGTAACACCTGAATAAACAAAGTGAGTGTCTTATAACACCTGAATAAACAAAGTTAGTGTCTTATAACACCTGAATAAACAAAGTTAGTGTCTTGTAACACCTGAATAAACAAAGTGAGTGTCTTATAACACCTGAATAAACAAAGTTAGTGTCTTATAACACCTGAATAAACAAAGTTAGTGTCTCATAACACCTGAATAAACAAAGTTAGTGTCTCATAACACCTGAATAAACAAAGTTAGTGTCTCATAACACCTGAATAAACAAAGTTAGTGTTCTATAACACCTGAATAAACAAAGTTAGTGTCTCATAACACCTGAACAAACAAAGTTAGTGTCTCATAACACCTGAATAAACAAAGTTAGTGTTCTATAACACCTGAATAAACAAAGTTAGTGTCTCATAACACCTGAACAAACAAAGTTAGTGTCTCATAACACCTGAATAAACAAAGTTAGTGTTCTATAACACCTGAATAAACAAAGTTAGTGTCTCATAACACCTGAATAAACAAAGTTAGTGTTCTATAACACCTGAATAAACAAAGTTAGTGTTCTATAACACCTGAATAAACAAAGTTAGTGTTCTATAACACCTGAATAAACAAAGTTAGTGTTCTATAACACCTGAATAAACAAAGTTAGTGTTCTATAACACCTGAATAAACAAAGGTAGTGCCTCATAACACCTGAATAAACAAAGTTAGTGTTCTATAACACCTGAATAAACAAAGTTAGTGTCTCATAACACCTGAATAAACAAAGTTAGTGTCTCATAACTCCTGAATAAACAAAGTTAGTGTCTCATAACACCTGAATAAACAAAGTTAGTGTTCTATAACACCTGAATAAACAAAGTTAGTGTCTTATAACACCTGAATAAACAAAGGTTAACCCTCGCAAGGCTGCAGGCCCAGACGGCATCCCCAGCCGCGCCCTCAGAGCATGCGCAGACCAGCTGGCCGGTGTGTTTACGGACATATTCAATCAATCCCTATACCAGTCTGCTGTTCCCACATGCTTCAAGAGGGCCACCATTGTTCCTGTTCCCAAGAAAGCTAAGGTAACTGAGCTAAACGACTACCGCCCCGTAGCACTCACTTCCGTCATCATGAAGTGCTTTGAGAGACTAGTCAAGGACCATATCACCTCCACCCTACCTGACACCCTAGACCCACTCCAATTTGCTTACCGCCCAAATAGGTCCACAGACGATGCAATCTCAACCACACTGCACACTGCCCTAACCCATCTGGACAAGAGGAATACCTATGTGAGAATGCTGTTCATTGACTACAGCTCGGCATTCAACACCATAGTACCCTCCAAGCTCGTCATCAAGCTCGAGACCCTGGGTCTCGACCCCGCCCTGTGCAACTGGGTACTGGACTTCCTGACGGGCCGCCCCCAGGTGGTGAGGGTAGGCAACAACATCTCCTCCCCGCTGATCCTCAACACTGGGGCCCCACAAGGGTGCGTTCTGAGCCCTCTCCTGTACTCCCTGTTCACCCACGACTGCGTGGCCACGCACGCCTCCAACTCAATCATCAAGTTTGCGGACGACACAACAGTGGTAGGCTTGATTACCAACAACGACGAGACGGCCTACAGGGAGGAGGTGAGGGCCCTCGGAGTGTGGTGTCAGGAAAATAACCTCACACTCAACGTCAACAAAACTAAGGAGATGATTGTGGACTTCAGGAAACAGCAGAGGGAACACCCCCCTATCCACATCGATGGAACAGTAGTGGAGAGGGTAGCAAGTTTTAAGTTCCTCGGCATACACATCACAGACAAACTGAATTGGTCCACTCACACAGACAGCATTGTGAAGAAGGCGCAGCAGCGCCTCTTCAACCTCAGGAGGCTGAAGAAATTTGGCTTGTCACCAAACGCACTCACAAACTTCTACAGATGCACAATCGAGAGCATCCTGGCGGGCTGTATCACCGCCTGGTACGGCAACTGCTCCGCCCTCAACCGTAAGGCTCTCCAGAGGGTGGTGAGGTCTGCACAACGCATCACCGGGGTCAAACTACCTGCCCTCCAGGACACCTACACCACCCGATGTCACAGGAAGGCCATAAAGATCATCAAGGACATCAACCACCCGAGCCACTGCCTGTTCACCCCGCTATCATCCAGAAGGCGAGGTCAGTACAGGTGCATCAAAGCTGGGACCGAGAGACTGAAAAACAGCTTCTATCTCAAGGCCATCAGACTGTTAAACAGCCACCACTAACATTGAGTGGCTGCTGCCAACACACTGACACTGACTGACTCAACTCCAGCCACTTTAATAATGGGAATTGATGGGAAATGATGTAAATATATCACTAGCCACTTTAAACAATGCTACCTTATATAATGTTACTTACCCTACATTATTCATCTCATATGCATACGTATATACTGTACTCTATATCATCGACTGTATCCTTATGTAATACATGTATCACTAGCCACTTTAAACTATGCCACTTTGTTTACATACTCATCTCATTTGTACATACTGTACTCGATACCATCTACTGTATCTTGCCTATGCTGCTCTGTACCATCACTCATTCATATATCCTTATGTACATATTCTTTATCCCCTTACACTGTGTACAAGACAGTAGTTTTGGAATCGTTAGTTAGATTACTTGTTGGTTATTACTGCATTGTCGGAACTAGAAGCACAAGCATTTCGCTACACTCGCATTAACATCTGCTAACCATGTGTATGTGACAAATAAAATTTGATTTGATTTGATTTGAGGTAGTGCCTCATAACACCTGAATAAACAAAAGTAGTGTTCTATAAAACCTGAATAAACAGTTAGTGTCTCATAACACCTGAATAAACAAAGTTAGTGTTCTATAACACCTGAATAAACAAAGTCAGTGTCTCATAACACCTGACTAAACAAAGTTAGTGTCTCATAACACCTGAATAAACAGTTAGTGTCTTGTAACACCTGAATAAACAAAGTGAGTGTCTTATAACACCTGAATAAACAAAGTTAGTGTCTTGTAACACCTGAATAAACAAAGTTAGTGTCTCATAACACCTGAATAAACAAAGTTAGTGTTCTATAACACCTGAATAAACAAAGTTAGTGTCTCATAACACCTGAACAAACAAAGTTAGTGTTCTATAACACCTGAATAAACAAAGTTAGTGTCTCATAACACCTGAACAAACAAAGTTAGTGTCTCATAACACCTGAATAAACAAAGTTAGTGTTCTATAACACCTGAATAAACAAAGTTAGTGTCTCATAACACCTGAACAAACAAAGTTAGTGTCTCATAACACCTGAATAAACAAAGTTAGTGTTCTATAACACCTGAATAAACAAAGTTAGTGTCTTGTAACACCTGAATAAACAAAGTTAGTGTCTTGTAACACCTGAATAAACAAAGGTAGTGTCTCATAACACCTGAGTAAACAAAGTTAGTGTCTTATAACACCTGAATAAACAAAGTTAGTGTCTTGTAACACCTGAATAAACAAAGTGAGTGTCTTATAACACCTGAATAAACAAAGTTAGTGTCTCATAACACCTGAATAAACAGTTAGTGTCTCATAACACCTGAATAAACAAAGTTAGTGTCTCATAACACCTGAATAAACAGTTAGTGTTCTATAACACCCGAATAAACAAAGTTAGTGTCTTATAACACCTGAATAAACAAAGTTAGTGTCTTGTAACACCTGAATAAACAAAGTGAGTGTCTTATAACACCTGAATAAACAAAGTTAGTGTCTTGTAACACCTGAATAAACAAAGTTAGTGTCTCATAACACCTGAATAAACAGTTAGTGTCTTGTAACACCTGAATAAACAAAGTGAGTGTCTTATAACACCTGAATAAACAAAGTTAGTGTCTTGTAACACCTGAATAAACAAAGTTAGTGTCTCATAACACCTGAACACACAAAGTTAGTGTCTCATTACACCTGAATAAACAAAGTTAGTGTTCTATAACACCTGAATAAACAAAGTTAGTGTCTCATAACACCTGAACAAACAAAGTTAGTGTCTCATAACACCTGAATAAACAAAGTTAGTGTTCTATAACACCTGAATAAACAAAGTTAGTGTTCTATAACACCTGAATAAACAAAGGTAGTGCCTCATAACACCTGAATAAACAAAGTTAGTGTTCTATAACACCTGAATAAACAAAGTTAGTGTTCTATAACACCTGAATAAACAAAGTCAGTGTCTCATAACACCTGAATAAACAGTTAGTGTCTCATAACACCTGAATAAACAAAGTTAGTGTCTCATAACACCTGAATAAACAGTTAGTGTTCTATAACACCCGAATAAACAAAGTTAGTGTCTTATAACACCTGAATAAACAAAGTTAGTGTCTTGTAACACCTGAATAAACAAAGTGAGTGTCTTATAACACCTGAATAAACAAAGTTAGTGTCTTATAACACCTGAATAAACAAAGTTAGTGTCTCATAACACCTGAATAAACAAAGTTAGTGTCTCATAACACCTGAATAAACAAAGTTAGTGTCTCATAACACCTGAATAAACAAAGTTAGTGTTCTATAACACCTGAATAAACAAAGTTAGTGTCTCATAACACCTGAACAAACAAAGTTAGTGTCTCATAACACCTGAATAAACAAAGTTAGTGTTCTATAACACCTGAATAAACAAAGTTAGTGTCTCATAACACCTGAACAAACAAAGTTAGTGTCTCATAACACCTGAATAAACAAAGTTAGTGTTCTATAACACCTGAATAAACAAAGTTAGTGTTCTATAACACCTGAATAAACAAAGTTAGTGTTCTCTAACACCTGAATAAACAAAGTTAGTGTTCTATAACACCTGAATAAACAAAGTTAGTGTTCTATAACACCTGAATAAACAAAGTTAGTGTTCTATAACACCTGAATAAACAAAGGTAGTGCCTCATAACACCTGAATAAACAAAGTTAGTGTTCTATAACACCTGAATAAACAAAGTTAGTGTCTCATAACACCTGAATAAACAAAGTTAGTGTCTCATAACTCCTGAATAAACAAAGTTAGTGTCTCATAACACCTGAATAAACAAAGTTAGTGTTCTATAACACCTGAATAAACAAAGTTAGTGTCTTATAACACCTGAATAAACAAAGGTAGTGCCTCATAACACCTGAATAAACAAAAGTAGTGTTCTATAAAACCTGAATAAACAGTTAGTGTCTCATAACACCTGAATAAACAAAGTTAGTGTTCTATAACACCTGAATAAACAAAGTCAGTGTCTCATAACACCTGAATAAACAAAGTTAGTGTCTCATAACACCTGAATAAACAGTTAGTGTCTTGTAACACCTGAATAAACAAAGTGAGTGTCTTATAACACCTGAATAAACAAAGTTAGTGTCTTGTAACACCTGAATAAACAAAGTTAGTGTCTCATAACAAATGAATAAACAAAGTTAGTGTTCTATAACACCTGAATAAACAAAGTTAGTGTCTCATAACACCTGAACAAACAAAGTTAGTGTTCTATAACACCTGAATAAACAAAGTTAGTGTCTCATAACACCTGAACAAACAAAGTTAGTGTCTCATAACACCTGAATAAACAAAGTTAGTGTTCTATAACACCTGAATAAACAAAGTTAGTGTCTCATAACACCTGAACAAACAAAGTTAGTGTCTCATAACACCTGAATAAACAAAGTTAGTGTTCTATAACACCTGAATAAACAAAGTTAGTGTTCTATAACACCTGAATAAACAAAGTTAGTGTTCTATAACACCTGAATAAACAAAGTTAGTGTTCTATAACACCTGAATAAACAAAGTTAGTGTTCTATAACACCTGAATAAACAAAGGTAGTGCCTCATAACACCTGAATAAACAAAGTTAGTGTTCTATAACACCTGAATAAACAAAGTTAGTGTCTCATAACACCTGAATAAACAAAGTTAGTGTCTCATAACTCCTGAATAAACAAAGTTAGTGTCTCATAACACCTGAATAAACAAAGTTAGTGTTCTATAACACCTGAATAAACAAAGTTAGTGTCTTATAACACCTGAATAAACAAAGGTAGTGCCTCATAACACCTGAATAAACAAAAGTAGTGTTCTATAAAACCTGAATAAACAGTTAGTGTCTCATAACACCTGAATAAACAAAGTTAGTGTTCTATAACACCTGAATAAACAAAGTCAGTGTCTCATAACACCTGAATAAACAAAGTTAGTGTCTCATAACACCTGAATAAACAGTTAGTGTCTTGTAACACCTGAATAAACAAAGTGAGTGTCTTATAACACCTGAATAAACAAAGTTAGTGTCTTGTAACACCTGAATAAACAAAGTTAGTGTCTCATAACAAATGAATAAACAAAGTTAGTGTTCTATAACACCTGAATAAACAAAGTTAGTGTCTCATAACACCTGAACAAACAAAGTTAGTGTTCTATAACACCTGAATAAACAAAGTTAGTGTCTCATAACACCTGAACAAACAAAGTTAGTGTCTCATAACACCTGAATAAACAAAGTTAGTGTTCTATAACACCTGAATAAACAAAGTTAGTGTCTCATAACACCTGAACAAACAAAGTTAGTGTCTCATAACACCTGAATAAACAAAGTTAGTGTTCTATAACACCTGAATAAACAAAGTTAGTGTTCTATAACACCTGAATAAACAAAGTTAGTGTTCTATAACACCTGAATAAACAAAGTTAGTGTTCTATAACACCTGAATAAACAAAGTTAGTGTTCTATAACACCTGAATAAACAAAGGTAGTGCCTCATAACACCTGAATAAACAAAGTTAGTGTTCTATAACACCTGAATAAACAAAGTTAGTGTCTCATAACACCTGAATAAACAAAGTTAGTGTCTCATAACTCCTGAATAAACAAAGTTAGTGTCTCATAACACCTGAATAAACAAAGTTAGTGTTCTATAACACCTGAATAAACAAAGTTAGTGTCTTATAACACCTGAATAAACAAAGGTTAACCCTCGCAAGGCTGCAGGCCCAGACGGCATCCCCAGCCGCGCCCTCAGAGCATGCGCAGACCAGCTGGCCGGTGTGTTTACGGACATATTCAATCAATCCCTATACCAGTCTGCTGTTCCCACATGCTTCAAGAGGGCCACCATTGTTCCTGTTCCCAAGAAAGCTAAGGTAACTGAGCTAAACGACTACCGCCCCGTAGCACTCACTTCCGTCATCATGAAGTGCTTTGAGAGACTAGTCAAGGACCATATCACCTCCACCCTACCTGACACCCTAGACCCACTCCAATTTGCTTACCGCCCAAATAGGTCCACAGACGATGCAATCTCAACCACACTGCACACTGCCCTAACCCATCTGGACAAGAGGAATACCTATGTGAGAATGCTGTTCATTGACTACAGCTCGGCATTCAACACCATAGTACCCTCCAAGCTCGTCATCAAGCTCGAGACCCTGGGTCTCGACCCCGCCCTGTGCAACTGGGTACTGGACTTCCTGACGGGCCGCCCCCAGGTGGTGAGGGTAGGCAACAACATCTCCTCCCCGCTGATCCTCAACACTGGGGCCCCACAAGGGTGCGTTCTGAGCCCTCTCCTGTACTCCCTGTTCACCCACGACTGCGTGGCCACGCACGCCTCCAACTCAATCATCAAGTTTGCGGACGACACAACAGTGGTAGGCTTGATTACCAACAACGACGAGACGGCCTACAGGGAGGAGGTGAGGGCCCTCGGAGTGTGGTGTCAGGAAAATAACCTCACACTCAACGTCAACAAAACTAAGGAGATGATTGTGGACTTCAGGAAACAGCAGAGGGAACACCCCCCTATCCACATCGATGGAACAGTAGTGGAGAGGGTAGCAAGTTTTAAGTTCCTCGGCATACACATCACAGACAAACTGAATTGGTCCACTCACACAGACAGCATTGTGAAGAAGGCGCAGCAGCGCCTCTTCAACCTCAGGAGGCTGAAGAAATTTGGCTTGTCACCAAAAGCACTCACAAACTTCTACAGATGCACAATCGAGAGCATCCTGGCGGGCTGTATCACCGCCTGGTACGGCAACTGCTCCGCCCTCAACCGTAAGGCTCTCCAGAGGGTGGTGAGGTCTGCACAACGCATCACCGGGGTCAAACTACCTGCCCTCCAGGACACCTACACCACCCGATGTCACAGGAAGGCCATAAAGATCATCAAGGACATCAACCACCCGAGCCACTGCCTGTTCACCCCGCTATCATCCAGAAGGCGAGGTCAGTACAGGTGCATCAAAGCTGGGACCGAGAGACTGAAAAACAGCTTCTATCTCAAGGCCATCAGACTGTTAAACAGCCACCACTAACATTGAGTGGCTGCTGCCAACACACTGACACTGACTGACTCAACTCCAGCCACTTTAATAATGGGAATTGATGGGAAATGATGTAAATATATCACTAGCCACTTTAAACAATGCTACCTTATATAATGTTACTTACCCTACATTATTCATCTCATATGCATACGTATATACTGTACTCTATATCATCGACTGTATCCTTATGTAATACATGTATCACTAGCCACTTTAAACTATGCCACTTTGTTTACATACTCATCTCATTTGTACATACTGTACTCGATACCATCTACTGTATCTTGCCTATGCTGCTCTGTACCATCACTCATTCATATATCCTTATGTACATATTCTTTATCCCCTTACACTGTGTACAAGACAGTAGTTTTGGAATCGTTAGTTAGATTACTTGTTGGTTATTACTGCATTGTCGGAACTAGAAGCACAAGCATTTCGCTACACTCGCATTAACATCTGCTAACCATGTGTATGTGACAAATAAAATTTGATTTGATTTGATTTGAGGTAGTGCCTCATAACACCTGAATAAACAAAAGTAGTGTTCTATAAAACCTGAATAAACAGTTAGTGTCTCATAACACCTGAATAAACAAAGTTAGTGTTCTATAACACCTGAATAAACAAAGTTAGTGTCTCATAACACCTGAATAAACAAAGTTAGTGTTCTATAACACCTGAATAAACAAAGTCAGTGTCTCATAACACCTGAATAAACAAAGTTAGTGTCTCATAACACCTGAATAAACAGTTAGTGTCTTGTAACACCTGAATAAACAAAGTGAGTGTCTTATAACACCTGAATAAACAAAGTTAGTGTCTTGTAACACCTGAATAAACAAAGTTAGTGTCTCATAACACCTGAATAAACAAAGTTAGTGTTCTATAACACCTGAATAAACAAAGTTAGTGTCTCATAACACCTGAACAAACAAAGTTAGTGTTCTATAACACCTGAATAAACAAAGTTAGTGTCTCATAACACCTGAACAAACAAAGTTAGTGTCTCATAACACCTGAATAAACAAAGTTAGTGTTCTATAACACCTGAATAAACAAAGTTAGTGTCTTGTAACACCTGAATAAACAAAGTTAGTGTCTTGTAACACCTGAATAAACAAAGGTAGTGTCTCATAACACCTGAGTAAACAAAGTTAGTGTCTTATAACACCTGAATAAACAAAGTTAGTGTCTTGTAACACCTGAATAAACAAAGTGAGTGTCTTATAACACCTGAATAAACAAAGTTAGTGTCTCATAACACCTGAATAAACAGTTAGTGTCTCATAACACCTGAATAAACAAAGTTAGTGTCTCATAACACCTGAATAAACAGTTAGTGTTCTATAACACCCGAATAAACAAAGTTAGTGTCTTATAACACCTGAATAAACAAAGTTAGTGTCTTGTAACACCTGAATAAACAAAGTGAGTGTCTTATAACACCTGAATAAACAAAGTTAGTGTCTTGTAACACCTGAATAAACAAAGTTAGTGTCTCATAACACCTGAATAAACAGTTAGTGTCTTGTAACACCTGAATAAACAAAGTGAGTGTCTTATAACACCTGAATAAACAAAGTTAGTGTCTTGTAACACCTGAATAAACAAAGTTAGTGTCTCATAACACCTGAACACACAAAGTTAGTGTCTCATTACACCTGAATAAACAAAGTTAGTGTTCTATAACACCTGAATAAACAAAGTTAGTGTCTCATAACACCTGAACAAACAAAGTTAGTGTCTCATAACACCTGAATAAACAAAGTTAGTGTTCTATAACACCTGAATAAACAAAGTTAGTGTTCTATAACACCTGAATAAACAAAGGTAGTGCCTCATAACACCTGAATAAACAAAGTTAGTGTTCTATAACACCTGAATAAACAAAGTTAGTGTTCTATAACACCTGAATAAACAAAGTCAGTGTCTCATAACACCTGAATAAACAGTTAGTGTCTCATAACACCTGAATAAACAAAGTTAGTGTCTCATAACACCTGAATAAACAGTTAGTGTTCTATAACACCCGAATAAACAAAGTTAGTGTCTTATAACACCTGAATAAACAAAGTTAGTGTCTTGTAACACCTGAATAAACAAAGTGAGTGTCTTATAACACCTGAATAAACAAAGTTAGTGTCTTATAACACCTGAATAAACAAAGTTAGTGTCTCATAACACCTGAATAAACAAAGTTAGTGTCTCATAACACCTGAATAAACAAAGTTAGTGTCTCATAACACCTGAATAAACAAAGTTAGTGTTCTATAACACCTGAATAAACAAAGTTAGTGTCTCATAACACCTGAACAAACAAAGTTAGTGTCTCATAACACCTGAATAAACAAAGTTAGTGTTCTATAACACCTGAATAAACAAAGTTAGTGTCTCATAACACCTGAACAAACAAAGTTAGTGTCTCATAACACCTGAATAAACAAAGTTAGTGTTCTATAACACCTGAATAAACAAAGTTAGTGTTCTATAACACCTGAATAAACAAAGTTAGTGTTCTCTAACACCTGAATAAACAAAGTTAGTGTTCTATAACACCTGAATAAACAAAGTTAGTGTTCTATAACACCTGAATAAACAAAGTTAGTGTTCTATAACACCTGAATAAACAAAGGTAGTGCCTCATAACACCTGAATAAACAAAGTTAGTGTTCTATAACACCTGAATAAACAAAGTTAGTGTCTCATAACACCTGAATAAACAAAGTTAGTGTCTCATAACTCCTGAATAAACAAAGTTAGTGTCTCATAACACCTGAATAAACAAAGTTAGTGTTCTATAACACCTGAATAAACAAAGTTAGTGTCTTATAACACCTGAATAAACAAAGGTAGTGCCTCATAACACCTGAATAAACAAAAGTAGTGTTCTATAAAACCTGAATAAACAGTTAGTGTCTCATAACACCTGAATAAACAAAGTTAGTGTTCTATAACACCTGAATAAACAAAGTCAGTGTCTCATAACACCTGAATAAACAAAGTTAGTGTCTCATAACACCTGAATAAACAGTTAGTGTCTTGTAACACCTGAATAAACAAAGTGAGTGTCTTATAACACCTGAATAAACAAAGTTAGTGTCTTGTAACACCTGAATAAACAAAGTTAGTGTCTCATAACAAATGAATAAACAAAGTTAGTGTTCTATAACACCTGAATAAACAAAGTTAGTGTCTCATAACACCTGAACAAACAAAGTTAGTGTTCTATAACACCTGAATAAACAAAGTTAGTGTCTCATAACACCTGAACAAACAAAGTTAGTGTCTCATAACACCTGAATAAACAAAGTTAGTGTTCTATAACACCTGAATAAACAAAGTTAGTGTCTCATAACACCTGAACAAACAAAGTTAGTGTCTCATAACACCTGAATAAACAAAGTTAGTGTTCTATAACACCTGAATAAACAAAGTTAGTGTCTTGTAACACCTGAATAAACAAAGTTAGTGTCTTGTAACACCTGAATAAACAAAGGTAGTGTCTCATAACACCTGAGTAAACAAAGTTAGTGTCTTATAACACCTGAATAAACAAAGTTAGTGTCTTGTAACACCTGAATAAACAAAGTGAGTGTCTTATAACACCTGAATAAACAAAGTTAGTGTCTCATAACACCTGAATAAACAGTTAGTGTCTCATAACACCTGAATAAACAAAGTTAGTGTCTCATAACACCTGAATAAACAGTTAGTGTTCTATAACACCCGAATAAACAAAGTTAGTGTCTTATAACACCTGAATAAACAAAGTTAGTGTCTTGTAACACCTGAATAAACAAAGTGAGTGTCTTATAACACCTGAATAAACAAAGTTAGTGTCTTGTAACACCTGAATAAACAAAGTTAGTGTCTCATAACACCTGAACAAACAAAGTTAGTGTCTCATAACACCTGAATAAACAAAGTTAGTGTTCTATAACACCTGAATAAACAAAGTTAGTGTCTCATAACACCTGAATAAACAACGTTAGTGTCTCATAACACCTGAATAAACAAAGTTAGTGTTCTATAACACCTGAATAAACAAAGTTAGTGTCTCATAACACCTGAACAAACAAAGTTAGTGTCTCATAACACCTGACTAAACAAAGTTAGTGTTCTATAACACCTGAATAAACAAAGTTAGTGTCTTGTAACACCTGAATAAACAAAGTTAGTGTCTTGTAACACCTGAATAAACAAAGGTAGTTTCTCATAACACCTGAGTAAACAAAGTTAGTGTCTTATAACACCTGAATAAACAAAGTTAGTGTCTTGTAACACCTGAATAAACAAAGTGAGTGTCTTATAACACCTGAATAAACAAAGTTAGTGTCTTGTAACACCTGAATAAACAAAGTTAGTGTCTCATAACACCTGAACAAACAAAGTTAGTGTCTCATAACACCTGAATAAACAAAGTTAGTGTTCTATAACACCTGAATAAACAAAGTTAGTGTCTTGTAACACCTGAATAAACAAAGTTAGTGTCTTGTAACACCTGAATAAACAAAGGTAGTGTTTCATAACACCTGAATAAACAAAGTTAGTGTCTCATAACACCTGAGTAAACAAAGTTAGTGTCTTGTAACACCTGAATAAACAAAGTTAGTGTCTCATAACACCTGAACAAACAAAGTTAGTGTCTCATAACACCTGAATAAACAAAGTTAGTGTTCTATAACACCTGAACAAACAAAGTTAGTGTCTCATAACACCTGAATAAACAAAGTTAGTGTTCTATAACACCTGAATAAACAAAGTTAGTGTCTTGTAACACCTGAATAAACAAAGTTAGTGTCTTGTAACACCTGAATAAACAAAGGTAGTGTCTCATAACACCTGAGTAAACAAAGTTAGTGTCTTATAACACCTGAATAAACAAAGTTAGTGTCTTGTAACACCTGAATAAACAAAGTGAGTGTCTTATAACACCTGAATAAACAAAGTTAGTGTCTCATAACACCTGAATAAACAGTTAGTGTCTCATAACACCTGAATAAACAAAGTTAGTGTCTCATAACACCTGAATAAACAGTTAGTGTTCTATAACACCCGAATAAACAAAGTTAGTGTCTTATAACACCTGAATAAACAAAGTTAGTGTCTTGTAACACCTGAATAAACAAAGTGAGTGTCTTATAACACCTGAATAAACAAAGTTAGTGTCTTGTAACACCTGAATAAACAAAGTTAGTGTCTCATAACACCTGAACAAACAAAGTTAGTGTCTCATAACACCTGAATAAACAAAGTTAGTGTTCTATAACACCTGAATAAACAAAGTTAGTGTCTCATAACACCTGAATAAACAAAGTTAGTGTCTCATAACACCTGAATAAACAAAGTTAGTGTTCTATAACACCTGAATAAACAAAGTTAGTGTCTCATAACACCTGAACAAACAAAGTTAGTGTCTCATAACACCTGACTAAACAAAGTTAGTGTTCTATAACACCTGAATAAACAAAGTTAGTGTCTTGTAACACCTGAATAAACAAAGTTAGTGTCTTGTAACACCTGAATAAACAAAGGTAGTGTCTCATAACACCTGAGTAAACAAAGTTAGTGTCTTATAACACCTGAATAAACAAAGTTAGTGTCTTGTAACACCTGAATAAACAAAGTGAGTGTCTTATAACACCTGAATAAACAAAGTTAGTGTCTTGTAACACCTGAATAAACAAAGTTAGTGTCTCATAACACCTGAACAGACAAAGTTAGTGTCTCATAACACCTGAATAAACAAAGTTAGTGTTCTATAACACCTGAATAAACAAAGTTAGTGTTTTGTAACACCTGAATAAACAAAGTTAGTGTCTTGTAACACCTGAATAAACAAAGGTAGTGTCTCATAACACCTGAGTAAACAAAGTTAGTGTCTTATAACACCTGAATAAACAAAGTTAGTGTCTTGTAACACCTGAATAAACAAAGTGAGTGTCTTATAACACCTGAATAAACAAAGTTAGTGTCTCATAACACCTGAATAAACAGTTAGTGTCTCATAACACCTGAATAAACAAAGTTAGTGTCTCATAACACCTGAATAAACAGTTAGTGTTCTATAACACCCGAATAAACAAAGTTAGTGTCTTATAACACCTGAATAAACAAAGTTAGTGTCTTGTAACACCTGAATAAACAAAGTGAGTGTCTTATAACACCTGAATAAACAAAGTTAGTGTCTTGTAACACCTGAATAAACAAAGTTAGTGTCTCATAACACCTGAACAAACAAAGTTAGTGTCTCATAACACCTGAATAAACAAAGTTAGTGTTCTATAACACCTGAATAAACAAAGTTAGTGTCTCATAACACCTGAATAAACAACGTTAGTGTCTCATAACACCTGAATAAACAAAGTTAGTGTTCTATAACACCTGAATAAACAAAGTTAGTGTCTCATAACACCTGAACAAACAAAGTTAGTGTCTCATAACACCTGACTAAACAAAGTTAGTGTTCTATAACACCTGAATAAACAAAGTTAGTGTCTTGTAACACCTGAATAAACAAAGTTAGTGTCTTGTAACACCTGAATAAACAAAGGTAGTTTCTCATAACACCTGAGTAAACAAAGTTAGTGTCTTATAACACCTGAATAAACAAAGTTAGTGTCTTGTAACACCTGAATAAACAAAGTGAGTGTCTTATAACACCTGAATAAACAAAGTTAGTGTCTTGTAACACCTGAATAAACAAAGTTAGTGTCTCATAACACCTGAACAAACAAAGTTAGTGTCTCATAACACCTGAATAAACAAAGTTAGTGTTCTATAACACCTGAATAAACAAAGTTAGTGTCTTGTAACACCTGAATAAACAAAGTTAGTGTCTTGTAACACCTGAATAAACAAAGGTAGTGTTTCATAACACCTGAATAAACAAAGTTAGTGTCTCATAACACCTGAGTAAACAAAGTTAGTGTCTTGTAACACCTGAATAAACAAAGTTAGTGTCTCATAACACCTGAACAAACAAAGTTAGTGTCTCATAACACCTGAATAAACAAAGTTAGTGTTCTATAACACCTGAACAAACAAAGTTAGTGTCTCATAACACCTGAATAAACAAAGTTAGTGTTCTATAACACCTGAATAAACAAAGTTAGTGTCTTGTAACACCTGAATAAACAAAGTTAGTGTCTTGTAACACCTGAATAAACAAAGGTAGTGTCTCATAACACCTGAGTAAACAAAGTTAGTGTCTTATAACACCTGAATAAACAAAGTTAGTGTCTTGTAACACCTGAATAAACAAAGTGAGTGTCTTATAACACCTGAATAAACAAAGTTAGTGTCTCATAACACCTGAATAAACAGTTAGTGTCTCATAACACCTGAATAAACAAAGTTAGTGTCTCATAACACCTGAATAAACAGTTAGTGTTCTATAACACCCGAATAAACAAAGTTAGTGTCTTATAACACCTGAATAAACAAAGTTAGTGTCTTGTAACACCTGAATAAACAAAGTGAGTGTCTTATAACACCTGAATAAACAAAGTTAGTGTCTTGTAACACCTGAATAAACAAAGTTAGTGTCTCATAACACCTGAACAAACAAAGTTAGTGTCTCATAACACCTGAATAAACAAAGTTAGTGTTCTATAACACCTGAATAAACAAAGTTAGTGTCTCATAACACCTGAATAAACAAAGTTAGTGTCTCATAACACCTGAATAAACAAAGTTAGTGTTCTATAACACCTGAATAAACAAAGTTAGTGTCTCATAACACCTGAACAAACAAAGTTAGTGTCTCATAACACCTGACTAAACAAAGTTAGTGTTCTATAACACCTGAATAAACAAAGGTAGTGCCTCATAACACCTGAATAAACAAAGTTAGTGTTCTATAACACCTGAATAAACAAAGTTAGTGTTCTATAACACCTGAATAAACAAAGTCAGTGTCTCATAACACCTGAATAAACAGTTAGTGTCTCATAACACCTGAATAAACAAAGTTAGTGTCTCATAACACCTGAATAAACAGTTAGTGTTCTATAACACCCGAATAAACAAAGTTAGTGTCTTATAACACCTGAATAAACAAAGTTAGTGTCTTGTAACACCTGAATAAACAAAGTGAGTGTCTTATAACACCTGAATAAACAAAGTTAGTGTCTTATAACACCTGAATAAACAAAGTTAGTGTCTCATAACACCTGAATAAACAAAGTTAGTGTCTCATAACACCTGAATAAACAAAGTTAGTGTCTCATAACACCTGAATAAACAAAGTTAGTGTTCTATAACACCTGAATAAACAAAGTTAGTGTCTCATAACACCTGAACAAACAAAGTTAGTGTCTCATAACACCTGAATAAACAAAGTTAGTGTTCTATAACACCTGAATAAACAAAGTTAGTGTCTCATAACACCTGAACAAACAAAGTTAGTGTCTCATAACACCTGAATAAACAAAGTTAGTGTTCTATAACACCTGAATAAACAAAGTTAGTGTTCTATAACACCTGAATAAACAAAGTTAGTGTTCTCTAACACCTGAATAAACAAAGTTAGTGTTCTATAACACCTGAATAAACAAAGTTAGTGTTCTATAACACCTGAATAAACAAAGTTAGTGTTCTATAACACCTGAATAAACAAAGGTAGTGCCTCATAACACCTGAATAAACAAAGTTAGTGTTCTATAACACCTGAATAAACAAAGTTAGTGTCTCATAACACCTGAATAAACAAAGTTAGTGTCTCATAACTCCTGAATAAACAAAGTTAGTGTCTCATAACACCTGAATAAACAAAGTTAGTGTTCTATAACACCTGAATAAACAAAGTTAGTGTCTTATAACACCTGAATAAACAAAGGTAGTGCCTCATAACACCTGAATAAACAAAAGTAGTGTTCTATAAAACCTGAATAAACAGTTAGTGTCTCATAACACCTGAATAAACAAAGTTAGTGTTCTATAACACCTGAATAAACAAAGTCAGTGTCTCATAACACCTGAATAAACAAAGTTAGTGTCTCATAACACCTGAATAAACAGTTAGTGTCTTGTAACACCTGAATAAACAAAGTGAGTGTCTTATAACACCTGAATAAACAAAGTTAGTGTCTTGTAACACCTGAATAAACAAAGTTAGTGTCTCATAACAAATGAATAAACAAAGTTAGTGTTCTATAACACCTGAATAAACAAAGTTAGTGTCTCATAACACCTGAACAAACAAAGTTAGTGTTCTATAACACCTGAATAAACAAAGTTAGTGTCTCATAACACCTGAACAAACAAAGTTAGTGTCTCATAACACCTGAATAAACAAAGTTAGTGTTCTATAACACCTGAATAAACAAAGTTAGTGTCTCATAACACCTGAACAAACAAAGTTAGTGTCTCATAACACCTGAATAAACAAAGTTAGTGTTCTATAACACCTGAATAAACAAAGTTAGTGTCTTGTAACACCTGAATAAACAAAGTTAGTGTCTTGTAACACCTGAATAAACAAAGGTAGTGTCTCATAACACCTGAGTAAACAAAGTTAGTGTCTTATAACACCTGAATAAACAAAGTTAGTGTCTTGTAACACCTGAATAAACAAAGTGAGTGTCTTATAACACCTGAATAAACAAAGTTAGTGTCTCATAACACCTGAATAAACAGTTAGTGTCTCATAACACCTGAATAAACAAAGTTAGTGTCTCATAACACCTGAATAAACAGTTAGTGTTCTATAACACCCGAATAAACAAAGTTAGTGTCTTATAACACCTGAATAAACAAAGTTAGTGTCTTGTAACACCTGAATAAACAAAGTGAGTGTCTTATAACACCTGAATAAACAAAGTTAGTGTCTTGTAACACCTGAATAAACAAAGTTAGTGTCTCATAACACCTGAACAAACAAAGTTAGTGTCTCATAACACCTGAATAAACAAAGTTAGTGTTCTATAACACCTGAATAAACAAAGTTAGTGTCTCATAACACCTGAATAAACAACGTTAGTGTCTCATAACACCTGAATAAACAAAGTTAGTGTTCTATAACACCTGAATAAACAAAGTTAGTGTCTCATAACACCTGAACAAACAAAGTTAGTGTCTCATAACACCTGACTAAACAAAGTTAGTGTTCTATAACACCTGAATAAACAAAGTTAGTGTCTTGTAACACCTGAATAAACAAAGTTAGTGTCTTGTAACACCTGAATAAACAAAGGTAGTTTCTCATAACACCTGAGTAAACAAAGTTAGTGTCTTATAACACCTGAATAAACAAAGTTAGTGTCTTGTAACACCTGAATAAACAAAGTGAGTGTCTTATAACACCTGAATAAACAAAGTTAGTGTCTTGTAACACCTGAATAAACAAAGTTAGTGTCTCATAACACCTGAACAAACAAAGTTAGTGTCTCATAACACCTGAATAAACAAAGTTAGTGTTCTATAACACCTGAATAAACAAAGTTAGTGTCTTGTAACACCTGAATAAACAAAGTTAGTGTCTTGTAACACCTGAATAAACAAAGGTAGTGTTTCATAACACCTGAATAAACAAAGTTAGTGTCTCATAACACCTGAGTAAACAAAGTTAGTGTCTTGTAACACCTGAATAAACAAAGTTAGTGTCTCATAACACCTGAACAAACAAAGTTAGTGTCTCATAACACCTGAATAAACAAAGTTAGTGTTCTATAACACCTGAACAAACAAAGTTAGTGTCTCATAACACCTGAATAAACAAAGTTAGTGTTCTATAACACCTGAATAAACAAAGTTAGTGTCTTGTAACACCTGAATAAACAAAGTTAGTGTCTTGTAACACCTGAATAAACAAAGGTAGTGTCTCATAACACCTGAGTAAACAAAGTTAGTGTCTTATAACACCTGAATAAACAAAGTTAGTGTCTTGTAACACCTGAATAAACAAAGTGAGTGTCTTATAACACCTGAATAAACAAAGTTAGTGTCTCATAACACCTGAATAAACAGTTAGTGTCTCATAACACCTGAATAAACAAAGTTAGTGTCTCATAACACCTGAATAAACAGTTAGTGTTCTATAACACCCGAATAAACAAAGTTAGTGTCTTATAACACCTGAATAAACAAAGTTAGTGTCTTGTAACACCTGAATAAACAAAGTGAGTGTCTTATAACACCTGAATAAACAAAGTTAGTGTCTTGTAACACCTGAATAAACAAAGTTAGTGTCTCATAACACCTGAACAAACAAAGTTAGTGTCTCATAACACCTGAATAAACAAAGTTAGTGTTCTATAACACCTGAATAAACAAAGTTAGTGTCTCATAACACCTGAATAAACAAAGTTAGTGTCTCATAACACCTGAATAAACAAAGTTAGTGTTCTATAACACCTGAATAAACAAAGTTAGTGTCTCATAACACCTGAACAAACAAAGTTAGTGTCTCATAACACCTGACTAAACAAAGTTAGTGTTCTATAACACCTGAATAAACAAAGTTAGTGTCTTGTAACACCTGAATAAACAAAGTTAGTGTCTTGTAACACCTGAATAAACAAAGGTAGTGTCTCATAACACCTGAGTAAACAAAGTTAGTGTCTTATAACACCTGAATAAACAAAGTTAGTGTCTTGTAACACCTGAATAAACAAAGTGAGTGTCTTATAACACCTGAATAAACAAAGTTAGTGTCTTGTAACACCTGAATAAACAAAGTTAGTGTCTCATAACACCTGAACAGACAAAGTTAGTGTCTCATAACACCTGAATAAACAAAGTTAGTGTTCTATAACACCTGAATAAACAAAGTTAGTGTTTTGTAACACCTGAATAAACAAAGTTAGTGTCTTGTAACACCTGAATAAACAAAGGTAGTGTCTCATAACACCTGAGTAAACAAAGTTAGTGTCTTATAACACCTGAATAAACAAAGTTAGTGTCTTGTAACACCTGAATAAACAAAGTGAGTGTCTTATAACACCTGAATAAACAAAGTTAGTGTCTCATAACACCTGAATAAACAGTTAGTGTCTCATAACACCTGAATAAACAAAGTTAGTGTCTCATAACACCTGAATAAACAGTTAGTGTTCTATAACACCCGAATAAACAAAGTTAGTGTCTTATAACACCTGAATAAACAAAGTTAGTGTCTTGTAACACCTGAATAAACAAAGTGAGTGTCTTATAACACCTGAATAAACAAAGTTAGTGTCTTGTAACACCTGAATAAACAAAGTTAGTGTCTCATAACACCTGAACAAACAAAGTTAGTGTCTCATAACACCTGAATAAACAAAGTTAGTGTTCTATAACACCTGAATAAACAAAGTTAGTGTCTCATAACACCTGAATAAACAACGTTAGTGTCTCATAACACCTGAATAAACAAAGTTAGTGTTCTATAACACCTGAATAAACAAAGTTAGTGTCTCATAACACCTGAACAAACAAAGTTAGTGTCTCATAACACCTGACTAAACAAAGTTAGTGTTCTATAACACCTGAATAAACAAAGTTAGTGTCTTGTAACACCTGAATAAACAAAGTTAGTGTCTTGTAACACCTGAATAAACAAAGGTAGTTTCTCATAACACCTGAGTAAACAAAGTTAGTGTCTTATAACACCTGAATAAACAAAGTTAGTGTCTTGTAACACCTGAATAAACAAAGTGAGTGTCTTATAACACCTGAATAAACAAAGTTAGTGTCTTGTAACACCTGAATAAACAAAGTTAGTGTCTCATAACACCTGAACAAACAAAGTTAGTGTCTCATAACACCTGAATAAACAAAGTTAGTGTTCTATAACACCTGAATAAACAAAGTTAGTGTCTTGTAACACCTGAATAAACAAAGTTAGTGTCTTGTAACACCTGAATAAACAAAGGTAGTGTTTCATAACACCTGAATAAACAAAGTTAGTGTCTCATAACACCTGAGTAAACAAAGTTAGTGTCTTGTAACACCTGAATAAACAAAGTTAGTGTCTCATAACACCTGAACAAACAAAGTTAGTGTCTCATAACACCTGAATAAACAAAGTTAGTGTTCTATAACACCTGAACAAACAAAGTTAGTGTCTCATAACACCTGAATAAACAAAGTTAGTGTTCTATAACACCTGAATAAACAAAGTTAGTGTCTTGTAACACCTGAATAAACAAAGTTAGTGTCTTGTAACACCTGAATAAACAAAGGTAGTGTCTCATAACACCTGAGTAAACAAAGTTAGTGTCTTATAACACCTGAATAAACAAAGTTAGTGTCTTGTAACACCTGAATAAACAAAGTGAGTGTCTTATAACACCTGAATAAACAAAGTTAGTGTCTCATAACACCTGAATAAACAGTTAGTGTCTCATAACACCTGAATAAACAAAGTTAGTGTCTCATAACACCTGAATAAACAGTTAGTGTTCTATAACACCCGAATAAACAAAGTTAGTGTCTTATAACACCTGAATAAACAAAGTTAGTGTCTTGTAACACCTGAATAAACAAAGTGAGTGTCTTATAACACCTGAATAAACAAAGTTAGTGTCTTGTAACACCTGAATAAACAAAGTTAGTGTCTCATAACACCTGAACAAACAAAGTTAGTGTCTCATAACACCTGAATAAACAAAGTTAGTGTTCTATAACACCTGAATAAACAAAGTTAGTGTCTCATAACACCTGAATAAACAAAGTTAGTGTCTCATAACACCTGAATAAACAAAGTTAGTGTTCTATAACACCTGAATAAACAAAGTTAGTGTCTCATAACACCTGAACAAACAAAGTTAGTGTCTCATAACACCTGACTAAACAAAGTTAGTGTTCTATAACACCTGAATAAACAAAGTTAGTGTCTTGTAACACCTGAATAAACAAAGTTAGTGTCTTGTAACACCTGAATAAACAAAGGTAGTGTCTCATAACACCTGAGTAAACAAAGTTAGTGTCTTATAACACCTGAATAAACAAAGTTAGTGTCTTGTAACACCTGAATAAACAAAGTGAGTGTCTTATAACACCTGAATAAACAAAGTTAGTGTCTTGTAACACCTGAATAAACAAAGTTAGTGTCTCATAACACCTGAACAGACAAAGTTAGTGTCTCATAACACCTGAATAAACAAAGTTAGTGTTCTATAACACCTGAATAAACAAAGTTAGTGTTTTGTAACACCTGAATAAACAAAGTTAGTGTCTTGTAACACCTGAATAAACAAAGGTAGTGTTTCATAACACCTGAATAAACAAAGTTAGTGTCTCATAACACCTGAGTAAACAAAGTTAGTGTCTTATAACACCTGAATAAACAAAGTTAGTGTCTTGTAACACCTGAATAAACAAAGTTAGTGTCTCATAACACCTGAACAAACAAAGTTAGTGTCTCATAACACCTGAATAAACAAAGTTAGTGTTCTATAACACCTGAATAAACAAAGTTAGTGTCTCATAACATCTGAACAAACAAAGTTAGTGTTCTATAACACCTGAATAAACAAAGTTAGTGTCTCATAACACCTGAACAAACAAAGTTAGTGTCTCATAACACCTGAATAAACAAAGTTAGTGTTCTATAACACCTGAATAAACAAAGTTAGTGTCTTGTAACACCTGAATAAACAAAGTTAGTGTTCTATAACACCTGAATAAACAAAGTTAGTGTCTCATAACACCTGAACAAACAAAGTTAGTGTTCTATAACACCTGAATAAACAAAGTTAGTGTCTTGTAACACCTGAATAAACAAAGTTAGTGTCTCATAACACCTGAACAAACAAAGTTAGTGTCTCATAACACCTGAATAAACAAAGTTAGTGTTCTATAACACCTGAATAAACAAAGTTAGTGTCTTGTAACACCTGAATAAACAAAGGTAGTGCCTCATAACACCTGAATAAACAAAGTTAGTGTCTCATAACACCTGAGTAAACAAAGTTAGTGTCTTATAACACCTGAATAAACAAAGTTAGTGTCTTGTAACACCTGAATAAACAAAGTTAGTGTCTCATAACACCTGAACAAACAAAGTTAGTGTCTCATAACACCTGAATAAACAAAGTTAGTGTTCTATAACACCTGAATAAACAAAGTTAGTGTTCTATAACACCTGAATAAACAAAGGTAGTGCCTCATAACTCCTGAATAAACAAAGTTAGTGTCTCATAACACCTGAATAAACAAAGTTAGTGTTCTATAACACCTGAATAAACAAAGCTAGTGTCTCATAACACCTGAACAAACAAAGTTAGTGTCTCATAACACCTGAATAAACAAAGTTAGTGTTCTATAACACCTGAATAAACAAAGTTAGTGTCTTGTAACACCTGAATAAACAAAGGTAGTGTCTCATAACACCTGAATAAACAAAGTTAGTGTCTTATAACACCTGAATAAACAAAGTTAGTGTCTTATAACACCTGAATAAACAAAGTTAGTGTCTCCTAACACCTGAATAAACAAAGGTAGTGTCTCATAACACCATAACAAACACACAGAAATGACTCAAGCACACAACAAAACACTTGGCAAATACTGATTATTCAATGAAATTGTCTTTATTCACAATGCAAACAACTGTAAATAAAATGTTAACAAAATGTTTACTTACAGTTCAAATAAATCCCTGAATCATCAATAATAATATTTTTAGTGTACTATTAGTGATTGCATTATTTTCACCCATATTTTAAAGTACTACCTAAATCATCATCTGAAAGTCCATTCAGAAACAGTCCATACAGCCAGAACAAAATTGAGAATTCCTCCCTCTCCAAATAAGGAATACAATAATAATCAATTCAGCCAGAAAGGACCTCTACAGAAGTGGAAGGTAGGTAGCTAGAAATTGACAACAGATATTCCATTAGAATAATGTAAAGCAGCATATTAGAGTGTGGAGAACTTCTGGCCTGGCCTCTGCTTACCTAATGAGACACCATCATGGCTGTGTGGATCTGTCTGTCTGCTGCTCCCCACCTTCTCCGCCTCCTCCTCCTCCACTACCACCACTCCATTCCTGCTCGTCCCAGAAAGAGAGAAGAGGGGGAGGAACGAGGGAGGGGTGGGAACGAGGGAGGAGGAACGCACACCGGAATCTGTTGAAGGAATAGGAATCCAGGAATTTGGAATGATGTCCACAGACAGCCCCCAGACCAAAGGAAGGGGAGAGTACCACTACCACCACCCCATTCCTCCTCCTCCTCTTTCCTTCAACAGAACAAAAAGAGAAAAGGAAGGGAATGAAAAAAGGAAATGAGACCTCCTGAGAAAAAAGCTCTTTGGCGGAAGCACCAGGTGAGAGGAGAACGAGCCAGGAGGTTGGGGATGGGGGGATGACGGAGGGAGGGGGGGGGGTGAAATGAAAGTATGTTTTGAGTGAAGTCCAATGGCAGGTCCTGGCGGTGTAGCCCGGGAGAGAGAGTGAGAGCCCCAGTGTCTGCAGCTCTGCGGCACCAAAAGAGGATGTGATGAGACTGCATGGCTAATGAAGGAAGCAGCCCTGCCTGCTGCAGCCGAGCCTGGCTCCAGAGAGCCCAGCCTCTTCTTATCCTCCGAGTTCATCACTAATTCAACAACGTTGATCATTTCATTAGGTTCCCGCGTATTTTCCAGGCCCCTTATCAATAAATGATGGAGGCGGATGGACCGGGGGCTGCCCCTACTACTACGCTACGGTTTAGCTTAACACACACACACACAGAGACACACACACACACACTGAGTGTAAGTACACGCACACACACAGTAATAGTTAGGCCTACATGTGTCAGGTACCTGAAATTCACACACTACTCGCGCACACACACACACACACACACACACACACACACACACACACACACACACACACACACACACACACACACACACACACACAGTCACACTGGGATGGAACAGATGGCAGTCACAGAATCACAGGAGCTTCTCAGGTAAATAAAACAGTACCTGGCACCACAGTACAGCAGCTTCTGACTTGGTACATTGGTAGTGGCATAGGGAGCTTAACCAGAGCTGCATGTGTGACATACACACACACACACCCTCACACACACAGTAAGAGACAGATTGGGAGCTCCAAAGTGACAGAGACCAGGGATTACTTCTAACCACATGTATTTATTAACTCTCTCAATTAAGCATGGGTGTCTCTCTTAAGGTTTACAGTGGTTTAGACCAACAGGGACCCACAGGGTGTCTCTCTTAAGGTTTACAGTGGTTTAGACCAACAGGGACCTATAGCACATTTAAATGGCAGACAGTAAGCCCTAATCCCAATTTAAACCTGTTTTGCTGATTAAATATAAGCTTTACATCTGTGGATACAATGCTATTAATTAAATCATTAGAAAGATGATTCACTAAGAGCAAAGGGAGTTAAGTAGGAAAAAAGGACACAGATGAGCAGCTCGCTGAAATAACTACTGAAATATTCATTAATAAAAAATTAAAGCCTGGATTTAATGACAAGGAGTACATGTGTAGAGACTCTCCTGTCTGCTTCCTTGGGCCAGCCCCCTTTCAACATGGGCACACTGCGGCCCCCTTTCAAAATGGGCACACAACGGCCCTGTTTCAACATAGGCACACAACGGCCCCCTTTCAACATGGGCACACAACGGCCCTGTTTCAACATGGGCACACAACGGCCCACTTTCAACATGGGCACACAATGGCCCCGTTTCTACATTGGCACACAACGGCCCCCTTTCAACATGGGCACATTGCGGCCCCCTTTCAACATGGGCACACAACGGCCCCGTTTCTACATTGGCACACAACTGCCCCCTTTCAACATGGGCACACTGCGGCCCCCTTTCAACATGGGCACACAACGGCCCCGTTTCTACATTGGCACACAACGGCCCCCTTTCAACATGGGCACACTGCAGCCCCCTTTCAACATGGGCACACAACGGCCCCGTTTCAACATGGGCACACAACGGCCCCGTATCAACATGGGCACACAACGGCCCCCTTTTAACGTGGGCACACAACGGCCCCCTTTTTACATGGGCACACAACGGCCCCCTTTCTACATGGGCACACAACGGCCCCCTTTCTACATGGGCACACAATGGCCCCCTTTCAACATGGGCACAAAACAGCCCCCTTTCAACATGGGCACACAACGGCCCCCTTTCAACATGGACACAACGGCCCCCTTTTAACATGGACACAACGGCCCCCTTTTAACATAGGCACACAACGGCCCCCTTTCAACATGGGCACACAACGGCCCCCTTTCAACATGGGCACACAACGGCCCCCTTTCAACATGGGCACACAACGGCCCCCTTTTAACATGGACACAACGGCCCCCTTTTAACATGGGCACACAACGGCCCCCTTTCAACATGGACACAAATGCCCCCTTTAAACATGGGCACACAACGGCCCCCTTTCAACATGGGCACACAACGGCCCCCTTTCTACATGGGCACACAATGGCCCCCTTTCAACATGGGCACACAACGGCCCCCTTTCTACATGGGCACACAACGGCCCCCTTTTAACATGGGCACAGAATGGCCCCCTTTCAACATGGGCACACAACGGCCCCCTTTCAACATGGGCACACAATGGCCCCCTTTCAACATGGGCACACAACGGCCCCCTTTTAACATGGGCACACAATGGCCCCCTTTCAACATGGGCACACAACGGCCCCCTTTCTTCATGGGCACACAACGGCCCCCTTTTAACATGGGCACACAATGGCCCCCTTTCAACATGGGCACACAACGGCCCCCTTTCTACATGGGCACACAACGGCCCCCTTTTAACATGGGCACACAATGGCCCCCTTTCAACATGGGCACACAACGGCCCCCTTTCAACATGGGCACACAACGGCCCCCTTTCAACATGGACACAACGGCCCCCTTTTAATATGGGCACACAACGGCCCCCTTTCAACATGGGCACACAACGGCCCCCTTTCAAAATGGGCACACAACAGCCCCCTTTCAACATGGGCACACAACGGCCCCCTTTCAACATGGGCACACAACGGCCCCCTTTCAACATGGGCACACAACGGCCCCCTTTTAACAGGGGCACACAATGGCCCGCTTTCAACATGGGCACACAACGGCCCCCTTTTAACATGGACACAACGGCCCCCTTTCAACATGGACACAACGGCCCCCTTTCAACATAGGCACACAACAGCCCCCTTTCAACATGGGCACACAACGGCCCCCTTTTAACATGGACACAACGGCCCCCTTTTAACATAGGCACACAACGGCCCCCTTTCAACATGGGCACACAACGGCCCCCTTTCAACATGGGCACACAACGGCCCCCTTTCAACATGGGCACACAACGGCCCCCTTTTAACATGGACACAACGGCCCCCTTTTAACATAGGCACACAACGGCCCCCTTTCAACATGGGCACACAACGGCCCCCTTTCAACATGGGCACACAACGGCCCCCTTTCTACATGGGCACACAACGGCCCCCTTTCAACATGGGCACACAACGGCCCCCTTTCAACATGGACACAACGGCCCCCTTTTAACATGGACACAACGGCCCCCATTTAACATAGGCACACAACAGCCCCCTTTCAACATGGGCACACAACGGCCCCCTTTCAACATGGACACAACGGCCCCCTTTTAACATGGGCACACAACGGCCCCCTTTCAACATGGGCACACAACGGCCCCCTTTCAACATGGGCACACAATGGCCCCCTTTCAACATGGGCACACAACGGCCCCCTTTCAACATGGGCACACAACGGCCCCCTTTCAACATGGGCACACAACGGCCCCCTTTCTACATGGGCTCACAACGGCCCCCTGTCAACACACTCACTCACAAAGCGCATATTAATAAATGTATTGTATAGTAAACACTAGAGTAATGAAACGTGACCACATGAATTAACTATATATTCAGTCATAGAGGCTTTGCTTGGGAAGAATTCAATCAAATTAAAGTGTGGAAAACAGAGTTTTCTGCTTGGTTGAGGCTCCCTCTCTGAATCACAAACCCAAATACGAGACATATATCTGTGTATGTAAGCTACGACTCCAACAATATCAACCACTGCCGTTCAGACATGGCTTCATTTTCACGTCCTGACCTTAGTTCCTTTTGTATATCGCTATTTTAGGTTGGTCAGGGCGTGAGTTGGGGTCGGCATTCTATGTTTTGTTCTTGTGTTTATATTTTTATGTGTTTGGCCTGGTATGGTTCCCAATCAGAGGCAGCTGTCAATCGTTGTCTCTGATTGAGAACCATACTGGTGTTTTTCACCATACGGGACTGTTTCGTTTTTTCGTTATTCGCTTGTTCGTTTGTTTTCTGTGTTCAGTGTGTTAAATTTGACGAACACTCCCCACGCTGCATATTGGTCCGATATTTCCTACTCCTCCTCAGAAGAGGGAGACGACAACCGTTACATTCATAGTGCAACACCACAACAGTGGGGAAACACATCAAACACATCAAACTACAGGTCTGGTGTCTCAACACAACCCAGGTTGCAGAACAAACTCTTCCTAACTTCTCTCTGTGTTGACCAGCTTGGGGAGAAGCATCCCCTGCTCCTGACAGGTTACTGGGAGGTAGAGCTGGATGCTGATAGCCAGCGACAGCTACAACCGCAATAAAACTAGACTCTGAGTTGTATCCTCCCGGTATGGATACAGACCTTTCACCTGTGTCTGACAAGGAGAAAGAAGAGGAGGAGTGGATAGGTGTTCACCGTGACGGACAGACTGGCGGAGATAGCAGAGCAAGGGGGGGGGGGGAGAGGGAGAGAGAGAGAGAGAGAGAGAGATCATTTGTCTTTCAGAGCGAGTCCACAGCACAGGGAGGACTGTCTGATATGTGAGTGCTGACGGTGGATCAGAGAGAGACAGAGGACTGCACAGTGTGACAGCACCAGGTCAGAGCTCCAGAGATCCCAGGAAGCCAAAGGGTTAGCCAATCAGCATGCCAGGAGGCACATATTACTGAGACACAGAACAGGCCCGTCTATGATAGTATATGTCTGTTATAGTTGGACTATATACTTTGAGGAACTGCTGTTGTTATGACGACAGGTATAGTTAAAGACCAGGGAAAATTCCTCGTATTGTAGTTATGCTACATACCTGCCTAGCTATAATGCTAATGTACTGTAGTACTGTACTGTCCTCACTGCGTGAGAGAGTGTGTTTATATCAGTGTACCTGTGTTCCCTAGATAATTATCCTATACTTGAGGGAAAAAGTTAATCTCATGGGTAAGAATTCAATGTATTAAATAGCCCACAATACATAAACAAAATAGAATGAGACAATTTGTCAACTTGGAGAAAATGTATAATTTGGGGGACATTCTGACTGAGACACTGCATGCACTCCAGACAGATATGTACACACATATTTACACATGTAGCTATTTCCAAGAGACAACACACGCAAAGCCAACAGTAACGACCGGTCTGTTTGTGGCTGCCGGCTAACTGACAGTAGGGTACAAAAGGAAGGTAGAGGAGAGCTCCTCCCCCTTGATAGAGTTGGGTGGTTTGAGCATCTGCCAGTTCCCCACCCATAGGGGAGCTACCGTGGGCTCTTCAAACAGCCTGCGTGTGTCCTCTTCTGTTTGATCCTCCTGAAGAGGGAGAGGAGGAGAGGAGAGGAGGAGGGGAGGGAGAGGGGGAGGGGAGTAGGGAGAGGGGAGTGCTGGGGAGACACTCCTCCCTCTCCACACACTGACTGACTGGAGTCTAGGAGGCCCAGGGATATGGCTGGATACAGACAGAGAGAAAAATAGACAGACAAATAGACGTTAGGTGAAGGGAGGGAGGGAGGGAGGGAGGGAGGGAGGGATCACTGAGATAAACAAACGAGGAGAGAAAGTGAGAGAGAGAGAGACAGTAATGTTGCTGTGTTGAGAAATTGAATCATCTGCTCATTATGCAAACTCCGATTTTCACAGGGACGTACTCAACCATATTCAACCACACAACTAGACACAGGCTTGATGTTGATTCAGAATGGACTAGCCTATAGGGAGACCAAAAAACAACGCCACAAAGGCATATTGGGTAATTGACAGGAGGCTTGTAAAGAAAAAGAGAAACTGAGATAAATAAATGAAGAGCAGGGCCTTTTGTGTTGGTTTGGTGTGAACAGTTGGTATCAAACACACTCACACCTTGCAGATAAAAGCCTGACAGAGCAATTACATTCACAATCCATTTAAATCCCATGGAAAACAACAGGACTGAGTCTGAAATGGTACCCTATTCACTATGTAGTGCACTAGTCAAACTGTTGCAGGTGGAGAACAGCGGAACAACTCTGTCTGGGTTAGAAATGGCATAGGTGCTCTGGTCTCCAACGGCGAATGTTTGACTGACAGGTCAAATCAAATTGTATTAGTCACATGCGCTGAGTAAAATCTTACAGTGAAATGCTTACGTACGAGCCCCTAACCAACAATGCAGTTTAAAAAAATATGGATAAGAAATAGAAGTAACAAGTAATTAAAGAGCAGCAGTAAAATAAAAATAGTGAGACTGTATACAGGGGGGTACCGGTACAGAGTCAATGTGCGGGGGCACCGGTTAGTTGAGGTAATATGTACATGGTGGTAGAGTTATTAAAGTGACTATGGATAGATGATAACAGAGAGTAGCAGGGGTGTAAAATAGCGGGGATCCAAATAGTCTGGGTAGCCATTTGGCTAGGTGTTAAGGAGTCTTATGGCTTGGGGGTAGAAGCTGTTTAGAAGCCTCTTGGACATAGACTTGGCGCTCCGGTACCACTTGCTGTGCGGTAGCAGAGAGAACAGTCTATGACTAGGGTGGCTGGAGTCTTTGACAATTTTTTAGGCCTTCTTCTGACACCCCCTGGTATAGAGGTCCTGGATGGCAGGAAGCTCGGCCCCAGTGATGTACTGGGCCGTATGCTCTACCCTCTGTAGTGCTTTGCGGTCGGATGCCGAGCAGCAGCCATACCAGGCAGTGATGCAACCAGTCAGGATGCTCTCGATGGTGCAGCTGTGGAACCTTTTGAGGATTATGAGGACCCATGCCAAATCTTTTCAGTCTCCTGAGGGGGAATAGGTTTTGTCGTGCCCTCTTCACGACTGTCTTGGTGTGCTTGGACCATGTTAGTATGTTGGTGATGTGGACACCAAGGAACTTGAAGCTCTCAACCTGCAGCACCGCCGATGAGAATGGGGGCGTGCTCGGTCCTCTTTTTTCTGTAGTCCACAGGTGTAGGTAGATTGAGGGCTGTGATCTGACACAAAATCTTAGCAATATTATTCTAGGACAAAGACCTCTCACTATCATCTTCCTCACTATCATCATCTTCCTCACTATCATCATCATGTAATGGAAAATGTATTCAACATGGCTGTTATACATATATATACATATATATTTTTACAAATTGCATTTAGTCACTCCAAATGTATAAAAATGATGAAATATTGACCATAATGAAGTCATTATTATGATGTCAACGAGGAGCTCGTAAAAAAGTGTGATTTCCACAGCGGAAATGTAAGACACTTCTGTGAACACCAGACAAAGAGGATTGTTGACTAGAGCTTTCTGCAGACACACCTCGTTCGCTGACACTGAAAAAGACGAGATACTGTGTCTAGTCAGTGGTTATGGGAGAAAGAAGAGAAAGAGAGGGAGAGAAAGTGGTGGAGAAATGGACGAAAAAGAGATACACAGAGATAGAGAACAAAAGAGAAAGAAGAAAGAGAGCCTGGGTCCCCCTTTTTACCAGTCCACTGTCTGAAGAGGTGGAGTGAAGAGGTGGAGTGAAAAGGTGGAGTGAGGGATAGACACCGCAAGGCAGCCATGAATCATATGTCATGGAATTATGTCCACAGCATTTAATAATATAGAGCTGGCTTAGCATGGCCCAATGTATTTCTGTTACAGTGGTCGCCATGTGTTCATCACTCATCTCAGCACGGAGCACGGCCCCGGATGGGGAAAACAGATTCTGGGGCCCCCCCTTGTAAAGGGAGGACACAATTGAATCAGGTGTCTGCTCCTCTTAAGGAAATTAAGTTGTCGCCAGCGCCGGCCCACTTAATGAGAAGCAGGACCATCGACAGTGACGAATGGAGGGTGACGCTGGGTGGGCGAGAGAGAGGTGAGAGACAGAGAGAGAGAGAGAGGGAGAGAGAGAGGGAGAGGGAGAGAAGGAGAGGAGAGAGAGAAAAAGAGACGCCACCACAATATCTATCTGCATCCAGGCCCAGTGACGATTTGTCATTCAGGAACACTACACCCCCTCCATATCCGTCTCTCTCTCTCTCTCTCTCTTCCCCCACTCCCAAGTCTTCACCGGGGACACATTGGCTCCATACGTGGGTATTACTAGCCGTTTATTTGGACATATATTCTGGGGAATGATGACAGCTAATAGAGAGGTGAGCGTCCTCCTCCATGGGTTTCTACATAGAGGACACATCTTGATGATGGTCATTATTCCGTGTTGACAGATGTCTCCCCCATGTCATGGCTGCTCGTCATGGCAAGTGTGGTGGCTACTACCCAGCATGCTTTGCAGTGCAGGACCAGAGATAGTCATTACCGTCCCATTTTTCCCGAATGGAATCGGTTTCATTTAATAATAATGGAGTGTAGAGGAAAAAATCTGAACTCGATGGGACGTACTTTAGAGGTGATCTGACAGATCTCCTTCATTATTGTACAACGTTCAATCACCAATAGTAATCACGGTGGTGCAAAGACTGACATGCATAATACCTGGGTTCAATCTGTGGGACTCCATTTAGCAGTTCCATCGTTATATGATTATTTAAGTCTTCCAACTTCATTTGCTAAATGTTCATGACCTTTTCTTTATCAATGTGAACATTCAATGCTACCGTTTTTCATATGGGGAACTATCTTGGTATTAAGCTTAAATATTTATTTAACCATGAAATACCCTTGAGTTAGAAACCTATTTTGCGAGGGAAGAAGTACTGGTTTCAGTCAAACATGGAAGTGACATGGGTCATGGTTTTGTTGTCATGTCTTCTGATTGCTTGTTAACATTGACAAATTGCAATAAATCAATTGTTTAACAAATAAATCAAAAACATAGTAGTTAACATGGGTTAATATACAAACCATGCTCACTCTTCACCTTGTGGATGCCCACTATGTTATCAATATGCAAATATACGTCAAATCTATGAGTGAAAAGCTCAGCAATCTGTCACCTAAACGGATTATCGGAAAGTCAAAAAACCGAGCCCCACAAAAGGGGAACAGTATGGAAATTTCCATTGGCAAAAGCATCCCATACTCGTCTAGGACCGAGACTGAGTAGCCAGCCCATAGCCTATTCCCAAGAGTTGTTCCATCACTGTCTTCAATCCAGTCTGAAAATGGAAGTGAAGGGAAAAATCTCTACGGGTTTGATGCATATTGACCAAACATTAACAGTGATCAGGCTTCTAATTTGGGTTCTGACAAGCACCACCATTCATCCGCCATCTTAGTTATCGCTGATGGCTCTGTGTTTGAAAAGGATCCTGGGTATAATTGGTATCCGTTTCCCTGTAGGGTTGACCTCCATCGCTGTGGTACACCACTCTAAGCCACAGAAGGAGCTGTGATGCTAATTTAGCATCAACATATGCCATATTCCATACATTCCGTCTACATCAAGGAATGGTGAGTTGACATTCAGCAGCTCCGCCACTTTGGCTGTGTTTACACAGGCAGCCCAATTCTGACCTTTTTCCCTCCACTAATTGGTCTTTTGACCAATCACGTCAGATCTTTTTCAGAGCTGATCTGATTGGTCAAAGGAGCAATTAGTGAAAACAAGATTGACAATGGGCTGCCTGTGTAAACACAGCTTTAGCGATGTAGACATTGTAACTGGACGAGCACAGCTGACAATCAGCCTAGGCCTGAAACACAATGTTATCAATAGTGATGATCACGATCAATTGTGCACATTCCTTTAGAGAACACGGTAATTGTGAGGACAGAATGGAGAAGTAGCCGAGAGGAAGAGAGAGAGAGAGGGCTGGAGTGTCCATCCCTGTCCGTTGATGTATGCCCTTTAAAGCTATTTTACACCGGACCAGACATGGGCTTACATTGAATTGTGTGAAGTAGATAGTAGAGGCTGTTGCTGCATAGATCACTGATATGAGAGAGAGTGGTGGATGGATGGATGGATGGATGGAGGACTTCAACTCTAACTTCTCTTTTCTCTCTCTCTCTCTCTCCCTCCCTCCCAGTTGAGTTATGAATTATTGACCTCGTAGTCTGGGCTCAGGCTCATTACTGGGAAGGGAAGTGTCGGCCACAGTTCCTGGTTTGTGATGCTGGGAGCGAGAGGAGAGGTATGGGCCGCCCCACTCTTGGCCCCAGCTCTCCCTCTGACCATGCGGTCATACTTACTCTTTAATGGCCTGAGAGAGAAAGGGATCGGACATGGATGGACACTGAGTTGGAGCCTGTCTATCTGCCCCAGTGCTTCTCATCAGGTAGGAGAGTGGGCCAGGCAGCACGTCCACCCATGGTTGGAACGGTTGGTTGGTTGGTTGAGAACCAGCGCTGGAAATCTTAGGATATCTCTAAGGGACACTGCCGGCAGTTTGGTCAGGATTACTTCCTGAAGTTATAGGCATACAGTATATGAGTAGGGATGTACATTGACAGGCTGAGGAGGAAAGTTCTTGTCTTAAACTCTGTCTGTAGCAAAGTTTCTAGAGGTTGAATTTAGCACAGTCAAGAATGCCTTGATCTCGCAAATGAGAAAATCAATGTGGAGCCGTACTGTGTTTGGAAGAACAGAGAATCATTAAAACTCAAAATACCAAAGTTTTACCCCAAAATATTTTGTTGCTTTCTAAACCTCAGCCCAACCAACTCAGATGATCTTTCTGGTAGACCAAGTCATTCTGGTCCAATGAAAAGTTAACACAATCACTCCTATCTTACAAAATGACCCACGAGGCCTAGCTGCCTACATCCTGTATGTTTGTATCCAGGGAAGAGAAGAGGGCTAGTACGTGAAACACCGACACCAGACGAACAGTGAAAAACAATGGCTGACTGAAACGCCAATACATCAATCCAAGTACGTGTCAGGCCGCTCCCTGCAGAGATCCACGAGACACGGGAGAGGGACCACACAAAACGCAGCGGCTGCAAATGAGACGTGACGACACTATAGATTACTGCGTGTTAAACGGCCTAACCAGGACAGAGGGAGGGAGGGAGGGAGGGAGGGAGGGAGGGAGGGAGGGAGGGAGGGAGGGAGGGATGGGATGGATGGTACACATTCAAGGTGGGGAAGGAGGGAGAGAGAGGGGGATGGATGGGATGGATGGTACGTGTTAAGGTGGGGAAGGAGGGAGAGAGAAGGGGATGGATGGGATGGATGGTACGTGTTAAGGTGGGGAAGGAGGGAGAGAGAGGGGGATGGATGGGATGGATGGTACGTGTTAAGGTGGGGAAGGAGGTAGAGAGAAGGGGATGGATGGGATGGATGGTACGTGTTAAGGTGGGGAAGGAGAGAGAGAGAAGGGGATGGATGGGATGGATGGTACACATTCAAGGTCGGGAAGGAGGGAGAGAGAAGGGGATGGATGGGATGGATGGTACACATTCAAGGTCGGGAAGGAGGGAGAGAGAGAGGGGGATGGAAGGGATGGATGGTACACATTTAAGGTGGGGAAGGAGGGAGAGAGAGAGGGGGATGGATGGGATGGATGGTACACATTTAAGGTGGGGAAGGAGGGAGAGAGAGAAGGGGATGGATGGGATGGATGGTACACATTTAAGGTGGGGAAGGAGGGTGAGAGAGAGGGGGATGGATGGGATGGATGGTACACATTCAAGGTGGGGAAGGAGGGAGAGAGAGAGAGGGGATGGATGGGATGGATGGTACACATTTAAGGTGGGGAAGGAGGGAGAGAGAGAGGGGGATGGATGGGATGGATGGTACACATTCAAGGTGGGGAAGGAGGGAGAGAGAAGGGGATGGATGGGATGGATGGTACACATTTAAGGTGGGGAAGGAGGGTGAGAGAGAGGGGGATGGATGGGATGGATGGTACACATTCAAGGTGGGGAAGGAGGGAGAGAGAGAGAGGGGGATGGATGGGATGGATGGTACACATTTAAGGTGGGGAAGGAGGGTGAGAGAGAGGGGGATGGATGGGATGGATGGTACACATTCAAGGTGGGGAAGGAGGGAGAGAGAGAGAGGGGGATGGATGGGATGGATGGTACACATTTAAGGTGGGGAAGGAGGGAGAGAGAGGGATATAAAGGGGAAGTAGGGGAAGTAGTGTGTGTGTGTGTAGTAGGGTAGATGTGTGTGTGTGTGTGTAACTGCACGCGTGTGTGCATGCATTCATACATGTATGTGAGCGTGTAAGCGTGTGTGCGTGTAAGCGTGTGTGCGTGCTCACGTGCGCATCCCTATTGTGGATGGATGTTGGTGAGGAATCATCAGAGTCTATTCCCAGCCGTTTCATCCATCAGGCCCCAACCAGCCAAGGATCCTGCGAGAGAACACGTAGAGCTGTCACCACAACGGCGGGCGGCTTTGACACACACACACACACACACACACACACACACACACACACACACACAAGAGAGGAGAAGAGACACAATAGTTGTTGTTTGAACTGGGGAGTAAACGCAGTGAAATGGTGGAGCTGGCATATTTACATCACACTGAGGGTCTGCACGAGCCGGGGACGGCCCTTGACGTTTTTCTGTCACACCGTTTGACAGCATCATCTCTCGTTGGAGGTATTGAAGGCTCCAGCCTCATTAGGGGACGGGACTGTGTTTAACACCAGCTTTGCGTTGATGAAGACAATGGGCTGCCTAGCTAAACCTCAAGGCCCCAAACAGACAACGAAAGGGAGGGAATATTTAAAGTGTGTCACTCTGTCCCATTCCGCCAAACCTGATTGAGGGAGAAGACTCATGACAATGATATTCACATGACAACCCCAAATCCCCAAATGGACATAAATGGACAGCTAACTGAAGCATGTGTTAATGAGGTAAAATGCTAAGAGGATAATGACAAGGAATTAGTTGAGTATAGAATGTAAATTGACATGAGTTCATAACTGGGCCTGTACTCGGAGGCTGTATTTAGACAGGCAGCCCAATTCTGATCACTAATTGGTCTTTTGACCAATCAGATCAGCATCGAAAAAGATCTGATGTGAAAAGATCTGATCTGATTGGTCAAAAGGCCAGTTAGTGGGAAAAAAAGATCAGAAACGGGCTGCTTGTATAAACGCTGAGTCCTAATGTGTTATTGCAACTCCAACAGGAGAGTGTGCTGCTGTTGTTAGTACGACTGATACAGTAAGTAGATACTGTAGGCCTACATTCCCTAAGACATGAAACCCAATCTCCAATGTATTCCTCTTTTATTAGTTGCACAAACGGAACACTGACTAAAGCCATACAGGTTGGAATAGCAATACAAGGGGATTCACTCGAGTGATCTGGAAGGAAAGCATTTACAAGCACAGCAAAAGGCCTGTTTTCTGCTCTCTCTGTCTCTGTCTGGCTGTCTCTGTCTGTCTCTCTCTATTTCTCTCCCTCTATCTGTCTATCTCCCCCTTCTCTCTCAGTCTCTACTCCCTGTCTCTCTGCTTTCTCTCTTCTCTCTCTCTCCTCAGATCTATTGTTCGGGAGCACAACAACCTGCTTGAGTTGCAACCTCTTCCTCACTGACGTTTTTAGTCAGAACAAACCGTATTTACCCAGCAATTACCAGCCGATGCTCTTCATCTTGTGAATAAGCCGGGGCCCCTGTTAAAAACAAAAACAAGGCGCAGGTTCTCCCTCACCAAAGAGTCTCATTTTGATTCAAGAAGACATGAAAAGAGGGCAAGTGAGGGGGGCGTCGACACACCTCAGATGGGAAAAGAGAGAGAAATCGAGCTTGATTAAAAAGGAAAACAAACCAAGCCCCAACAAAACACAAACACTCAGCACCCTTCTGCGTCCCAAATGGCACCCTATTCCCTGCATAGTGCACTACTTTTGGCCCAAAACCTATAGTCCCTGGTCAAAAGTAGGGCACTATACAGGGAATAGGGTGCCGTTTGGGATACAGGTGGTGTGCCTGTGTGGCGGCCCCCACAGTAAAAACAGCTAATGTGTGGGTATGCGTTATGAGCCAGGCGAGACGGAGGAGACGAGAAGACGAAGAGCATTTTAAAGGGGAGCGAGTGATGAGACGGATGCTCCTCAGTTTGCTTAGCTGACATATTTACACAATTATGTGGGGTTCTGAAACGCGAGCATCCTGGATTTTCTCCTTCTCGACAGTCAAGAAGAAGTTTAGCTTTGATTTATTTGTATTTATTTGGAGTGTCACGTTGATTAAACGAGAGGACACGGTTATAGATTTGCTGGATAATGCCATGTGGCAGAACATTGTCATCGTTCTTCCAACAGAGCACTACGCTGAGTTAACCAACTAATCTTGGTCAACTCATATTAGGACTGAGCTGTAGCTAAATGACACATACAGCGACTGGAAGTTATTGTACTATCTATAATATTGAATCCTGAACCTTGAGATTACAGTACTGATCGTTTCACTGATATGATTTTAAGTAAGAGACAATCAATTGAACATGTTACACATGGTATGAAATGAACCAAATGAACTAAATCAAATCCCTTCTCAATCCTATATTGGTTCTTACAGTATGATTAAAACTGTCACACCTCTGCTGTCCCTTCAGCCATCTAACTGACAAGGTACATGTTTGCGTCACAAGCACATAATAAAAGAGTCTATGGAATAATAAGACTGTAATGAAACACAGCGCAATAATGCTATGGGCAATTAAAATCAACCCGCACAAAAGAGACCACCCAACCGCTATTACATATTCACTCCCTCCACCCTCAAAATCCATAGGAATTGCCTAGTCTTTTCTCCCTTAGTCTCTGAGGCATTCACGTACAATGGGACCATTTTTTTTTTGCATCATATGCTTATCAGGCGAGGCCCCTCTCTCTCTCTCTCCGTCTCGTCTTTCTCCTCTTTTTCGAGACGCGATCTTTTGGCCCCTCAATCACAAAGCATATTACTCCTCTGTCAGGGCAAAGCACTTCCTAACGACAGCCGGGGGCCAGCTGGGACTGAGAGAGGGCAGGAGGCACACGCATTAACATAATAATCCAACCGCACTCCCCACAGGCCCCGGGGCCAGACAGCACATTATGTAGTAGGTAGGAGGGCCCCTCCTTGTGAAGGTGGTGGTCGTGGAAGAAGAAGCAGAAGAAGAAGAAGAAGAAGAAGAAGAAGAAGGAGAAGAAGAAGAAGAAGCAGCTTTGGTAGACGGCGTGCCTGTCAACCTGTGGCGACTGTGTCACTCTGTGATACTAGGTAGAGGGGTTGTCGTCTCGGAAAACAGAGATGGTACAGTGGTGCAATGATGTCTGAGGGGTTCTTATTGAAGGGAGGGCTGTTGCTTATCTCAACGCAACTAAATAAAACATTTCTCGGCTTCATGTTCCTAACTCCTGTACATTATGAAATGTGTCATATGGCCTATTCTCAGGTATCAGGTGGCCAGATTGCTCCCTGCACTATAGAATATCTACTAGCATTGTGCATCCCAACTCAACACATATACAGGTAACTGGCAAAATAAAGGAAACACTTGAGTGAAAGAGGGATGCAAAGTACATTGAAAGCAACAGGTGTGGTTCCTGAGTTAATTAAGCATTTGACATCCCATCAGGCTTTGGGTAAAAATGCCCAGTTGCCTGTTATTTTGGCTACCCTGGCTAGAAGAAGAGATGTCAGTGACTTTGAAAGAGAGGTCTCAAATGACCATAGAGGGTTTAAAGGGTGTGTTTGTGTGTGTATCAGTCACCAGAACTCAACCCAACTGAACACTTATGGGGAGATTCTGGAGCAGCGCCCGAGACAGCATTTTCCACCAACATCAACAAAACACCAAATTATGGAATTTCTCATGGCAGAATGGTGTCGCATCCCTCCAATAGAGTTCTAGACACTTGTTGGCGTTTCCTTTATTTTGGTAGTTACCTGTAGCTTGACACACAATACAACACAGTAGAAGCCTGACATATTTCTGAGCATAGGAATAATCTTCTAACCTCCTCATGTTTTCTGAAGTGAAATGCAGAGAGACAGAGGCCTAGGAGGACAGAGAGAAGGGGGATCACAAGGAGGGTTTCCCCAGGCCTCCCAGTGGCATTGGTGCTCCCCCCGCATTACCCAGCCTGCACTGGGCCTATGATCCTTTGCTCTGGTTGGTCCCCTGGCACCTTGTATGGCCGCGCGCCGCACCACGTCTTTACTCACACCAGAGACTCGCTAGCTAGCGATCCTCGTGTCAAAGCCTTCTATTCCCCAAATAAAGAAGGAGCACAATGCCTGGAGACACAAACAACTAGAAACCCAGAGAGAGAAAAGTGTATCAACCCAGTATCAACCTAGCATCAACCTAGCATCAACCAATCACAGTAATCGGGACTTTGTTGTGTCTGTAAATCCTGATTGTGTTGTATGTGGGTCCACAGGCTCACATGGGAAAGAGACAGCTATTGTTGTATTACTAGGTCTGGGAAATAGCAGCAGAGAACTAAATGTAGTAGGGTTTTACGTAGGAGGTACAGTATGTCCTAACAGTCAGTTAGTTGAGAACACCTCAAACTGTGGCCCAGACTGTCAAACAGTATAGAACAGAAGGCTGTCAGTAGCAGGCTGAGCCTATTGAATTCACTATAGGAAGGAGGGTAGGAGGTGGAGAGAGAGAGAGAGAGAGAGAGAGAGAGAGAGAGAGAGAGAGAGGGAGAGGAGAGGAGGGCCTACAGCAGCACCTAGATCTTCTGCACAGATTCTGCCAGACCTGGGCCCTGACAGTAAATCTCAGTAAGACAGAAATAATGGTGTTCCAAAAAAGGTCCAGTTCCCAGGACCAAGAATACAAATTCCGTCTAGACACTGTTGCCCTAGAGAACACAAAAAAACTATACATACCTTGGTCTAAACATCAGCGCAACAGGTATCTTCCACATACCGTAGCTGTGAACGATCTGAGAGACAAGGTAAGAAGGGCATTCTATGCTATCAAAAGGAACATAAAATTCGACATACCAATTAGGATCTGGCTAAAAATACTTGAATCAGTTATAGAACCCATTGCCCTTTATAGTTGTGAGGTCTGGGGTCCGCTCACCAACCAATAATTCACAAAATTGGACAAACTCCAAATTGAGACTCCACATTCAGAATTCTGAAAAAATATCCTCTGTGTACAACGTAAAACACCAAATAATGCATGCTGAGCAGAATTAGGCCAATAACCGCTAATTATCAAAATCCAGAAAAGAGACGTTAAATTCTACAACCACCTAAAAGGAAGCGATTCCCAAACCTTCCATAACAACGCTGTCACCTACAGAGAGATGAACCTGGGGAAGAGCCCCCTAAGCAAGCTGGTCCTGGGGCTCTGTTCACAAACACAAACAGACCCCACAGAGCCCCAGGACAGCAACACAATTAGACCCAACCAAATCATGAGAAAAAAAAAGATAATTACTTGACACAATGGAAAGGAAAAAACAGAGCAAACTAGAATGCTATTTGGCCCTGAACAGAGAGTACACAGTGGCAGAATACCTGACCACTGTGACTGACTGAATCTTTGACTGTGTACAGACTCAGTGATAATAGCTTTGCTATTGAGAACGGCAGACCTGGCTCTCAAGAGAAGACAGGCGATGTGCACACTGCCCACAAAATGAGGAGGAAACTGAGATGCATTTCCTAACCTCCTGCCAAATGTATGACAATATTAGAGACACACATTTCCTTCAGATTACACAGACCCACAAAGAATTTGAAAACAAATCCAATTTTGATAAACTCCCATATCTATTGGGTGAAATTCCACAGTGTGCCATCACAGCAACATGATTTGTGACCTGTTGCCAAAAGAAAAGGGCGACCAGTGAAGAACAAACACCATTGTAAATACAACCCATATTTATGTTTTGATTATTTTCCCTTGTGTACTTTAACTATTTGCACATCATTACAACAAGAGAGAGACAGAGAGAGAGAGAGAGACAGACAGACAGACAGACAGACAGTGACAGAGAGAGAGACAGACAGACACAGAGACAGAGACAGAGACAGAGACAGAGACAGAGACAGACAGACAGACAGACAGACAGACGTATCTCCACTATCTCCATTCTCTACAACAACCTGATCAAGGGGAGAGCAAGGTAGCGGTAGACCTCCCTCTATCCTCACAGCCCCCGCCCCCACGGGAGAGACTCTCTAATTGGTGGAGAGGGCAACCTGCCTGTGCCCGCGTGCCGTGCGCTCTCAGATCTCTCCCAGGACCTGGCAACATGCCAATTACTGCCAATTGTCGGGCCCGGTGGTTGAGATGTGGACAGTTGTTCACGTGGGATATGAGTGAAGGTGGGGGCCTGGCCAGTCAGAGAATATTCCACCTGTCTAACGGGGTTCCTCTGAATACGTCACATCAACCACCAAATCTTCTATAAGTATATTCTAGAAGATATAAGAGAGGTCATCATTTTATAAGACAAAACTGCTTAAATTATCAATAGAATCGAAACACTGAGAAAAGGTCATATCGTTTCTGTACAATTTCCAGGCTTTGGATCAGTTATTTCAGGCTAGGGCCTGACTAACACTAAGTGACGCTAACTGAGAAAACCTGTACTTTCAGATGCTCCATGTTCAGCCTATGTATAGAATGAGGAGCAGACCATTATAGGACTGCTCAGCGGAAACTGAACGTATACCAGTTCATCCATTATCCATTAGCTGTTCCTCACGGTTAGGGTCAGGGCTAGACCACAACCTTTCCTCACAGTCTAGGAGGGAGGGGAGAATTAAAAGAGAGAGACAGAGACTGATAAAAAGAAAGAGAGAGAGAGAGAGAGGGAGAGAGAAAGAAAGAGAGAGAGAGCAAGAGCGAGAGAGAAAGAAAGAGAGAAAGAGAGAGAGAGAGAGAGAGAGAGAGAGAGAAAGAGAGAGAGAGAGAGAGAGAGAGAGAGAGAGCGAGCGAGAGAGAGAAAGAAGGAAGAGAGAGAGAGAGAGAGAAAGAGAGAGGGAACTAGCACTAGCTCACCCACAGCTTGACTAAAGCTTACAGAACAAGGAAAACCAAAAAGAGCACGTCAAGAAGAAGAAGAAACAGCCATAATTCTTCTAGTTGGACTAACATCACTATAATGCTATTTAATTGTGTCGGCAAAAATCTTTTCAGAAGAGCATGGTAATTTTACCCTGATAAATTATTCAGTGCACATTAATAATGGTCCAGGCCCAGGCAGACGACAGTAGAGAGAGAGAGAGAGAGAGAGACAGAGAGAGAGAGAGAGGGGGGGGGGGGGGGGGAGATAGAGAGAGAGATGTTTCAGAAGGAGTGATGAGCTGCCCAACTGCCGAGGTTCACAGTCAGGATCTCACCATGGCAGTTCTTTCTTCCTGTTTTAAAGACATGAAGAAATTACCTATTTTATGGTAACCTAGTCTCTGTCTGAAAGGTACTGGGCTGTTCAGTACAGCGTGTGTGGGTGTAGAGTCTGAAAGGTACTGGGCTGTTCAGTACAGTGGGTGTAGACTCTGAAAGGTACTGGGCTGTTCAGTACAGCGTGTGTGGGTGTAGAGTCTGAAAGCACACGGAAAAGCTTTCATAGTTCCTTTCAGGTGGACTAACTTCAGTTGCTTTGAAAGGTGAAAAGTGAACGCAGATTTGCGTGGGTAGTTTAACATTTCCTCACAAACTACAGTATCTTGTCAATCCAACATGATTATAAAATCCAAAATAGGAAGAATGAATCAGATAATACTGCAGATTGAGATTCAACAGAGCAATATTCACAATATATTAACACTTTAACACATATTAACCTTTCCATCAAAGCACCACTTTCTATACTTAATCATGAATAATATGATATACTGGCAAACGTCATAGAAATGCATAGCATCTATAGGTTGAATGCCATTGAACAATGACATTTAATTGCACTGGAACATAACAAGGCTGTCGTAATATGCATGAGCATTCGGGCCAAGATGAAACGGTCTTATTTTCCGATCCGTGAAGCAAGCAGAGAGGAGCAACAAATGCTTTCCCAAGGCAGCCAGCTTTCTTAACTCTTCTTATTTTCTCCGTTTAAAGCCGAGGGTCTATTCTAAACATTTGTGTATTAAACATAACACACAAGATGGAATAAATGGAATAACTCCTTAAAAGAAGTGCAAGGCCCTCCAGGAGAAAACAGCCACAACAACATGGAACGGCAGCGATAGTTCTCAACGTCAGTCTGAATAACACAAACAACCGCGCTGGAAAAATAGTCCAAGACTTCAAAACTAAATTCTAAAGAGAGTAAAGAAAGAATACGTACGTCAGGCTCATAACTTAGGAATATTCAGTTGGCCGCTATTCATAATTAACTGTATTACTCCTTCATGTCTACCTTCCACATTCAGGAAAACACCGGGCTAATACTGCCTTCATTTGGAAAGTAGAAATATCACTGACATTAATACAGAAGACATAATACATGCATATACTGTATGACCTCAGACTAAGCTTCTGTGTGATGAGCTACTGTTGAAGTTCCTACAGGCCTGCGCCCTTCAACACATACAGTTTTCAAGGCGAGGCCTCTCTTTTCTGCTACATCTAACAATGCTCCATCTCAGAGGTAGGCCATATAACGCATTATGGTATGAGCTCAATCTGCTGACTCTTACTCTGTTTGTTTGTTTGTGGCGGGGAGTAAGGAGGTGTTGGCTCCGGAGCCTCAGATCGGCATTAAAAGCTGATCTGGCTCCTTCAGACGAGGTGGGGGAGATGCCGCCTATATCCGACTTCCTGTTGTCGACGCACGTTCGTGTGCCGGGGAAAAAAATCTGCTGCAACCGAGGATAAATCCTACAGCACTTTTTACACTACGCAGAAAGAAAATAGTTAATTAGATATACAAATTCTACCCAGATTGTTATTAATGGGAACTGTGTAGTAAGCAACACATATTTTGTGCCCATAAGTAATTCTCAGGTATCTTTGATCTGCGGCCCACAGCGGATGATGCTGCATACCGCTGTCTGAGCTTCTGGGACCCTGCCAGCGCCAGACATCTGGCTACTTTGTTATCATTGGCTGATCTGCTCCCGGGAGGCCACTCTTGTGACACCAGGCACAGAGTGTCCTGGCAAGGAAAATTATCAGCACATTTTGAGTGGATTAGAGTTCCAAAGTGGTCCTCAAATCTCTACAGGGGGGCTGGTGTACCGCGATCCATCGGGGGTTCCTCAGGGCTCGGTGCTGGGGCTGCTGCAGATCTAAAACAGGGGGCTTAGCGTTTGGAGATCGGCTCACACCCATTGCATCATGGGTCTTATACAGGGTTGTGCACAAAAAAAAAAAAATAAGAGGGAAAAAAACATTGAATTTCATAATTCATAACTCAAAATCCATAACAACTGCTTCTGTAGCCAAAATGTCAACATTTACTATTTATTTTCTGCAACGTCAACACGCTCAGGCATTTCACTGTACTTGACAATAAAACTTGAAGCAATCACTCATCACACATTTTAGGAAGGTATTGCCAGTGAATCCTAGGCCTAGAGACGACGAGAGATTATTGACATCAGCTGATCATAGCGAATGATGATGTACATCTGCTAGCTAGCTAGTTAGCTATGCTGTCGAAACAAACTCGTTTTTACTTGATTTGAGTTTGTTCAGCTGCTGACATCTGCCACTTATCAACAAGCAGTGAGAGACACACATGACAAATCCAACTCAATAGTAGTCTCCTACCAGTATTTCAATCTCCCTGCCCGGCATCCCCGTAGCCACGGCACGCAAGTCAGACGAGTGAGCTTTTGGGGCGTGAGGGCAGGGGAGGGAAAATTTTCAGAGATTGAAGAGCTGATGAAATGAGCTAGTTTGATGTGCAATTCGTAATGTTACATTTAAAATAACAAATGAAAAGAGACTCAAATAAAATGTCAAACGTATTTTTTAAATCCACGAGCTGCGAGGGCACATTTTCAGAAGAGGGCAAAAGGGCAGGTGCTCTGAGGGATCTGCCAGGTTTGAAGAAAGAAAAAACATTTGAAGACGAGTACCTCTCGAGTTCATTACTCTGAATCTTCCGAGGGTGTTTAGAGTAGAGATGTGAATGAATTAACATAGAGTGAGGTGTTTTGAATGTGAGGACGTTCAGACGCTCCGAATCCAACGTAATTCAATCACAAAATCAGATTTTTCAATATGCCATTTTATAACGTTGCCTAATGCAATTTTGGGGGATTCTCATTTCTCAATCCAATTTCGTCAACTGTGCAAATTCTGACTGCACCACAGTCATAATATATCCTGGCACAGTTAGCCTATGCCACACTAGAGGGGTTAAATTAGCTACCAGCCTTGTCTGTAACACTTGAATCTCCCCCACGAAACACTTGTTAAGAGGCCAAAGGAAAAGATTGCTGCCTGAGCACTGGCTTAGACAAAAAAAAAAACAGTTTACGACAAGCTGAACCCTTTTCACAGCATTGATTGAGGTGTCGTGTCTTTCTCCTTTTTCCCCCTCTCCACTTTTCCATTTGTGAATACAAAGCTGCGGTGACCTATAAATATTACATGGTGTGGAGATGCAGAGCAGGAATTAATGACTGGGGTGTGTGTGAGAGCCGTGTCTATGGCAGGTCCCTATGGGGTTCTGCTTAGGCAGGCACTCACTGTGAGGAGGGTGTGGTCTCGCTCTCTCTCTCTCCACCGTTGTCTCTTTCTCTCTCTGGCTGAGCTTCCCTTCCATGTCTCCTAGCATCCTCTTAGGGGTCAGAGGTTACCTGGCCACTGTGCCAAGCCCTGATTGGCCTGCATGCCAGTGGCACTGTGGTAACCCCCCATTGGACATCAATCTGGGTGTTCACCCAGTCACCCATCAACCTCTCACCAGCTGTGATTAACTCAGCATATACAGGGCTGGAGCTTCAAAGCTTCACTAACTGTAGCACAGCATTTGGGAGCTTCCTGTATATCTCCGCTAGGTTAATGCAGGCTCTCCACCATATTTCCCTATTTCATCAGGGGATTGACATGGTTGAACTGACCTCATTCAGAGAGCAACTGAAAGGCTGAACATTGATTTCCAACAGGGATTTCCCACAGTGCTATAGCATGGAAGCATATGGCGCGCACACACACACACACGGTACCACTCTGCTCAAACATCACCAAAGGTAACAAATCTAACTCTGAGTAAGTCAGTTGGAAGGGGCTTTCAGGAGAAGAGGATTTTCCTCTCTGCTTAGCGTGGTGAATGAGATGAGGGGGCATTTGACACCTGTCAGCCAACTAGCCAGGCACAATTACCTCCGTGGGGGGAGGAACGATAGGGGGGACTTGCTGGGGACTTGCTGCATCGCTCCCAGTGAAATTGGGGAAAGCGTTTGAAGATGATTAGCGCTACAGACCCTGTCTTCGTGGCCCTGTCCAACCTGCTGAACGGCTCCCTTTGATCAGCCTGCCACGTTTTGTGTCAATAGCGCGGGGCACACCGAATAAATTACAAAGTTATACACACAAAGTCAGCAGGTAAAGTGCTTCGCTCGATAATCGGTGTGCTCGGTGACAGGGCCGCTGATTGCCTCTAATGAACGCCGTGGTCGAAGACGGGCACCGATGGGCGGCGGACAAACTAGTATGGCGTTACCATGCTCAGGCCAATGAAGGCAGCCTACTCGGCAGTCACATGATCAAACATAAAAAACGAGAAAGGATCCTCAAGAAGAAAATGTTCAAGATTTCCGCATTGAAGAAACGAGTGGTGCATGCAGGGTAGTTTGGATGAAATCTTTCTTGGGTACTGCTTCAATTAAATGAAGGTAAATACATCTCGTTAAAATGTCGAAAACAGAGTTCCCTTATATAACCACGGATATTTTCTTTGACCGTTTACATTACATGTGAGTGAAATTCCAGGATTTCTACTCAGGTGATTCAAATACATCATGAATCTTTTTTCTCTTTCTTGAAAAAGGGCCTTTCCTTTTGAACAATCTTCAAAACTACTTTAAGCTAACTACCGGTTAACAATACCTACTCCATATGGCATGGCTCTGTCAAAAGAGGGCAAATCCATACGCCATCATACAATGAATGTCCAGGTTCAAGGGCTTGCTAATTAGCTACTGGCCCTGGCTGAAATTACCATTTCAAAGAACAAAGATAATCCCCACTGAAAAGAGAGAGACTACCGTTAGAAATATTTGGACTATCATTGCAGACCTGTTGTGTAGATATCTATTGCATTTTAAGAGTTATATAAGCACTTAACAAGGACAATTTTAAAGCAACTTGGCTATCATTGTGTTGCCCGGTCTTCTGTTGTCTAATGAGCTGATCATTGATGAGTCGGATGATGAGGACCTTCAGAAAGAGGAAGACCATGAATCAAACAACATGATTGAGGTTGGTTATAATCAGGATTACAAAGGATGTATTATATTCATGTATCCAATGTCGGTTTGTGTGGTTGTTGGTTTAGCTTTCTGCAACTTCGTAGCAAGTACTGTCTGCCTGTGTAGGTGCTTACTGCATCACGATTACAAGGTGTCCCGTTACCTTTTCCAACTGTCCAGTTATCTCGTTCTAATGTCCCTTCTAGAACTCCCTTCCAGCCAATCAGAAACGAGCATTCATTCAATACCGCTGTATTGCTCGATTCTCAGTTCAGACAAAACCATGTCTTCTCTGGGGTTATGCAGACCGATCACATGTTCTAAACAGATAAAAACACAGATCACATCAAGTAGCTGAGGAGTATCAACTCTACGAGCTCCACAACATTTGTTTGTCTCCCGAGACCTTCTCCTCTAGCTGCTAAGAGGAGAGGATACATTTTTCATTGACTGAAGCATGAAATGGGAGGGAGTCGATGTCTAAATGGTGTCAGCGTGCTTTAACGTGGTTAATCTTGGAGTGTTGAAGTTCAAGCTGTGTATATACCTCTATTAGAGGTAGCGAATGATGTCACTAATAAATCAACATCATTATCATAACAACAGTGTCTCAGAGTACAAGTGCTGATCTAGGATCAGGTCCTCCCTGTGTCCATATAATCTTATTCGTTATGATCTAAAAATACAAAACTGATCCTACACCTGCACTTCTACTCTGAGACTATTTGGTTGTATTTACATGTATTTCCACTAATTGGTCTCAATAAAGTTCTAATCCGATTGGTCAAAAGACCAATTAGTGTAAAAAGATCAGAATTGGGCTGCCTGTGTAATGTAGCCTTTGTGAATACAGGCCCTATTCCGCAGATCTGAGAACAGAAATGCTTCTGTTTCCTCATCCTGACCCACACCCTGATCTAATTATATTTCACTCTTTCATACAGATGAAGATACGTTTTAATATATGAGAAGGATGCTCACTGTGATGGAAAACAAAACAGTCAAACTCTATTGGGAGTTTCCCCCGTGTTAGGCGCTCAATTAACTGTGTCACACGCACACAGACAGGTGCACGGCTCGTTGCAGCAGTGTGTGTACCCTTTAAACATGGTGTTTGGCATCTGTAGCGTAGCACGGCGGATTGGATGAGGTAAAAATATAATTATAGCTGATGAGGCGCGCGGCTGCGAGCAGAGGCAGCGCTGTGTGACAGTGTACCAGCAGAGAGCTTTTTAATTTGTCGGATCAGATCGTGACATGCTCCATCAGAGGACGGGGAAAATCTTTTCATTTGTTCAGAAGAAAGGAGGAAAGGAGGGTCAATTAGCATCAACCATTAGACAACCGCGTGACAAGCCCTGTATTACCCAGTGCAGCACGGGACAGTCACACTAATGAGAGAGGTAGAGATGTTGATCCAGGTTGGACAGAGATTCTGCAGTCATCCTGATTTCTTCCGGCTCTGACACTCATCACAAGTAAAACATCTGACACCCTACACATTCTTTACAGTCACAGCCGCTGAGGAGACGTTTCGCTCAAGAGATGCCTTCTTTATCGTCATGTATGTTGTCATATGATGTGAGGCTATGTAGATACCCTTGAAGCAACAACTTTTATGAGGACGAGGACTCATAACGAGTACTCGTGCTCTAGCTCATTGTATTGTGAGATTGTTGTTACTCTAGTATGTTGTATTCGGACATGTGACAAATATATATTTTGTATTTGATTCCCTTTTCACTACAACATCTACAACATCTATGTGAGCTCCTGTCCATCCTACATTGTTGCTAAGTGACGAGCTGTATAACTAATCCAACTGTGCTCTACTATATTGTGACCAGCTCTCACAAAGTCTCACGTCAGAATTAGACGTTCATCCATGTTTTACTCAAATGTCAAATTTCGAAGTTGTTGCAAACATCACATTTCGAGGTGGTTAAGGTTAAGTTTGGACATTAACTCCAAATGTTTAAAGTCATGGTTAAGGTTTGGTATGAACTCTGAAATCTTAAGGTTAGGCATTAACTCAGAATGGTCAGGGTTAAGGTTTGGCATTAACTCAGAATGGTCAGGGTTAAGGTTTGGCATTAACTCAGAATGGTCAGGGTTAAGGTTTGGCATGGGCTTAAGACAAAAATCTCAAAATCAACTTTCTATCACTTGATTCAAACTTATAAAATTTGGAATCAGAGGCATATGCTTAAAGCCCATCCACCATCCCCGTCCACAACGCCCTGTCAAAACCGAAACCTATTTGAAGGTAACGCTCACTGTTGCCCCTAGTGGCTGATTTTCACATAACCTCCCGACGTCCTCAGACATGGATGGACGTCGAATACTGACTTGTATCCCGGGTGACCTGGTAGTGTATTGACCGTATTTCAAAGTGGCAAAACAGGCTTTCAATCTACCACCTACATTAACAGTGCCAAAAGGGGGGTTGGTGGTGCCGGGGAAGTTTCTCAATCTCATATTATCAAAAGAGACCATTTCAAAGGGACTGTGATTTCTTTGGGCCCGTGCATTATTTGACTGGCTGGTTGACAGGTGCAGTGGGGAGCTCTCAATATTGATCTGGAGGACCTAGAGGTATGTGACATCATTATGAGGCCTGACCTTATCCTCCGCTGCCCTGCAGCCCCCTTTGTGTGTGTGTGTGTGTGGTGTGTGTGTGTGTGTGTGTGTGTGTGTGTGTGTGTGTGTGTGTGTGTGTGTGTGTGTGTGTGTGTGTGTGTGGTTGCTACTGCTCAGGATCCCGGCCCCAGTCTAATGCCTTGCCCCCGAAGGACCGGACTGCGTGCCATGGCCTCCAGTCTGTCATGGGAAAATTGGTGGTGGTGTTATTTGTTTTGCTGACCTCACGGCTCACCTCACTTTCTCTGGCTCTAATCAGTCGGGGCTCAGGGTTCTGCCCCCTCTTAGAACAGGTTGCATGGTGTTGTAGGCAAAGCCTGGTTGCTTTCCTGTGGAGGTGGACGGTTATAGTTATATTATATAAATAATGGATATAGACATTTGGAAGGAGATCTGATGTTGAGATATTTCAGAGATGGGTTTTTCCTTCAGGGTGATGAAGTATACAAATGACCATATTAGCTACCAGGAAGCCCAATAGTGGACTAATGTGATCTTTAGTTAGCTCATGCAGATGACTGGGGTTGGATAACAGCTCAGTTACATTGGTGCATGTGACCCGGATCACAGTTTATGTATGACTCCTTATGCTTTATTTCAGTCTTCGTAGTGACATGATATTGTTATGTAGGTATTTTGGTGGAACACCTCACCTAAAGTGAATTGCTACAGACAAAACAATAGTTTATGAACTATCCAACACAGCGCACGATAATACGTCCCTACATTCACTGTAAATGCTATATTTAATCCTTGACACAAGATCAAATGGAAAAGGATCAAGGAGTTTTGTGTTGCAGTTGAGACGTAATTCAAGCAACTTTTTTTTTTTTCTTCATCCTAGCTTTTATTTTCGGTCTGTGCATTAAACAAGGTATTATATTAAAGAAAGGTGTTGCTGCTGCCGGAACCTGTCACATCTCCCAGGTAAAAACACATGAAGAAATAAAGAACTGACGTGATGATGGAGAATGTAGAAACACACCTCTGTCTGTGTGTGTGTGTGTGTGTGTGTGTGTGTGTGTGTGTGTGTGTGTGTGTGTGTGTGTGTGTGTGTGTGTGTGTGTGTGTGTGTGTGTGTGTGTGCGCGAGTAGTGTGTGAATTTCAGGTACCTGACACGTGTAGGCCTAACTATTAGAGAGAGAGAGAGAGTGGTTTAAAGCCAGATTTCTCCATAGATGCTCTCCTAACAAGCGTTGACCTTCTGCACCTACATGTAAAGAACTCCCGAGATCAGAAGAGGAGGAGGAGAAGGAGGGGGAAGCTGTGTGTGTGTGAATAAAGGCATCACCACCACCAGCAGCCAAGAGACTTCATCCTCTCCCCTCTCCCCTCTCCCCTCTCTCCCTCCTCTCTCTGCTCGTGGTGGGTGCAGTCAGAGCATTGTCTATGTGTTCTATTCTCTCTTCCTCTCCTCTCCGCCCTTCTCGTCCTCCTCTCCTTTCTCTCACGGAGTGTCTCTGTTCTGAGCTAGCACCTGTTATACCTTGTTGGCGGAGGAAGCCACAAAGGAGCGGTAGTGTAATAAAAACAGCGGTCTCTGGTGATCCGGGTGTAATTGGGATTGTTAACGTGGAGAGCTCCTGAGGGAGACTGAGTGGAGGAGAGGAGTGTGTCTGTCTTTGTGTAAAGTAAAACACATGCTCTGCTCCTCTCTCTGCAGCGTTCCTTGATTCTGAATAAGTACAGTAGTCAGAGCTAAAAGAAAAAAAGAGCAAACAAGTCACCTGAGCTATATCAAACCCTAGCTGCTACTATTATGCTTTTATTCTTTGTTTTATTTTTATTTTATTTAAGTGCTTTTTTATTTCCATGTTGTAAAGCTACAGTGAAGCCCGGTTTTGATTCAGAATTCCTCAGAGAACTTGTGTTTTTAAGAGAAAAGGAACGTGCTAGTATTCAGGCATATCGTTTGATGACGAAGGAGCATTCTGCTGTGTTTATCCACTGAGTCGCTGTATCATGATACAAATTGAGGGCACAACACCTTCGACATAATCGGCGCATCGAGGTGTAATATTGTATGTTGAAGTCAGCAAGTCATATGGATGGTTAGTCCTCTTACATGAATTAATTATTAATGAGTAGTACTTAGCAATTAATTCATTTGGAGTCAAATCATTGACTAACTTGACTGCATTTTGTTGCTTCGGCCAAATGTTCAATAATGTAGCCCGTAATGCTTACTCTGTTTTTATAATGCAATGGAGTGTAATTTAGAGCACCTATTGGAACAGCAAGGTAGACAGGCCTACAGTGAGATATCTGCTACTATTTTCACTAATGACTAAATAACTAATTGTATTCCACCATGCAGTCAATGCAATGAGGCAACGTTCCATTTTCCAGGAGAAATGGCAACATTTCAAATCAAATCAAATGGTATTAGTCACATTTAATTTAACTTCATAATTTCACTAACTATTCATGCTTTGTAGTAGTTAGGTTTGTAAGATTTGAGATATCCTCCATCAAACATGAGCAGCCTATAGGCCTACAGGCACCGTGAACGAGCGCATTTAGAACCAGGCCTACATAACTTCGATTAATATTGTAGCCTATTGAACACTGTCAAAGGAGAAAACGCACTTCAAAGTCAATTGCTTGCGAGTACAGCCCAATTGATTTATTTGACCTAAGTTATACTAGCTTACTTTGTTGTGTGTTTCATTGTGGAGGAAAATTTCATACGCCGATTTATAGGTGGTGAAATATAAATGATTTCGTTAAAGTTTCATCATAAATCAGTCTGTCGCTATATGTGAGGAGACACTGATTGCCCCTTGATGTCTCAGGGCGCGGGCGCGAGGGTTGGCTTCAGCGCGCCTGTCGTCCCACTTGAGAGGCAAACCGCCTGCCGGGTGGCTCTCGCGATGTAAAGTGCTTGTGCACTATCACCAACAGCTTTGTTGCAGCCGTGGGGACATATTAAATGTCTATGTGTATCAAAATCTTACCGAAAAGGCACTGACAACTAGTGCGCTAACAAAGAGAGCCATCGTGTTGTGTGTGTGGTCGAGACAAGTGCAGCTTCGCGTCATCGTCTGTAGCAGAGCGTGCAGCAGGGTTTTTGTATGCTATATTCATGGCCCAACGTCTGTCCTCTCAGCGTTAAAATGCTTTATTGACTTCAGCATAGGCGGTGCCTAAATTGATCACAGCATATTATCAGATATAGGAATCTTAGTTATTATATTTTTGGTGGTTTTGCGAGGATAATTTGAGAGCTTGTTGAGGTTCTGGCTCTCCAGTTTGTCCAATATGCAGGCATCCCCTTACAATAGAGACACATTGTCTGCATATAATATGATTCTTTACAATGCAATAGCATAGTTGTTTGAAAATTAACCATAGTAGTTTTGACTATACTATAGTACTGTAGCTGTTTTTATGAACGGAGTATCGGTTTATTGACAGATACTGATAGATAGGCTGCAGAAATCGGTATTTAACGAATAGCATTTAAAAATGTAAAGAAGAAAATTAAAAAACAAGAGTGCCAACTATTTAGCCCACAACTACCGTTCAACACAATCTCTTTCCCTCCCAACTTAAATGAAATTATTATTTTCAAGCTCAATGATCATCACACTACTATAACCAAAATACACTCAGAGGGGTGACTTTGTAACCAGAGACGAATTGCTATATCTGCAGACAGATTCCAGATTCTGTGATTTTTTTTTTAGATATAGGCCTTACCGTTAATTTTTCCATGTGGGTATTCAATCACCATCTTATATCAATTAGCCCATCCAATGGACTTCAACATATTAAACAAATTAGACAAGCCTTGTTAATTACAATATGATTAAAGGTTTTTAATTATATCACTGATGAAGTAGCCTAATTAGTATAAAGATATGATAATAGCCCGCTGCGACAAGTATATAATTGTATTGGGTTTGCAATTAAATCCTAAAGACTTTTAAAAAATCCACTTTCCACTGTCATTGATCAAATATTTCACACACGACGCTCGTCCATGCACCAGTGACATAAAAATTCACAATATGACTGTTGAGTTAACCCATATAGCTCGTGATTATTTCCATAGCTAATCTCAAAACGAATAAATTCGTCAAGGTGAATTACGCACATAAACAAGATAACGCGGGAGCAGGTCACTTATTGAAAAGCTGTTTCACATAGCCCTAAATTAATTTTAAATCTGGTAATCTTATCTTTTCCCCGACCCCTAATTTGTTTAAAGATGTTCCTACTGTCTTCAATTTGCCTATGATGACATAATGAAATGATAGTCAAGCATTTAACTTTGATTTATCTTGCCCCAACAGGGATGTCGCTTCATGGAGCTGTCCAAGGTACTTCCCTCATATCCATCCCTACAAGGACTTTACTATTTCCTCTATTGCATAATTCGTATCTTTAAACTGAACTCCACTTTGATATTTTTTAGAATGAAACGGTACAATATAAAGAAATAATAATGGAAATGGCTCGGCTATATTTGGTTATTTTTCCTCTTTCCATGTGGATCCAAAATAAATTCGGCGAAGAAGGACACAATGCTGGCTGGAGAGCTGTTTGAAATGAATGCCTTGTCGCAGACTGCCCATGCGCAGAGTCCCCAGCGGCGGTGTGGCTAATGAAGAATAATAAATCATGAAAGGTTTTTCAGGTACAGCCGAGAGAGTGTAAGAGGAGAGGGGGCGAGTGAGAGAGAGAGGGGGGAGAGAGAGAACGAAAGAGCGAGCGAGAGAGTGTGAAAGAGTGAAAGAGAGGCGCAGAGAGAGAGAGAGACACACAGCCTGCCCTTCGCCTCAGAGCAGAGGCAGATCGAGTCCCCGCAGCATTGAACGTAGTCGAGGTATCGAGACTGTCACCGGTATCTCTTAATTACAGTGAATTGTGAAACGGAAACTTTGCAGAAAAAAAAGATAAACGAATAAGACAATCTTTTTACGCGCGGTTGTGTTTTGGAAATCCGTACCAGGAGGAGAGAAAACAACTTTTTTTCTACTATTAGTTTTTCGTTGCATAATCTTGGAGGAGCTCCCCAAAACAACGACACATCCACGGCGACCAAAATAAGACTCTTGGAGGACGAAATTTAGAGAAAGAACGAACGAGTAATATAAACATTATTTTTTTGTCATCGCGCCACAGCCCATAGCGGAAGAGGTACACGAGGGCGCAGGCGACATTCGATTGCATGGCGCGTGCGACATCTCCTCTCCAGCAAAACTACAGCGCGCGGCCATACCTCCATACACAGGGCTAGGTAATAATATATGCGCCAACAACTAGAGAATTGGATGTTCATCTTTCCATATTGTAGCAGCTACAGTTACAGTATATAAGACAGTGTCTTCAGATTCCCGGAGAAGCAACACTGGGCTTCAACTCCAATCGAAGAGGCGGAGTCTTAACTTATTAAAAGGAACTTGCCGAGACTCGGACGCCTGCAAACATGATGATGATGTCTCTGAACAGCAAGCAGGCATTCGCCATGGCCCACGCCAGCTTGCCCGAGCCCAAGTATTCCTTGCATTCCTCCTCGTCCTCCACGTTGACTTCGAATGCGCCCTCCTCGTGCTCGTCTTCCCGACACAGTAGCACCATCATCAGCAGCGGCGGAGGCAACTCGGAGGCGATGCGCCGAGGATGTCTCCCAACCCCACCGGTACGTATTCTGCATAATTACCGCTTAAAGGCACATTTTGACAGCCCCCTTTTTTTCTTGATGTTTTTTTCATGTCTGCACAGCAAATCACCCAGCACCTCCATTTTTTTCCCTTCCTCTCTCCAACTTATGTATTCAGTCGGGTTTGCCTTACATATTAATTTTGATGACCTGGGATGTTGCATGTGTCTTGTTTTGTGTGTTCTTTTTTAGGATTTTTTTTTCTCATCTCATTCAGGAAATGTTTTAAACCGCGGAGTGGAGTGAGAATTCCCTGCTGACAGTTATGTGTGCATTCTATTTGCAATTGCAGAGCAATATATTCGGAGGCTTGGATGAGAGTTTGTTGGCCCGCGCTGAAGCTCTGGCCGCGGTGGATATTGTCTCGCAGACCAAGAGCCACCACCATCCTCCACACCACAGTCCCTTCAAGCCGGACGCGACCTACCACACCATGAACACTCTCCCCTGCACCTCCTCATCGTCTTCTTCTTCGGTGCCTATTTCTCACCCTTCAGCCCTTTCCGGCCACGGTCACCACCACCATCATCACCATCACCACCACCACCAACCCCACCAGGCGCTGGAGGGCGACCTGCTGGACCACATCACCCCAGGACTGGCTCTCGGGTCCATGGCAGGGCCAGACGGCTCCGCAACTGCGCACCCTGCTCACATGGCGGGCATGAACCACATGCACCAGGCAGCCCTCAACATGGCTCATGCCCACGGGCTACCATCCCACATGGGCTGCATGAGCGACGTGGACGCCGATCCCAGGGACTTAGAAGCCTTCGCTGAGAGGTTTAAACAGAGACGGATCAAACTCGGCGTGACCCAGGCGGATGTAGGGGGAGCCTTGGCCAACCTGAAGATTCCTGGCGTGGGCTCCCTCAGCCAGAGTACCATCTGCCGATTCGAGTCCCTCACCCTCTCCCACAACAACATGATAGCTTTGAAGCCCATTCTACAGGCATGGCTGGAAGAAGCCGAGAAATCACACCGGGAGAAACTCAACAAACCCGAGCTATATAACGGCGGAGAGAAGAAGCGGAAGCGCACGTCGATAGCAGCACCTGAAAAGCGATCACTGGAAGCTTACTTCGCCATTCAGCCGCGTCCTTCCTCAGAGAAAATCGCTGCTATAGCAGAGAAACTGGACCTCAAAAAGAACGTGGTGCGGGTCTGGTTTTGCAACCAACGGCAGAAACAGAAACGAATGAAATATTCTGCATGCGTCTGACTCTGAACACTCGCTCTAAAAAATAAAAAATAAACTATCAACCTACGTTGAGAGACTGAACACTGTTTAGAGACGATTTGTATTATATTTCTTATCACACACTTTTTCAATCATCAATGACTTGTGCTTTGAACAACCCGAATAATTCATATACATTCAAAATGACTGAAAGCTCAAACCACTACTGCTGTCACGTCTTATTCGCAACAAAAGGGATGTGGAGTCATGTACAAGAGCATTTGAACAGAGCAAGTAAGACCTCTGTTTTTTTTCTCCACCTAGACCTACTATTCTTAACCCTTTTGTGTCAGTTAAGTATTATAGGCTTTAATCACACGTATTTTTTTGGTTTATGATATTGGTTAATTTATCATAGCCTACAATATTGAACGTACTGAAAAGAACAGTTGTTTACCATGGGAATATAGGCCTACAGCACAGTCTGTGCCTATTGGCCTAGTATTGGTGTGTTTATATTTTTGTCGCAAGGATACATTTTCCCTCTGAGTTTATTATTATGACGATGCAGTCTGGCATTCATTCCGGGTCCACGAGGGGAAATAGGGCAGTACAGTAAGCGCTTGCTGGGTCATGGAAGCTATTATTAGAGTATTGCCAAACAACGCCGTGTAAAGGATTCATTTAGCGGTCACATGACCTTCATTTTGTGTCCCGTGTAATTAATTCCACCTATTTCGTTTTAAAGTGTGATGAAAAGCTGAAAGATGAAGAAACGTGGTAAGATATAAAGCAAAGACCCAGAGTTTAGGCCCTAATCGAGCAACACTGTTTATACAATATAGCTGGTGTAGGGGTTGTTTTCTATTGCATAAGCATCTATCTGGCTGTAGATGGGCCTATAGAAATAGTGGATCAAATGTATGCATTTGATTGGGGTTTACAATTGCCAAATATGATTGTTTTACTACCGTTTGCAATAGGGCTACGTTTGTTTTTGCCAGCCAACGTGGGTCTGTTTCTTATGAACTATTTATTAGATGAGGCCGTGTTTACATCATTATATATTTATTGGGATTCCCCCTCCTCTTCCTCCTCTCTCGTTTTGCTTGAAAAAAGCTAATTCTGACAGCAAGTGACACGTGTTTTCGTATAGGGAAATGACAGCTAAATCTAGACCTATAGTCACGAATTTCATTCCGTTTCTGCTAAACGTTCGAGATGGTACAATCGAGAGATATATGCGATAGTATTCTCTTTTTAAATTATTTTTATGTATGTTTTTCTTCTAGTTATTTATTTGTATAAATATGCGCGTCATTATGAAGTCGTTGCTTGTTAAATTCACCTTGTTTCGTGACGTTTTCTTATTGAGAAAATAACCGTTTCATGGAAGTATACGTGTAAAATGTAAATATTTCATTGGAACCAGTTGCACATAATTATATCCGTACAGGTTTTGCTGTATTGCTGTTTTAGCTGAGGTACCTTCTTTCTGTAATGTCTGTTGCTTTTGGATTCCTGGTCGAATTATTTTTGTATTTATTTATTACATTAATGTATCTTTAAGTTATTTAATCATTGAATTGCAATATGTGTTTCATTAAAGAACAAATTTTAACATTTTATTGGACGTTTTGAATGAGTGTATTTGTGTAGGCCCGATTCTTGGAAAGAGCGAAATGCTTGTATACTGCATCTGCGCATTGCAATGCATGGTCAATCTAATTTAAAGACACAAATTGAATTGAGAAATATATTCCTTCAAGCATCAATGCAATGATCATCCTTGGATGTAGGCCTATGTCATTAAAGGATTTATGTTGGAGCTAAATCTGTCTTTTATGCTGAAAGGTGCAAAGATAGACCATCAAGCATCAATAGATTCTATTTTTACATATCCGATTTCTCTACAAATTCCAGAAAAATCCCATTACTGTCCCACCATGCACTGTAAAAAAGACACGTGCTTTTTTTCTACTGCCAGCTCGCTCTTGCAGCTCGCGGTAGCCTACCTGAGAACAAATGCTAATATTCTATTAGAGTCTAATCATGGAGTCTATAGAGAACTGGATAGGTCCCTCGAGCGCAGCCCTGCCAGATGTCAGCCCGCCAGAAAAACAGCCTCGCCTGCCAATGTGCCCGTCTCTATTTAAATACACAGTCAAACACTGCTCCGGTGCGAGGCATGATATGGCTTTGAAGCAGGCTAGGCTACACCTTGGGTTGCGCGCGGGGTTCAGCATAGATTTTTTTTAAAGTCAACATTTTGAATAGAATGTCATTTCTAAAGCACCGTTCATGTCCGGCGGATGGGGGCTTGGCTGCATGGCTGGTTTTGACTAGATAGAGTACTTGTGTCAAAATTGACTTTTCGTATAGCAGGTTAGGAAAATGTAAGCGCCCAGGTTATTGGAGAATTAGGGTAAGGTTAGGAAAAGGGTGAGGGTTAGGACTAGCCTAAAATGCAAAATACAAAAATGGATGTCAATTAGAAGTAAGCTTTACCTAATGTAGACATGACCTGCATGGCTTGTTGACTGTCTGCTTGGAACGTTTGAACGTTCTATGTATGGGGTTTTCAGTTCAGCACCACGGATAGCTCCCATGCTACCTGAGGGAGAGAGGAGAGGAGAAGGGAGCCAGCCGCCTCCGATTTGCACTTCTGAAATCTGTCCTCCACATTTTAAAGAGAGTATTTATAGCAGCAGAATGTATTTGCATGTGATTATTTCTGATAAATCTAATTTGATTATACATTGTAATTGAAACAGTGAGGGGGAATGCAGTGTAGGGTAGGCTATACTAATACATATTATAATACAAATAATGCTGCAAATGAAACATTTCTTATTAGTGCATTCAATCAATTAATTAGGAAAGGGATTCAGTAGCCTATTGATATGCAAAGTTCCACCTTTTGCTTGCCGTGAAACCGGAAGTGCATTATCTGGCAACAACATTGGGCTACACACCGAAGTTGGTGTATAGTCTAGTTGGTGAACATATGATTGGTACACCTCTCTATTAAGCCACTTTGTGTCTATAACTTTGGCATCTCAACATTTCTAAAACCAATTTAACCCCTTGCCAGCCTACCTCCCTGAAATGACCACATGATGACGTCAGATTTCTAACCAGGCCTATGGCTGTGTTTCGGTCTGCTTTGGAATGGCCCGCATGGCCATGGCAGAATATATTTATTTATTTCAAAACAGAGATTTACAAGAATACTTGGTTTATTTCTACCAAATATAAGAACTTTCACCGGATATATGAATTAGTGACACATTTATGTGTTACCGGTTATGACAATAAATGAACCGTTATTTTATTGTATTCCGTAATATAACCATTTGCTCCAAGATAAAAGCATACACTTCTCCCACTTATCTCTTAAATGTATAAAAGGCTTAAACACAAAATCAAAGCGGCTTAAAACACCACGATTAGGGCAATTGATTAATAATATCAAAACGAGCTGTTATTAACGAGACAGTCTTGATGTTTCATCAATTAAAAGATGCTCCTGGTGAGCGATTCTAATTTCCCCTAAATGAGCCATTCACTTAATACGCTAATAAGAGCGAATTATGAAATTACACATCGAATTATGAAAAGCAGATAATTATGAGGTGCGAGCGAGAAGTATAGGGCTAAGTAGTCATTAGCTATCGCTGTTAATTACTCAGCGTTGGTCAGGGAGGGCTGCAGAGAGAAAGTCTAATCGGGAATTGAAATTAACTTACACACACAGCAGTGAGTCTCGCTGCTTGACACCAGCCCAGCGTGTGTTTAGTGTACTGACTGCACCCTGGAAATACGGCAGCTCCCTCCACAGCTAGACAGACAATTCCCCTATTTAACTTTCCGATATATAGGTGCGAACAAATCTATTGGGCAGCACTATCCGCACTGACAAAACACACAGAGAAAATAAACACACACACACACACACACACACACACACACACACACACACACACACACACACACACACACACACACACACACACACACACACACACACACACACGAACATTTTGCCTTTAACATATCTCAACCAAGCCAAGCAGTTTGCATAGAAGCAACACAGCCCCTCTTAGGCTATGTTGCTTCTGCTCCATACATTGAGACATGGCACCAATACACTGTGGTCGCTACATTCAAAAAGGAAAGGGCAGCAGTGTTTCCCTGTGTTATAATTAAGCCTTCTGTTTTATTTTTCTCCTTTACCCTGAACATTTCCCCCCTTTCACAGGGATGCTGATGAAATTTTAATGAAGCCGGGGACTGTCTGAGCTCCGCCTGGGGAGCTGCGAATATAATATTTTAACTGTACATTTACACCAAGTGTCTTCCTTCAAAGATGCGACTGAGATCTGGAATTAGAGAAAACACAAGGTCCCTGTACTGTCATCGCGCCATGGCTCTTTGAATAACACATAACACAATATGGTAGCCAATCTCCGCGTGATTCGAGATTTGTAGTTGTTGATACAATATTAATGAAAAATAAACGTGCACTTACACACACACACACACACACACACACACACACACACACACACACACACACACACACACACACACACACACACCTCTTGACCTCTCAGGCACCTCGCTCACTCCTCGCCTCATGCATGCACTCTCACCCACTCTCACTATCCCGCACTTCTGCCTATGTATCGTGCTATCTATTCAAAGCATGCCATCCCAATAACTCAAAAGTGTACTCTCCTACGACAATTCGTTGAATTCTGCAGATATCATTAAAATCATATAAGCAACTAAATGATTGGCGTGGCCAAACTTCTAAGTATTTCAGTAGGATTATGTAAACATATTTCACTCTTGAATTTTACAGGCTATATTTGAACACGTAGGCCTCCCAAGAGGGTTTAATTATTTCTTATTAAATGCTATACCACAGCTATTTAATGCCCTGCTCATTTTCCCATGGCAGGTGACGAAGGGCTATTTAATGTTTTGGACAGGGACAACTCAATTATGGCTTGTATCCGTCATGAAACATGAGACGTGAATAGTCATCGCCATCGCCATAATTATAACAATGACTACTTTGTATGCATTATCTCCATTTAAAATGTGAATGCATTATCTCAATGTTAAATGTATGCATGATCTAAATGAAATATTTTCCACCTATTATGTAAAGCTAACAGAATGGAGAGGTATGGATGGAATAGGCTAACCTGCAGCGGGGGACATGCATATGTTGACATGAGAATAATGTGAATAATTCGCTATCTTATATGTTCTTATGTGGTTTTCATTCACATATTTACATTTGAATGATTTACATACTAGTAAGTGAAGGTCAGCGGTGGGGCGGTGGGAAAAGATGTTGCCTTGTCCAAGAGTTCCTGTCTTATTAAATGTTGCTGTTGATCGCTGTAAATTGCTAATCAAATATAGTCAAGTTATCATCGTTACTCATTGTGTATTTATTCCTCGTGTTATTATTTTTCTATTTTTCTATTATTTCTCTATTTTCTTTCTCTCTACATTGTTGGAAAGGGCCCGTAAGTAAACACTTCACTGTTAGTCTACACCTGTTGTTTACGAAGCATGTGACAAATAAAATTCGATTTGATTTGAAATATGCCAATTAAGTTGTCAACTGCTTATTCAATTCAAATGGTCAAACCGTCTGAAAGGATGGATGTGGCACACACATGCGCAGCATCATTTCGTCATTAAATATGTATCCGATTGATTTTATTTCAATAAATGATGCTATCTTCACTTGATATCTGTAAGAGTTGTTACAACACACCAGCGTTATTATACAATTAACACGTTACAATGAAATTTCGGTAATTATTTCCAAATCATCTCTTAATATGACGATAGAGATACATGGACCTTAACGAGTTGAACAATGTTGAGTGCAATCTGTAATTAAGGCTCGCGTTTACTCTTAATGAACTCTTAATGGGTGTAATGCTTTATTATCAATATAATTTAAATGCCCCCGATTACAACCCTCTAAACGATGTGCAGTGGCCAGGCGCCTGGGCCTACCAGTAGGCTTATGCAAGACTACGTAATGCAATGAAGTATACCTTAGTCCCAAGGTTCGAAACATGATTTTTTTTAAATCGTCCGAGACACAAAACAATAACATATTTTTGAGAACAATTTTCATCAAATTTCAGATGAGGCTTAGGCTTATGGCACATGTTTTAGGTATGAATTAGTTCCATTGAGGGCATGCATGATGACCCTATCAGGTATTTTCCAATGTATGTTTTCTAATGCCCCTATTTTCAAATTCATCGAGTGCTCTCCCCAACAGATTATGCCCCATTTTTCAAACGGATGGCGTCAAAATGGGCCCAATGCCATTAAATATTAAACAACCTAGGATGGGCATGCACGTTTATGAACAGTTAAGTGTCTTTCGTGCACCCCCCCCCCTCTCACAACCCTCTCTCCTTCTATCTACATTGCAAAATCCATTTAACGCATAGAGAGAGATTCGCTCATTTTCAGAGGCTGTTGCACCGTTCCGAATGAGTAAGTTGTTGTAAAGATTGGGCATCGGGTCTAATGAGAAGGTGGTATAGCTGTCTGCTGGATGTGTGTTCATTGAGCTCTGACAGCCGCGTGCTCTGTTGCAGATCTATTAATCATATCCACAAGGAGTGCCTGCCAGCCAGCCCAGGCTCTTTCTCTCTCAACCTCCCTCTCTCCCTCTCCCTCTCTCTCTCTCTCTCTCTCTCTCTCTCTCTCTCTCTCTCTCTCTCTCTCTCGCTCTCTCTCTTTCCCCAACTCCCTCCCCTCCTCTCTCTCGGTCTCTCTCTCTCACCCCGGCTTTCAGTTTATACAGAGCAGAATCATTTACATAAAGTCCTTAAGGCAAATAACTGTTGGGGGCTCTAATTTATATCTGATCGAAAATTAGCCGTCATTATGCGCGCCATTAGCCATGTCTTTAATGTGCTTCTAAGCACCATTTGTCAAGTAGCTTGTTAATATCCTTCAAGTCTTTAAAGTTGAGAGATCGAGCTCATTAAAGACTGTGGCACTACTGTGCTATTGATGCTGTTTTATACAACGCTGCACAGAGAGCTGGGACTACAATTTTAAAGGTATTCTTTACTAGTGTTGTCACAAATGTATTTGCTAAAAATCCAGATGTGTTACATTATGTTTTGAATGGGGAATGGGGAATGGAGAGGTATGGGCCAACACGCCTGTGTCCCATTGATTTTCTATCTTCAAATTTCTAGCCAATAACTAGCCTATCGCAGTCTAGATGAATAAATCTAGGCCTATGCCAACAGCTCACATGATGATAGTCAGTCAAATGCAACTTGGCTGCGAATAAAAAGCTAATTATTCAGCAGAAGAACTTCTTCCTATTCATAAAAACGGTGTGGTCTCTGTTGGTAAAAATCAATTGATAAAGAAATGACACATGTAGTGAGACAAACACTGCTACTGTGATATGACATTAGTAAGAAAGAGGTCAGTGTTTTCTACTGGTCACGCTCTGTAGCACTCAGAATCATAATTAGGGACGCACGTCTTTTTCCATCGCCTGTGGGCGCCACTTCGCGAGTTATGGCGTTTTATTATTGGTCCGAAACTCCTGGTGTCCCCCCCCCCCCCCTCTCTCTCCCTCTCTCGCTCTCTGTCCCTCCCTCCCTGAACGGATTCCTCCAGGCTAAAGCAATAAAGAGAGTAATTAGAATGCGGAGGTTTGTGTCTCAAATTGCACCCAATTCCCTACGCAGTGCACTACTTTTGACTAGTGCTCACAGGGCCCTGGTTAAAACTAGTGCACTATATAGGGAATATGATGCCATTCGGGACTCAACACAGATGTAAATAAAGGGAATGGGACAGTGGTGAAGGATGAGGCGTCTAGGTCAGGCACTCATCAAAAACCCAGTTGGTAGCAAATGACAACGAGCGGTGCGCGGTGCCAGAGGCCCGGGGCTACGGCTGCCAAACCACAGGCTCCACGGACTAAATTAGAGTGGCTCAATGGCGATGCATCTCAAACAACCAACACCAATGAGGATAAACACACATACATACAGTATACGTGGGTTAAACCTAACACAATGTATTATGCATGTACATGTTATAGAGACTGCATTTGATAGCATGTGCTGTCATTAGGCCTTTAAACGATGCGGCAGAAATCACATCCATGGAATCCATTTGAATTGATACCCACCTTAATCGTCCCACATCCATTTGAGGTGTATAGAGGTTCATGTTTGAGTCTCTTGGCAAGTGATATTTCACTTCACCTCATCCCCACGGCCAATTAATCGTTTGATACCACAAAAGAGGCCTTTCAATAGCTGTTGATTGAATAGCAGGCTAAACAAGAGTGATTTGATATTATAATAACAGATCAGATTGGCTCAGCACAAGAAACAAAGGACAGGCAATACGTTAGATATAAACATAAAACACGACACACATGGAGAGGAGAGGAGGGGGTCTGGCTAATTACAATATTTGCATGATTAAAAATACATTAACTACAGGAATCATATTTAATGAGCACATGAACCATTGCATAATAAGTGAACTTTCTTTGTGCTGAAATGAATCATTCAACAGGCTACACTATATTGAAGGGGATACTATAAAGGTTTAGGAGACTCAAATATAAATCCCGATAATAAAAAAGATATACCAGGCTGTAAATCCATTTTCAAATTTAAAGAGTTCATTTGAACCACGACTACAACGATGTCACTTTTGACAGGGATGAGGTCAAATTCCTTTGACAGGGAAGAGCTCAAATTCCTTTTGACAGGGATGAGCTCAAATTCCTTTAGACAGGGATGAGCTCAAATTCATTTTGACAGGGATGAGCTCAAATTAATTTTGACAGGGATGAGCTCAAATTCATTTCGACAGGGATGAGATCAAATTCATTTTGACAGGGATGAGGTCAAATTCATTTTGACAGGGATGAGGTCAAATTAATTTAGACAGGGATGAGCTCAAATTCATTTTGACAGGGATGAGATCAAATTCATTTTGACAGGGATGAGATCAAATTCATTTTGACAGGGATGAGGTCAGATTCATTTTTGACAGGAATGAGATCAAATTCATTTTGACATTCAATTCATGAATTCCACAAAAATCCCCCAGAATTGACTGAATTTAAATGGAATCATCTAGCCTAAATTAGACCATTGAAATGACAAGGCGAGGAGGAATAAAATCCCATTCCAATAACATTATGAAGAATTATACAAACCAGACAGTTATGCAGCCTACACCATTCAATAAATCCACACAATGCAAGGGTTAAGGGTGCATAGTTAACCCCCACTACCTTCATCCTCTCATGTGATTGGAACCTGCCCAGAAAGGCAGCAGCACGACCTATGGGACTACAACTGATCAAGACGCAGTGTATTTCAAACAGAAGGAAAAGCACCATGTAACGAGGATTGAACTCAATGGAGGCTACTGCAGATAGGATGCTATTGGAAAGTGAAGACTACCACACACACACACACACACACACACACACACACACACACACACACACACACACACACGTAACAAGTACAGTAGGCCATTAAAGTGCTTTGCTGGGTTCTCTCTGATCTCTGGATGTTAATGAGACACTCACTGGAGGTTTGCCTGGTTTCCTGCACACAGTGCCTCTATCTCTCACCTCCTCTACACCCCCCTTTATCTGCTCTCCTCAATCGGTGGGAAAGCCAAATCACAGCACTGGAACTGTGCTGACTCCATCAGAGCGCAGTGAAAAAGCCATTGTATCACTATGCAGCTATGTAGCCAGAGTTATTTTTTGTTTAATAACGTCAGATAGCACGATAGCGAGAGAGATAGCGATAGCGTGTCAGATAGCAGATATTCGGCCTGAACTGTCGGTTGAGGGACAAGAGTCACGTAGGAGTGATACCATCTGACATGAGACAATGGACGCGAGTTAGGAAAATTATTGTCTGTATTACCTGCAAATTAAATAAATATCTATATCATTAAAAAAAATGGTGTTCATTATTCATACTTTTAACAGTATTGTTATAATTGTTATTATTATTATACAAAAAAATGCAATAGTTATGATAAAGCCAATGGATTTGTTGAAGCTGGCATTACAAGTAAGCACTAGTTGAGGCTGTGCATGGGTCTGACTAGAACAACTACACTGAGTGTACAAAACATTAAGAACACCTCATATTGTCTCAAGGCTTAAAAATGCTTCTTTAACCTGTCTCCTCCCCTTGAAGAGAGATTTAACAAGTGGCCTCAATAAGGGATCATAGCTTTCACCTGGATTCACCTGGTCAGTCTGTCATGGAAAGAGCAGGTGTTCTTAATGTTTTGGACACTCGGTGCATACATGTTACCTGACCATAGATTATTGATCCCAGAGCCATGGCTCTGATTGGTCCAACTAGCTGACAGTCATGCAGGCTAAGACTGTCATAGAGATCCACCTTACAAAAAAAATAAAAAATAAAAAATACAACCATGAACAAATCACGAGGAAAAAAAAAAACACGTGCCATTTTTACATTAGTCACACAAGTGTGGTTTCTGGACACTTGTGAAGTTTCACAGGTTCCTTTTTCATGTGTTTTTCCCTTAAGTGAAAAGAATTTCATATGACGCGAAACACATCATCATGCTGATGTGGCAAGTGATCATTTGCTTTTTGAAAGTCATGTATCTTAACTTGACATGCAGAACATTTTGGGACTGTTTCAACAGTGGACTAATGAAAAAATACCAAAATATAGTTTTTAGTGGGTTTTTCCTTTCACAAATTGCCTCTCGCCAAAGTTTTGGTAAAAAGCAGAGGAATGTGGCTGGAGATGTCATGGATGCATGGATTGACCATCCATGATATCAGAATTATAATTTCAACCATGTTTTTAGGCTATACAGTGTTTGTTTACATTTATTTTGTTTACGAATATGGAGCAAATGTGGAGTTTCTTTACAAGTTCACATGTGGAAAACAATCACATGTACAAATCTAATTTGCAGTTTCATATGTGGAAACCGCAGAAGGAGAGCAATGGAATCCCCCATCCAGGTCAGAGGGTCACATGACACAGGACACGGGAGCATTGATTCGCTAAGGAATACTATGATTGATGCTAGACATTTCTTATCAGAATCCTCCAAGATGTTTCTTTCTAATGTATTAGGAAACAGAACACAAAGGAAGGCAGTCAGATATAAAATGAAGCCATCTCTGCAGCTTCTACTTTTCTCTTCATCAGCATTTCCAACCTTGCTACAATCAGTGCTCCTATTGGTAGCAGCAAGCAATACGCACAAGTGCCAGAGTCCAGAGTGTTCGAAAACAGACATTTCCAATATTACATCAATGTCCCACAATCCACCGTACCGTACGATAATGTCATTTTTTTTCATTGCATACAGATGACAAAACCTTAAGTGATCCCGCCGTGCAAATACTCAATATGCCAAAAGTATCGTCTCAGCAAGAACGTGTTGATGCAGTATTTCCACCTCCTTATTGGATTACACTTCACTACTGAAACCTTCTGCTTCCGAGGTGTCTTTGGAAAAGGTTGATTACTATTGGATATATTCTGCCAGTCGACCGCCGAGGGCTATTATTGCTCTGGATGCAGACTACAGTCACAGAGCCTGATGGAATGATAGTGAATGGGCCGAGGTTTCATCTAAACCATGGGAAGTGATTCATGTGGACATAAAGAAATGTTAACGATCGCAAACGACCTTTGTGTTGGATGGCTTTCGTCACAGACACAGACACAGTCAGGCTGGCAGCTGCTGCCCCTTGTCTCACATCCTCATCTTCAGTAGAAGTACTGAGAAGGGAGGTGGCAGTGAACAAATTTGTCATGAAGAACCGACTGTTCATCTTCAGCACAGCAGCAAAGACACTGCTGAGTCTCTAAAGGGTCAGAAGAACCTATTAACAGACCTTGTTATCACTCTGTTACCTGGTTATCACTCTGTTAACAGACCTAGTTATCACTCTGTTAACAGACTAGGTTATCACTCTGTTAACATACGTGGTTATCACTCTGTTACCTGGTTATCACTCTGTTAACAGACCAGGTTATCACTGTTAACAGACCTGGTTATCACTCTGTTAACAGACCAGGTTATCACTCTGTTAACAGACCAGGTTATCACTCTGTTAGCAGACCTGGTTATCACTCTGTTAACAGACCAGGGTATCACTCTGTTAACAGACCTGGTTATCACTCTGTTAACAGACCAGGTTATCACTCTGTTAATAGACCAGATTATCATTATGTTACCTGGTTATTACTCTGTTAACAGACCTGGTTATCACTCTGTCAACAGACCAGGTTATCACTCTGTTAACAGACCAGGTTATCACTCTGTTAACAGAACAGGTTATCACTGTTACCTGGTTATTACTCTGTTAACATACCTGGTTATCTCTCTGTTAACAGACCAGGTTATCACTCTGTTAACAGACCAGATTATCACTCTGTTAACAGACCTGGTTATCACTCTGTTAACAGACCAGATTATCACTCTGTTAACAGACCTGGTTATCAATCTGTTACCTGGTTATCACTCTGTTAACAGACCAGGTTATCACTCTGTTAATAGACCAGATTATCACTCTGTTACCTGGTTATTACTCTGTTAACAGACCTGGTTATCTCTCTGTTAACAGACCAGGTTATCACTCTGTTAACAGACCAGATTATCACTATGTTAATAGACCTGGTTATCACTCTGTTACCTGGTTATCACTCTGTTAACAGACCAGGTTATCACTCTGTTAACAGACCTGGTTATCACTCTGTTAACAGACCGGGTTATCACTCTGTTAACAGACCAGATTATCACTATGTTAATAGACCAGATTATCACTCTGTTACCTGGTTATCACTCTGTTAACAGGCCTGGTTATCACTATGTTAACAGACCAGGTTATCACTCTGTCAGCCTATGCACAGTTATAACCATACACTGATATTTTGCATGTCATTTTGAATGATCAAATTGCACATTTCCAGACAATTTTGATTGTAAATGCAACATGTACTATTATGATAATGCTAGTAGCTATACTGCCCTACAAAGGCAAAATGCCATAACTACCAATTTTCTTTTACTTCAAAGTAATTTTCTGTCTAGACAGACAGCAATTTATGATACTACATTATTATTTTATGATCGACTGGCTTGTTCTTGTGTCAGGAAACTAAATACCACATTAATCAGATCAATGACCTGGCCAGTACAACAGATAAAAGATTCTAGACCAAACGTGTGGCTACTGAGGTTTGCCTTTTGTAGGGGAGTATGGAGCACTGAGATATCCCAGTCATGAGAAACGCTATACTGTCTGTCCCGAATACCACCGAAGGTGGCTCCCCTTCCTCTTCGGGTGGCGCTCGGCGGTCGTCGTCGCCGGTCTATTAGCTGCCACCGATCCCTTTTTCCTTTTCGTTTGTTTTTGTCTAATTGTTTTCACCTGTTTCTTGTTGGGGTTTTGGGATGGGTGTTATTTAAGTTTGTTTAGCCCGCTGGTGTTTGTGCGGGCTTGTGGTTATTTTACGTTAGTGGTGTTTATTGACTTTTGTGTTTTCCCTGTCCGGTATTTTTGTAACAGTGGTTTTGGGTTTGTTGCGCCTGTGTTCTGGGCTTCCTCCATGTTTGTCCCTATTACTGTGCTTGAGGACATTAAAGCGTTTTTTCCCGTCTACCTTCTGCTCTCTGCGTCTGACTCCACACCCATCACTCTCCCGGCGTTACACTGTCCCACCTAAAATGTATTTTTAATCATCATGTTCTGTCTATGTGTCTACACTGAGATGTTGGATGTGCCTTACAGTGAAATTGCATAGACATACTGTTTCTGACCTCTGTGGTAGCATACATCCCAATGCATTACTATCATAATGTTCTGTCTGTGTGTCTATGCTGAGTAGATGTTGGTGATGAGACTTAGAGCAAAACGCCACAGACACACACAGTTCTCTGACCTCTATATGGTAGCAGTGAAGGACCCAAACAGCTGTAAACAACACTGTAATCAGTGTCCCATCTGTTTCCCTGTCCCACTTGGTGTGGATGCATTTTTGCTATTTCTTTTACCCGCTGCCAAGTCACTGCCTCAGGACATCTAGCCCAGAGAAAAAAGCTCATTTACCAAGTAGGAAGGAAGCAAAGTTCTAGTTTGTGTGTGTGTGTGTGTGTGTGTGTGTGTGTGTGTGCCACTTGGCTGTGAAACTTGGTAATGGCAGAGTTGAGTTAAGTTAGAAAGATGGGTCACGATAAGAATTAGCTTTGGTATGCTATATTAAGACACCAAAATGGTATAATGTAATGCAAAGGTTATATAGATAATGACATGCCTGTTCAGGGAAAAAGTTTTAAAAAACCACTGCACATAAATGCTGGAAACAATATCATAAGATGTTAATACCAAACCGAAAATACCCCATACTATGACAAACACAAGCTGTGTTAACATGGCTTTTCATTCCCATCCTGTCCAGTACTGGGGCAACACTTGGCTGCGTTTAGACCGTTAGCCCAATTCTGATCTTATTTTTTCACTAATTGATCTTTTGACCAATCAGATCTGCTCTGAAAAATATCTGATGTGATTGGTTAAAAGACCAATTAGTGGAAAAAGATCAGAATTGGGCTGCCTGTGTGAACGCAGCAATAAAGAGATCACTGGTAGGCTGGGGAGATAAAACCCCTCCAAGTATAAGGAGAGGGGACCTCTAGGGGCTGAGACAACAGTGTAACTGGTTGGAATCCACAGAGGGGTGGAGCATTACCACAGCCTCAGCATCTCTACCATATTAGCATCACTCACTCACTATACTGTACCAGTGTCAATGCATTAGCGTAGTACATTAGCGTAGCATCATTATAAGTGTACATGACATCAATAGCAGTAAACCCTCTCAACACAAATTCCCTAAAGAGTTTGAACGTTGTTGTGTAGATTCAGACATTTTTAATTAACAACCACATCCCAAGGTCAAAGGTCAGTGTATTATGCCCTGTCTCCCTGTTGTAATAATTGTCTTCCTCTCTCTTAACCAGAGTAAACACATCCAATCAGCTCTTGTGGGGGGAAGGAGGGACGGAGCTAGGTAAACTTTGTATTCTGCATGCATAATCAATGTTGTAATATGCCCGGGACGCAGCACTGGAACACTGTGCATTCTGTTATTTGAGCAGGGGTCAGAGCTGCTTGTATTCCTGTGGGTGGGATTGGGGGATTGCAGGAGATTTGAACGGGGCATTAGCCTTACACAAGGGTCCTCCCAGCCCAGACGTTCTCCTGTCTGTTGTCCCTCCCCACCGTCATTTACTTTATCAGTGCGCCAGTGTAATATACATAATTCAAACAACCAGAGAATGTCTTTGGGCTCCGAACCACCTGCTGGCTTTTATTAGCTAATTAATGGTGATTTATCGGAGTAACTCATTGGAGTGGGAGCCGCCGCTACGCCTTCAGGACGACTGCAGAAATCTGTATGAAACCTGACGGTAATTATGCTTATTTGATGGGCAGTCTGCTAAAACAAAAAGTTCTGTCTTCTGTGCCCCACAGCGATGGAATTTCTGCTCTTGCCGAGGACGACCTTGTGCGGTTTACTCTGTCTCATTAGCACCTCCCACGTGGATTCATTTTCCTACCTAAATTTGAGTCAAATAAATACATCTCACATTCGAAATGCATGTCTTTTTTTTGCCTGTTGGATTGAAATGTGTCCTTGGGACAAGAAGGTTTTAATATGGTCATAATACAAGCACACAATATTAATCAGCGAATGGATTTCAAATCGGCCGCGATTAGCAACCCAAGACACCCACACGGTTCCCTGTCAGGGTTTCGGCTTTAGACGGCAATCAGATCTTGTGTATTATGATCGCCTGATCACTTGTCATCATGGTTTACAGTGCCTTTAGGGTTTCTTCTGACATATATACGATATATACACTTGTCACATCTAAGTACCGTTCATAACGATAAGCACGGGACACCAATCACTTTACCACATCTGGATACTAAAACAGTGTGTTTAAGTCGTAGTAGTGGCAGCCATCTTTAAAGTATAAGGTCAATGATGATGTAAGAATTCCTCACTGCCTCAGACACGTATAGATTAATAATCATCAAGATCCAATGTGCATGGTACAGCTTGAGAAACATGTGTATTTGGGTGGAGGACAAGTCATCCGTATTAACAAATTGACAATGAGAAAACCACTGTGGCTCTTACTACAGAATCAAATGTATTTCGGTGAAGAAACCGTCCACTCTACGCTTCGCGCCACACTTTTGGCTTTGTATCGCCGAGAGATCAAACTGTGCTAACGTGATAATAACGGCCAACCCAGACACTTCATCTAGACGTCCTTCTTTTCCCCTCAGAAAGCAGCGAGGCTCTGAGACACGTTGGTGAAGCAAAGAACTTGTACCACTGTGCATATTCTGTTCAAACAAGACAGTAACATCCCGAGGCAACCTCCACAAGTCCCTTTGTTGTCTCTGAGAAGGCTGACATATCATCTGCAGAGATGTGTTCCTATAAGATCTACCCCCACAAGTTTACCAGCTACATTCCTTTTTATTGTAGCCAGGAGAGCCAGGTCCTGACGATGGGAGTGGATTAGGCCTGAAGGGCTTGCACCCTAACCATGTCCCAAAGCATCCCATTCACAGCAGATTGAACCACTAAGGGCCAAATCCTGGCTGAAGATCTGTGCGCTTAGCTAGGATTCTCACGCAAATAATGCATTGCTTTCAATGGGAGATTTGCGCCCAAAAAATTCAATTCAAGCATGTCTGATGTCAAGTTCAGCCCTAAATCTGAAAAGTAGTTGTTTTGTTGGGATGAATGGATGGATTGACCCATTTAAAGGCCAACGTTGCTTTGACGTTATTCAGACCAGGTGCTACACTGACTACACCACTGATATGACTGAATATAATTACTGTGTTGACAATAGCAACACATCTCAGTCAACACATGAAAATGAGTCAAATTGGCTTAATCCAGCCCAGGTCCAACAGAGTAAGCTTTTCAAGGTATTAGAACGTTCCGTTTATGTTTTTGAGATAAGCGTTTGGACATGATCTCCGTACGGTAGAATTAACCTGCTGTTCCATCCCAAAACATTCGTCACGAGTGCCTGTCAAATCTATAAAGAGCCAGGATGTAAAACGATCAAAGCTGACCTCTTGATGTTTTCCTACCCTCTGCATGCGTATCCTTGGGGAAATTGAATTGCTTTTTTCCCTCCTTCACCCGACTACAGGTTAAGTCCCTAAAGGCCTCGTGGGGAACTCAGGAAATACCATGTCAAGTTACCTGGCACATCTCAAATTAGAATGTAGTCAAAAATAAATAAAAAACCTGGGTTAAGCTGTGACTGGGTGATATGCCGAAGATAAGTGCCACCTTCCCTGATCTTTTCATCACAATTCAAATCAAATTCAAAACAGCAAGAAACAGCAGCCATATCTCAGTGTTGTGTGAAGATGCCTCCAGCGATACACTCCTTTAACGGAGGTCTTTCCTCACAAGGTGCCTCAGCTCTCTAGTTTACACAACCGGAGCTCTGTTTACTCTGAGGGGAATTTAACCCGCTTTAATGTTAAAGGCTTAAAGACATCCTGTCTGACTGTGTTCTCCAGTCTACGATGTACACGAGAGCAACCATATCATCTTATACCTGTCATGCTGAAAGAGTTTGGATTATGTCGCAGGCTACATCAAAACACATGACATCATCAAAACACACCAGTCAGCCTTTTATTTTGATTTTATAAAGGACATCACTTGACTGAATGGCTCTTACTGGTATTGAAATGTAGCTAAGATGCCAGCGCAGATCCCCACATCAAAGGTATCTTATCTATGTCCATGTGATTCCACAGAGGACCCTGAGAGGTCACTGTGTGTGTGTGTGTGTGTGTGCGTGTGTGTGTGTGTGTGTGTGTGTGTCTGTGTGTGTGTGTGTGTACACACAATGGCGCTCTGGCAGGGAAGTGGTTCCTAGCGAGTCCCTCTAGGGAGAAAACCCAAAGTAAACATCACAGTATTCATAGGCTAACCTCAGAAATTGTACCAAATGGAAAAAGGTGCAACCCCCACACATATACGCGCACATACACCAAACATGCACACACAGACACACATACACGGTGTACTCAACACAGACACACATACACGATGTACTCAGCACAGACACACATACACAGTGTAATCAGCACATACACACATACACAGTGTACTCAGCACAGACACACATACACAGTGTACTCAGCATAGACACACATACACAGTGTACTCAGCACAGACACACATACACAGTGTACTCAGCACAGACACAGAAACAGAAGCAGATGCGCAAGCACGCACGCACGCACGCGCACGCACGCACACACACACACACACACACACACACACACACACACACACACACACACACACACACACACACACACACACACAAAATAATGAATTTGATGGAAGAATAGAAATAAGAGAGGAGAGGGTTGTTCTCAGAGAAAGGCAGTTATCATTCCAGTCATCATTCCAGTCCTCCATCCCCACGTTGAATGCTCCAGGGATCGCTGTGAAAGGAATAGGAGCAATAAGTTCACTTTGGCTGAATTAATGCTGTAATTCTTTATCAGGGAGAGCCTGAGCATTACCTTGGACTGGGTTTTTATTCAGAATGGTTGCAAGCCCTGGCTAGTTTTTTCTCTCTTTTTTTTTTTTAATGAAGGCCTTAATTTGTTAGCCCGCTGTAAATTATTCATCTCTTTTATATTCCAGTAGTTATTACACATCATAACTGTGTATCTATGGGGTGAGATTTAATAGCATCTGCTGGACCTTAGGAAAGGAGCTGGCTTAAAAAAAGGCTATTAAATATTGATAATTCGCTAAATATTTGCCTTGGCACCTTATACAGTGCTAATTGGCCAGGGAGCAGCTGCTGTGGTCACTGTAAGGTGTTCCTCACAGAAAGACTGTGGCAGGAGGAGAACATTCAATTAAGAGGGGGTTGAGATATACACTGTTACTACCTGGTAAAGTCAGTTAGCTAAAGACACTGAGACAGTGCTATTTTCAACATGGAGAGAAATATGATTAATTACTCTTATTAAGTATATAATAAAGCTTTCTTATGATATAAAACATCAGCTTTATCAATGCCAGCTTTGCTGTCCATTACATATTCTCTGGAGTACTGTGAGCTTGAGTAGTCTATGACTGAAAACCAGGAGCAGGAATTGAAGAGCTATGTGTACATACACTTTGTCCACCTCGCTGCAAGGAGAAGACAGCTGAGAGGAGCGAGAACAGCTGAGAGGAGAGAGGACAGCTGAGAGGAGAGAGGACAGCCGAAAGGAGAGAGGACACCTGAGAGGAGCTAGAACAGCTGAGGGGAGAGAGGACAGCTGAGAGGAGAGAAAACAGCTGAGAGGAGAGAGGACAGCTGAGAGGAGAGAGGAGGAGGAGAAAATGGCACTGGTGACAAGTTAACTCACTGGAGAGGCAGTAACCCTTGATGTGGTACCCTCCCTGTGTGTGTGTGTGTGTGTGTGTGTGTGTGTGTGTCACTGAGTCTGCCCCATCAGTCAGTCATTCAGACTGAACCATCTGCCAGCCAGCCCGCCCCGCCTGCTTGGTTACACCCCTCTGTCACACTCCCACCTCCTCCACCTCGGGCCACCAGCCACCAGCCACCAGCCAAGGGGAGCATCACTCCCTCCCTGCCCCAGGGCAAGAGTGCTTATGTGGACCACTGTGACGAGGTAAGTGGGTAGGCGACCGTTACACCGAGGATAGGGATGTATTGTGGTACATTTTCACTATCAACCACCTCCTTTATAAAGAATCATGTGGTTGTAGAGAGGAATAGGTCACATCTTATTATGTAATCACAGTAAGTCTTCACATGAATACACACAACTGAAGCCTATCAGCAAAATGTTAAAATCTTACACCCTGTTCATTCAGTTTTTGATCTAGTTTATAATTCCCTAACAACTCATATTACTGTATATCAGTACACTCTTAGATAAAAGGTGCTACAAAGGAGAACCCTTCGAAGAACCCTTTTTGGTTCCAGGTAGAATAACTATTTTGGGTTCCAGGTAGAACCCCTTTGAGTTCCATGTGTGGAAAAGGTTCTACCTGGATCCAAAAAGGGTTCTCCTATGGGGACAGCCGAATCAGTGTAGTTTGTTTAAATAGGTAACAATCTGTGTGGTCCTAGTGTTGCTACCAAATTCAATTAGTAGCAGTGTTGCATTGCAATCTATTCATTAGAGCGCAAACAGAGGCAGCCAGTGGGAGTGTATTGATTGGAGTGTGTCATGTGCGAAAGCGAGAAAGAGAGAGAGAGAGAGAGAGAGAGAGAGACAGAGAGAGAGAGAGAGAGACAGAGAGAGAGAGAGAGGGCGGGAAGGAGGGAGGGGTGGCCACTGTTTTCTGCTTAATGGACTGAAATAAAAGAGGTGGGAATGCATTTTATTAGAGAACAGTGGCAGGGTAGCTCGGTTTCCCTCCTACTATTAACCCATGGAAAGAAACACACAGTGCAGACACACACAGAGATGGATAGAAGACGAGAAGGGGTGAGCAGAAAAGAGGAGGGGAGGGATAAATTAAAGGAGAGCGCTGTGCTCCCGGGGTCTGCTGGGTAGTGTCTTGCTCCTCAGCAATGAGTTGCAACTGTCAGTTGATTTTATCTCTGGCTTTTCATCATGCCACTGAACCCGGTTGGAGGAAGCCACCTGAGAGGCTCAAGAATTTGTTTGCTACAAGTCATTAGTCAAAGACATGCTGTGATGTTCAGGGTACTGCTGGCTTCAGACAAAGTGTGCATTAACCCTCCTTTGTCTGATTGGCATGTGCAGCAGTCGGCTTTGAGGATGGGGATAAGCAGATGCATAGTATAGGATACGGAGCAGGTCATGGAAATGCTAAGACAGTCTACATTCCAGGTACAGAAACAATAGTATTTGACTAACAGTGTAAGGCGAGTGTCCATATTGGTACCGTTTTTTGGAAGGTGGTTGACATTTCCTACGGGTTTGCCCAGTGCAAAATCTTTCATGGCCCAATAATGGTTGGCAAAATACTGTATTGCTTTCACTCAGTATTTGACAGGCAGAGAGGACCAGAAAGATGGGTATTGGACATTCCACTCAACCACACACTTAAAACGGACATGACAGATAACATCAATGACACGCGGCAGACAGCTACAGAGTAAGTGGAGCAGTGAAACGTTACTCTTACAGAATGAGTACAAAGATGATAACACAAACTGGAACTCAAGATTGAAAAGGGTCCATGTTGTCTAGCGGTGTGTGTTCTGTCACATAGTGGTCACATAGACCCCACAGTACCCTCTCTCCCAGTCTGTGAAAGGACGTTTCTGAGACCCGGAGAGAGCTAGAAATAATGACACACTAATCATCCTTAGAGTAAACATAGTTCAGCTAATAAGACAAACAAAAAAAGACCCTTAAAGTTAGTTTTAGTAATCAAAAGCAAACAAATGTGGGGATATTGCCTGACCTATGACAGGGTGCTGATGAGATGCTCCACCAGAATCTCTGTTTAGTGCCCATCCCTCCCTGGTTAATAGATTCAGCCTCACAAATGGAGGACAAGAACCACTGGCCCTGGCACCAGAAAGGTAATAACTCTATCAAACTCACGTCTCTGTGTTGACACACCACCAGGTAAACAGACAGACATGATCCAGAATATCACATTTCACCCCCCCCTCCCCCCCCGCTCTCTCTCTCATCTCTCTCTCTCATTTCTCTCTCTTTGTCTCTCTCTCTTTGTCTCTCTCTGTCTCTCTCTCTTTGTCTCTCTCTCTGTCTCTCTCTCTTTGTCTCTCTCTCTGTCTCTCTCTCTTTGTCTCTCTCTCTGTCTCGCTCTCTGTCTCTCTCTCATCTCTTTCTCTCATTTCTCTCTCTTTGTCTCTCTCTCTGTCTCTCTCTCTTTGTCTCTCTCTCTTTGTCTCTCTCTCTGTCTCTCTCTCATCTCTCTCTCTCATTTCTCTCTCCTTGTCTCTCTCTCTCTCTCTCTCTCTTTGTATCTCTCTCTTTGTCTCTCTCTGTCTCTCTCATCTCTCTCTTTGTCTCTCTCTCTGTCTCTCTCCATCTCTCTCTTTGTCTGTCTCTCTTTGTCTCTCTCTCTCTCTCTCTCCGTCTCTCTCTCTCTCTCCGTCTCTCTCTCTCTCTTCGCTCCTTTACCCATTTAATCCCAAGAATCCTCAGCCCACTCCAGGTTATACCACTGTTTTGTTAGCTGAGTAATCAAACAGCATCTCCAAAGGTAACCCCTTATTCACTCAAGGGCTTTGGCATAACAAAAACATCCACTTACACCCGGACCACCCCTGTTGCGCAATACAAACACACCACTGGCTAGTGCCATTGACGGAGAGTGGGGTGATGAGTGGACTGGAGATGGGTGACAGTGGTGTGACCAACCCAACACAAAATCCATACTTAATGCTAGATTTCCACTTGGATTCCCTCTCAACCCAGGTCAATATGAGAAAAGGCTAAAGAGAGGCTGCTACTTGGAGAGTGAGCTGCACTTTTCCTGATCGCTTTGGATCATGGGAGATGAGTCTCCACCTGTGATGCGGTGGCCGAGGCCTGACAGATAGATAGCCGACGCTGATGGTCACAGCACAGAGCAGAGCGGAACGGTCACACACACACACACACACACAAACACAGACGGGGCCGGACATGTCGATACACACAGCAGCCCGTTGGCACGGAAACAGAGTGGAAATGACATGTTCAGTGATCCAAGAGGAGACTGGAAGTCAGAAGTCATTGGTCACGGAACATATTAGTGATGCTCACTTCTTAATGGCCATGGCCAGGCCTCCTCTGTCCTGTCTTACTACTGGCAGAGACCGAGGGACCTACTAAAGACCTTGTTGACATTCCATCATTCCATATTCAAACATGATCTTAATATCCATAATGTCATAACTTTAATATCCACATTTACTAATATATTTACTGGATACTGGGATTTGGATGAATGGAGTGGATATCCTGCTAGCTAGCATGTATGTACATTTCTCTGCCAGGATGGCAGGCCAGACTGAATATTTGTGTTTCCAGGTGTCTCTGATATATTTCCATCTGGAGGGAAAGACTGCACGGATAACGCCTCCTCTCCCCTGACAACTGTCCAATTACGTATATCACACTTGGCCTACTGTTTGCACTAGAATTAATCAATACAGGACGTGGTTGAGTGAACACATTTTGGTTGAACCAAATGCATGAAAACTTAATCATTCACTCAGGGTGGAGGCGAAGCAAATAGGGAATGCATTGCATTGCGGAGGCAAAGATTTCTCTTTCGGGGGAAGCGGTGTGTGGGTGTGTTTGTGTGTGGCTCATCGTTGATTGTGGCTCCCAAGTTTGGGTGGGGGGCTCCCCCTTTCCTCTCCTGACGCGGCAAATGGAATGGGTGACAGGTGGAAGTGGCGATGGGGAAACGCGTGCGAGGCGGTCCTCCGTTTCATGAATTAATGTAAACACAGCCCCATGCAATTACTACAGCGCTGGTCATTTTTGGGGGGTGATGCTCCCGTGGTTAGACCCTGCAGGTCCAATCTAATGAAAACGCCCTGGTTACTGGGGCGTTTAATTGTATATACGGTAAAGCTAAGTGTGGAGGAGGAACGCGAGGCGAGAGGCGGGTTGTGGATGAAAGCATAGCAGCAAGGCCTACAAGTGGAAAATTTGATTCAGTTTAAACATAGCATTTGGTTTATTGATCCGATGCAGAGGGGGGACTGTTACCAAGAACACAAGCGAAGCAGATGGATTCATTTGAATGTGAGAAACCCTGTTATAGGGTTATAAACCCTGTTATGCTGTGATAATTTCCTGAAAATAATGCTGTGAGGTTCAGTAGTGGCAGTATAGGGTCCCACTATATTTAAATAGTCCCATATAGATCATCTACAGAGTCACACTGTCAACAAACTATCTGCTGATAAGCAACTGCTTACCGGTTAGGGTTAGGATAAGAGGTATGGTTAGGATATGGTTTAAGGTTAGGGTAAGGGTTAGGATAAGAGTTATGGTTAGGATATGGTTTAAGGTTAGGGTAAGGGTTAGGATAAGAGTTAAGGTTAGTGTAAAGGTTAGGATAAGGGTTAAGGTTAGGGTTAGGATAAGAGTTATGGTTAGGATATGGTTTAAGGTTAGGGTAAGGGTTAGGATAAGAGTTAAGGTTAGTGTAAAGGTTAGGATAAGGGTTAAGGTTAGGGTTAGGATAAGGGTTAAGGTTAGGGTTAGTAGATAGTTAGTTGAAATGTTACTAATAGTCTGTAGAGCGTCTACAAATCCACCATCCAAATAAAATGTTACCTAATATTTCCATTGCTGTGTTGAGATCAACAGCCTGCTTCGATGATCTCATTGACTCAATCTGATCACTCAGTCACTGAGACTTGAGTTGGAATTTAATCAAACCCACAATACAGAAATATCATATTTCAATGTAATGTTACATCTAAGGACCAAGGATGATCGCAATACAACAAGTGGGGGGTGGTGAGAACCAAGAACTGAGATATTCATAACCTATGCATATCTCTTTGGTATTTACAGATGGAATCACCCCCAGCACTCCAATGAGGTGAGAGGGGGGAGGATGTGATGTGATCTGCCATATAGTAATGCATTTTCTATTATCAAAGTCAATCAATAATTCATGGGTCACAATAACTGAGTTAGCTGAGCAGGCAGGCAGACCTGAGATCAGATTCTAATTCAGAAAAGCTTTATTGTCCCAGCATTGGGCAGCCCTGAGATCTCTAGTCTCCTCCTGAACAGTGTCGGTGTATTCCTCACACACAGATAGGAAATATGAGAAATACACCTACAGCATGAGCCACCACACACACACACACACACACAGCCACTTTAGGAACACACACACACCACAAGCTTTAGGAAAACAAGGAGGTCTCATAGTCATTATCAGGCTGACATTCAGAAGCTGCTGTTTACTGTTCAGGCATTCCTCTGTGAGGTGATAATCTCTCTCTCGCTCTCTCTCTCTCTCTCTCTCCCTGCCTTCCTCTTTCTCTCGTTATCGCTCACTCCCTTACCTCTCTATTCCTCTCCCTCTCTCTCCCTCCTCCAGGTCCCTGAGTGCTATTCACACAATCACTTAGGAGCATTAATCAAGCGTTGCCTAATGCCTCCTGACAGGGTAACTAGCGCAGTAAATGGGACGCCGTCCCAAACCCTGTCCCTGCTCTGCTCTACCCGCACGCATCTGTTAATGCTAACACTAGCAGCAGCCGGTACTGCTATAGCCTGAATGTAGCTAGCTATAATGCTAACGCTAGCAGCAGCCTGTATTGGTATAGCCTGCCTGTAGCTAGCTCTAATCGCTACTGCTAACAGCAGCAACCGGTACTGCTATAGCCTGCCTGTAGCTAGCTATAATGCTTCCGCTAATGGCAGCAGGAGAGACCGAGACACTCTCCAATAAAGCACTTAGAGGCCCTGGCCGAGACGTTATGAGACGTTGCCATATGGTGCATGAAGAAAGCTTTTTGATAGTATGGTAATCTGAGGGCATTACCACCGGGATGATTTACAATGCGCCTGACTGAACAGCGCATTGCCCTACAGAGGAGGAAACTGACACCACAGTTTGCTGTGCCTAATAAGACACAGGGCCATATTGGTGATGAGAGGGGTGGCAGGAGGGACGTGTTTTTGATTTGTATCATGCGAAGGCATTTGGCTTCATTAAGATGCTTAGATTAACTTGAAAGGCGTAAAGGATATAAGGACAGATTTAGGTTTTACATCATAGATACAGTGTAAAAGATGCCCGACGCACAATTGGAAGTGCTTTGACTGTCTATGAAAAGCTGCTGAGATATGGATATACCAATACTGCCTTTGTGTCGAGACCATGAAGGGCAGTTTAGTAACATAGTCCCATTTACCTGTTCTTTCAACCAGTTGCTTTTATCATGACTTTGAAGTGTGTTCGTTGTTTGCAGGTTAGGGAGAAGTCTCATATAATATCAAGTAAAGACAGGGTACTTAAATATGTGAAATAGTTTAAGTATTAAAATGACGTGCTTTCAACAGAATAAATCAAATCAAATGATAATGAGAGGCCCAAGAAGTGAGAGACTAGCTAACATAAATACAATCCATAAATACACCTGTTGTAACATTTATTGTTAATCTATCGATCCAGAGTTTTTGACAGGATTACCTTTTAAATCTGTAATGCAAGCAGCATTAACACTTAATTTCTGTTGAATCCACAAGAATCCAAAATAAATAAAAGTTTGGAATAAATAGGGGCCTATCACGACTAGAGATTAAAATCTTTGGAAACATTTTGTTCATCATTACTACCTTTGCTTTACTGTTTAGCCAACACTGATCATAACATATTATAATGCTGAGGATCTATACGAAGATTAATTAAATCAAATGATTCTGGCAAATCAGCAAGTCATTAATCACGTGACAACTTGACTGGCAAGGAAGATCAGGATGTTTTCCAGTGGCGATCCACTACTAGTTTTACCGCCTGTTTCTACTACTATTTTTACCGGCTGTTTCTACTACTAGTTTTACCACCTGTTTCCACTACTAGTTTACCGCCTGTTACTAGTACTAGTTTTACCGCCTGTTTCCACTGCTAGTTTTACCGCCTGTTTCCACTACTAGTGCTTAGCAACTGTTTCCACTACTAGTGTTTACCGACTGTTTCCACTACTAGTGTTTACCGCCTGTTTCTACTACTAGTTTTCCCACCTGTTTCCACTGCTAGTTTTCCCACCTGTTTCCACTGCTAGTTTTCCCACCTGTTTCCACTGCTAGTTTTACCACCTGTTTCCACTACTAGTTTACCGCCTGTTTCTACTACTCGTTTTACCGCCTGTTTCCACTGCTAGTTTTACCACCTGTTTCCACTACTAGTGTTTACCTCCTGTTTTACAGAAGAACCAGACAGCAAAACATACCATCCTCTCCTTAGGCCAGTGTGTGAACAACCTGGTTTTACTCTCTGCTCTGACACGTGTAGCTGCAAAACTGCATTAATATTTGATAGCAGGGGTAGCGGTTTCGGTAGCATCTTCTTCATTGCAAACAGATTCAACGGACGATTCAAAGGAGCAGTTAAACAGTGGGGCTGTTTAATAATGCAGTGTGGTGACACTGACCTTATTTTGCCGCCTTTCCTTTCAACCTGCGCTGGTATTTTGATGCACGGTGCCCCGCTGACTCTCTCAGCACACAGGGAGGGTTTCATCCTCTCATCCCTCTTTGTTCAAAGCCTGGAAATAAAAAAATGTAGGGGAAAAAACAGTTCCTGTTAGTTTGACAGAGGTTACATCACTAACTGGGCTACTAAACCTATCCGAAGACATTAATGAAAATGGTTTCAGGTTATAGGACAGGTTTGGATACACTGTTGGATGTATGAAATATCATATCTTTATTTTGGGGGTGGGAGGAGGCTTCAAATGCTGAGTGTCAGTTTGAGAAGTGGAGTTGACAGCTGAGCAGGTGCCTTGAAGGTGAACTTCGAGGGGTTTTGACAACAGAGGAAAACTGAGAGGCATAGAGCAAAACAATGGCCATCTATATATAATGCAAAAATAGATATGAAATACACTGTATGTTTTAAAGATGTTTGGATATGTTACTTCAGGTACCTGTATTTCTATGTCTGGCCTGATATGGTTCTCAATCAGAGGCAGGTGTTAGTCATTGTCTCTGATTGGGAACCATATTTAGGTAGCCTGGATTTCACTGTGTGTTTGTGGGTGATTGTTCCTGTCTCTGTGTTTGCACCAGATAGGACTGTTTAGGTTTTCACTTTTCTTCTTTTGTTTAGTCTGTTCATGTATAGTCGTCTTTATTAAAAACATGAATAACCACCACGCCGCATTTTGGTCCGCCTCTCCTTCACAACAGGAAAACCCTTACACAAACGTCTCCTCGAGGACCTTTGCAGCCATATCCACTTGTTTGATGTAGTCCAGTGCTAGCACACCTGATTCAACTGGTCCACTAATCACCAATTCCCTCATTACTAATCAGGTGTGTGGTTCTGCTAGTAGCCAGAACCGCTAGCTAGTTCTGTTGTGTTCCTAAGTGAAAATGTATGTGTTAAACTGTCGTCAACATAGTTACACATCACTCCCCAAGTCTGGAACCAACAGGACCCTGAACAGTGTGTACCAAGCCACAACACTGCTAAATAGTTAGTTAAATAGTTAACCAAATAGCTTCCTGGACTATCTGCATCGAGCATTTTAGCAGTAACTCCTTTATCTCCTCACATACGCTGCTGCTACTGTTTACTATCTGTCACTTTATTCTTAGTTATATGTAGATATCTACCTCAATTACCTCGTACCCCTGCATATAGACTGCTACTGTTTACTATCTGTTACTTTATTCTTAGTTATATGTAGATATCTACCTCAATTACCTCGTACCCCTGCATATAGACTGCTACTGTTTACTATCTGTTACTTTATTCTTAGTTATATGTAGATATCTACCTCAATTACCTCGTACCCCTGCATATCAACTGGTACTGTTGACTATCTGTCACTTTATTCTTAGTTATATGTAGATATCTACCTCAATTACCTCATACCCCTACATATCAACTGGTACTGTTTACTATCTGTTACTTTATTTTTTAGTTATATGTAGATATCTACCTCAATTACCTCGTACCCCTGCATATCAACTGGTACTGTTTACTATCTGTTACTTTATTCTTAGTTATATGTAGATATCTACCTCAATTACCTCGTACCCCTGCATATAGACTGCTACTGTTTACTATCTGTTACTTTATTCTTAGTTATATGTAGATATCTACCTCAATTACCTCGTACCCCTACATATCAACTGGTACTGTTTACTATCTGTTACTTTATTCTTAGTTATATGTAGATATCTACCTCAATTACCTCGTACCCCTACATATCAACTGGTACTGTTTACTATCGGTTACTTTATTCTTAGTTATATGTAGATATCTACCTCAATTACCTCGTACCCCTACATATCAACTGGTACTGTTTACTATCGGTTACTTTATTCTTAGTTATATGTAGATATCTACCTCAATTACCTCGTACCCCTACATATCAACTAGTACTGTTTACTATCTGTTACTTTATTCTTAGTTATATGTAGATATCTACCTCAATTACCTCGTACCCCTGCATATCAACTGGTACTGTTTACTATCTGTCACTTTATTCTTAGTTATATGTAGATATCTACCTCAATTACCTCATACCCCTGCATATAGACTGCTACTGTTTACTATCTGTTACTTTATTCTTAGTTATATGTAGATATCTACCTCAATTACCTCATACCCCTACATATCAACTGCTACTGTTTACTATCTGTCACTTTATTCTTAGTTATATGTAGATATCTACCTCAATTACCTCATACCCCTACATATCAACTGGTACTGTTTACTATCTGTCACTTTATTCTTAGTTATATGTAGATATCTACCTCAATTACCTCGTACCCCTACACATCAACTGGTACTGTTTACTATCTGTCACTTTATTCTTGGTTATATGTAGATATCTACCTCAATTACCTCGTACCCCTGCATATCAACTGGTACTGTTTACTATCTGTTACTTTATTCTTAGTTATATGTAGATATCTACCTCAATTACCTCGTACCCCTACATATCAACTGGTACTGTTTACTATCTGTTACTTTATTCTTAGTTATATGTAGATATCTACCTCAATTACCTCGTACCCCTGCATATCAACTGGTACTGTTTACTATCTGTTACTTTATTCTTGGTTATATGTAGATATCTACCTCAATTACCTCGTACCCCTACATATCAACTGGTACTGTTTACTATCTGTTACTTTATTCTTAGTTATATGTAGATATCTACCTCAATTACCTCGTACCCCTACATATCAACTGGTACTGTTTACTATCTGTTACTTTATTCTTAGTTATATGTAGATATCTACCTCAATTACCTCGTACCCCTACATATCAACTGGTACTGTTTACTATCTGTTACTTTATTCTTAGTTATATGTAGATATCTACCTCAATTACCTCGTACCCCTGCATATCAACTGGTACTGGTACCCCGTGTATAGAGCCAAGTTATTGTTACTCATTGTGTATTTATTATTACTTTTATTATTACGTGTTTTACTTTTCTATTATTTCTCTATTTTATTTCTCTCTGCATTGTCGGGAATGACACGTAAGTAAGCACTTCACTGTTAGTCTAGACCTGTTGTTTACTAAACATATAACATTTGATTTGAACCAAAACAATTTGTCAAGGTTTTTTTCCCCCTCAAATATCACAAAATGTCAGGGTGGGGAACGAACTGACAAAATCACACTACACAACACTCAATCAAATCCTAATTATCATCTCATCTCCCCAAATCCGAGCAGTCAGGCAAGCAAGTCGCTGGAGCATTGCCTTCCACTGTGCTGTGTGGGCGAAGCTACAAACTGCCTGGAAATTATGATAATGTGATTTTTGTTTCTTATTATCTAAAAATGGAGTGATGTAGAGGGGGCTTTAGTTACATGCTGATTAATTCTGTTAAATAATGCACAACGTACCGGGGGGGTAATACACTCTCTGTATTCAGCTATGTTTAGTGTTGAACCGTGTTGCATAGATTACCCCATTACATTCTAATTACCAAGACCGGGTTGCGTTCAAGAGACTACGATACACTGTGCGTTCAAAAGCCCTAAAATACAATGGGGGGGAAAAAAAGAGCTTCATGTTCAACATAATATACGGACACCATGGAGATTCTCTCCTTATTGTAGTCTCACTTTCAAAGAGAGTTCTGGTGCAAACACACGATTCGCCGACAATAGATCGACCACAAACCTTCCGCCGACTGCTTTCATGCTTTTCATAAATGGCACAATGATTAAATATCGAAGCAGACTAACATAAAGTGTGACAATAATCTGTCATATGGAACAGTCACATGGATCGTGAATATGTAAATAAAGAATTGTCCAGAAGCCAACTGTCCTTAATCCAGCACTAGCCACATACTGTCACGTCTAGCCCTTAACATGTTGCCAGTGCCATATATTTACCAAGAGAAATCCATTTATGATCTATAATTCAGTTTTTAAACATCGTGTCTGGCAAGTTTTCAAAAGAAATAACCTTAAAGTGCTTTAAAAAAGATCTCGCTGCTCCCTGCCAATGTGTGTGGTTGTGTGTGTGTGTCTACATGTGTGTGTGTGTGTGTCCCCTGGATCATTAATAAGCTAGCTCAGTGGTGGTCATTTCTCTGTGTTGAGTTGAGCGCTGAGCCATTTCCCTGTAGTAGGTGGTTTTTGGGCAAAGAAGTCAGACTCTTCCATCTGTTCCTGTTAGCAGCAATGAGAGAGAGACTGACACACACACACACACACACACACACACACACACACACACACACACACACACACACACACACACACACACACACACACACACACAGGTGGGGTATCAGTTAGTTATATCCTGTTCATGCATTTTCCATCACGACAAAACAATGACTAAACACTGTGGGTCTGCCAGGAACCTTCCTCACGTGTGTTATAACAACCAGTAATAATAGCACTGTAAATAATAAATGCCTAATATCTTACACACACACACACACACACACACACACACACACACACACACACACACACACACACACACACACACACACACACACACACACACTTTAAGGTGCCTTGGTGATGGGGATTTGTCTTGCTTGAAGACGAATAGAGGAATGAATGGAACAGGGAATTCCCTCTGGCTTCCCAGGCAGCCCAGTAGAGTTTTGGCCTGACAATAAACAACAGTTTAATACTTGATCTAATCCCATGCAGCCAGGAGGTTAGTCCAACAGCAAGGCTCCCTCTTGCAGATGTTCACATCCAATAATCTATCCATAATTGATGAAACAGGGAGGTCAGATGTAATGGCTGCCTACCGCCGTCCCAGGCAACAAATAAATGGTTATTGACAAAACAAGCCAGTGTTGCGCTGAGGAGAGGTGCAGAGTGGCGGGTTGGAGAGGGAGACGACTCCCAGGCACAGCTAGGCACGAAGCAGAGAGGAGAAGAGAGGAGAGAAGAGAAGGAGAAGAGAGACAGAGGGGAGGGGAGGCGAGCAGCCCAGTCCACTCCTCGGCTCAGAGTGAGAGAGCCGACGAGGTGGGCCCCGGGACAGAGAACCGTAAATCCCAGAGTAGGACAGCCAGGAGTGGAGAGAGGAGAGGAGAGACGTCTCTGGACCCCTCAGGAGATACCCCTCTGGGGGGGTGAAGAGGAAGATGTAGAGTAAAAAGAGGGGGGATGAAGAGGAGTGAGCGGCAGGCGAGGTGAGTGCAACAGCATGGAGTTTGTGTAGCGTGAGTTCAGCGGGCCAGCTGTACACTCCGCTTTCATCTCTGGGATTTATGTCAGATGCAATCTACCTGACTGTCAAGCCCCATACAACAGCCTCCTCAGAGACAGAGACCCCTATACCTCTATATCGCTCTCTTTCTCTCTCTTTCCTTCTGTCTCTCTCTCTCCCTCTCTCCCTCTCTCACTCTTTTCCCCTCTCTCTCTCTTTCCCCCTCTCTCTCTCCCTCTCTCTCTTTCCCTCTCTTTATCTCTCTGTCTTCCCGTCTCTCTCTCTCTCTCTCTCTCGCTCTCTCTCTCTCTCCAACTCCTTCTCTCCATCTCTGTCTGGTGGATGAATCATTTAGGAGTATACTTCTGTCCTCTGTCTCTGTCTCTGTCTCTGTCTCTCCCTCTCCCTCTCTCTCCATCTCTGTCTGGTGGATGCATCATGCAGGAGTATACTTCTGTCATCTCTCTCTCTCTCTCTCTATCTCTCTCTCTCTCCATCTCTGTCTGGTGAATGCATCATGTAGGAGTATACTTCTGTCCTCTGGCTCTTACTGGTTAAATCTCTGTGAATAGTCTGCCTGCCACATGGTCCATCTATCACACCTTTATTCTTCTACATCAAAGCTTTTGCCTTTTATTTTTACTCCAGAAAAATGTATGTGTAGTACTGAAACTGAGGTAACTGAGGTAAACTGAGGTAAACTGAGGTAACTGAGGTAACTGAGGTAAACTGAGGTAACTGAGGTAAACTGAGGTAACTGAGGTAAACTGAGGTAAACTGAGGTAAACTGAGGTAAATAACATAGGAAGTGAAGAGCGAAATGAGCTACAGAGGACCTTGTACTGGACTGGGAAAAATGTACACTGAATAACACAAAACAAACACATTGCCAACTAATTGCTGAAATGCTGCTAATTGCTACATTTTGCTATCTAATCTGCTACAACCTGTCCATCACTAGAATATTCAAACCATAGTTAATGAGTCATTTCCATAACGTATGGTTACAAAATTATACACACACTGACTACTGTATTATTGAGAGATTGGTTAATAATGAGTGAAGATGAGGACATCCTATCTGATTCATTAACATGTAAACAGCCCTCCTCCACCACAGTTTAAATAGCCTACCTGTGGACTATGAAACACATGGTTGTTGCTCTAAGTAGAACTGCGTTAGTCTACTCTCCTTCTGTGTACAAATGGGTTTAGGCATACCCTGTAATCAGAAGTGGACAACTGATACCCTGTAATGACAAGTGGACAACTGATACCCTGTAATCACAAGTGGACAACTGATACCCTGTAATCACAAGTGGACAACTGATACCCTGTAATGACAAGTGGACAACTGATACCCTGTAATGACAAGTGGACAACTGATACCCTGTAATGACAAGTGGACAACTGATACCCTGTAATCAGAAGTGGACAACTGATACCCTGTAATGACAAGTGGACAACTGATACCCTGTAATCACAAGTGGACAACTGATACCCTGTAATCACAAGTGGACAACTGATACCCTGTAATGACAAGAGGACAACTGATACCCTGTAATGACAAGTGGACAACTGATACCCTGTAATGACAAGTGGACAACTGATACCCTGTAATGACAAGTGGACAACTGATACCCTGTAATGACAAGTGGACAACTGATACCCTGTAATGACAAGTGGACAACTGATACCCTGTAATCACAAGTGGACAACTGATACCCTGTAATCACAAGTGGACAACTGATACCCTGTAATGACAAGAGGACAACTGATACCCTGTAATGACAAGTGGACAACTGATACCCTGTAATGACAAGTGGACAACTGATACCCTGTAATGACAAGTGGACAACTGATACCCTGTAATGACAAGTGGACAACTGATACCCTGTAATGACAAGTGGACAACTGATACCCTGTAATGACAAGTGGACAACTGATACCCTGTAATGACAAGTGAACAACTGATACCCTGTAATGACAAGTGAACAACTGATACCCTGTAATCACAAGTGGACAACTGATACCCTGTAATGACAAGTGGACAACTGTTACCCTGTAATCACAAGTGGACAACTGATACCATGTAATGACAAGTGGACAACTGATCAGATTTGTGTGTATTCTAATATCAGCCTACTGATTGTAGAGATTCAGTGTCACTATACAAGCAACACTATATAGTGCATACTTACTGCAGTACCGTGAGTGAAAATGTATTCACACTTAGCTGCTGTACTTCTCTCAAGCCTCATTAACTTGTAAATAGGACCATTTGTTGTGCAATGACAAAACACTCCAAGGAATGGGTGGCTATGCATGCTTCAAATAATTCCTGGAAAGAGAAGAGGGGATACCAAGGCCTTTTTTTTCCTGTCTTGAAAACAGAATAAAATCATGTTTCTCCCCACAGTCAGTGAGTGACTAGTACCAAGGACAGCAAGTCCCCACTCTCTCTTCTCTGTAACGCTTAATTACCGCATAAGATCATGAATATTTCAAGGGCATGCTTTCCCACTTTGTCATTGGAGTTTAGAACTAAGAGAAACAAGTTCATATGCATGTTAATACAGGGAGGGTTGGACTGGGTGGGGGGGGTTGACTGGGAGGGGGGGTTGGACTGGGATGGAGGGGGGTTTGGATGGATGGGACTGCCAGTGAGTGTGGATGGAGGGTTAGAGGAGGGGTTGGATAGGGAGCATCGGTTGAAGGGGGGGGGGGGGGGGTAGAGGGGTGAGTGTGCTGGTGACAGCAGGAGAAAATGGCACTCATACACAGCAGCTGCTCTTTTGAGATCCCCCTCTGAGGGGACGGCCTGAGGAGCGCCTCGGCACAAAGGGATGAAGGGAGATGAGGACTCTTGATGGAAAACAGGCAAACAACCGCTGGGACCCCTCTCCATAACCCCTTTACACCCACTCCTAAACCCCCCCCACCCCTACTCCAGAGCCCCAGGAGCCCCCGTCGAGTGTCAGGACCTCTTTAGCATTCTCTGAGGCTGAACTGCTAAACTTGCACATTAGCACCAAGCACCACTAAGCTAACGGGACCTCTAATGGGGAAGGCTGAGATGGAGGAGAGGTTTCTCTCTCTCTTTTTTTCCTATGACAAACAGAAGGAAGTCATGTGGGGGGGGGGGGGCTGTGATTGGAACACTGGATAGAAGCATCTGAGGTCCTATTGGTTAAAGGGGGAGGGGGGGGGGGGCATTAAAACAACCATATACATGTAAATCCTGGATAATCATTCTTAAAAATGGCTTATTAGCCTCTATCACATGTCACTGAGTAAGAACATCATCCAAAGGGCTCAAGGATTCAAAATAGTCTAATGAAATTGATGGCCCCCTTTTAACTACTTAGTGGCCCAGTAGAGCGTAATGATATACTTTATTTAACATAGCTAAACAAAGACAATTATGCCACTGTGCGGATTTAATGGCCTGCAAAGTGTTGGTGCACTCTTCACTTGATAGAGAGGCCCATTTAAACATGTTAATGGTTGTGTTATAGAGCCCCTCATTCAAATACAAGGGCTGAGGTCTGAATGAATGCAGGTTCAGCGTCTGGTAGACTGAGCAACCAGCCTGGAATCCAAACTGATACGCTCTGCTGTTTCACTTTAACGAAACATGCCAGGTAGGATTCCCAGGCTATAGAACAACACACCTTTTTTTAATGAAATGGCAAATTTTAGGGAATATGACATCATGTATTGTACTGAATGAAATGAACATTGCTGATTGAGATACACAAAGCTCTTGATGTTTTTGAGCCCAGTCTGAAGTGCCTATCAAAGAAAGTAAGACCTTGTTATAGAAATGGAAAAGTTTTGGAGCATGGCATAGGTCTCCATCTTTTTTAATTGTGTTGCATGAAATTCACATTAGTGAGTTAATTGAACCCTGTCTGACTCAGTGATCACAACCAGGAAATGACTCTAACAGCAGGTACAAAGAGAGAGCTAATTAGTTTGACCTTTCCTGTCATAATTAGCATGTAACACGGCCACTCAACCAACCCGCCAACAACTTAGTATCAAGAAGGTCACATTCATGATGAATTATTGAATAGAACGATGTTCTCTTAAATGATGTTGTCCAATATCCAGACACAATACATTCCGTAAAGAAAACTACATCTCTTTCTTGAAATACATTTCATTGTTTAGTACTATTTCCGTTTTTTAAAACGACCACATCTAGGAAGCGAGAATTCTTCGAAGCTGTGGTAGAATACAAAATGTCCTCCGAAATGTCAGACAGGAGGACAATTAGTAGGTGACCATGACAAGGCAATTACAACATTGTCACCTGTATTAGTTCTCCCAACATGCCAGAGGTACTAAATATGATTTATAGTGGAGTCCATGCTGTGCCCTCTCTTAAAGGGAAAGTGAGCATTGAGAGGCGTGAAGAGGAGGGGTGAACCTGCTTAGCTAACCTTTCATTGCTTTTGAATACTAAAACTCTGTCATCACTGATAAATATTTATCTATTTCATGATCAAATGTTTTTATTTTTATTTTTACAGATGATTTTATTTACACTGATTTACTTTGACATGAATGAATACTAGTTCAGACCTATTTTCTAAGCAGCATGTAAGAGCTCAAAGTATCAACATCCATTTTGGAACAACCGCACCACGAGATAGCCTATGAATAGGATTAAACGTACGATCTTAATGCTTATATCTCCCGACACATCTGAAACAACGACACGGCTACTAAACCCTCGTGATCTTTCTTAGATCTCCCTCCAACTCCCTCCCTCTTTATCACAGAGCCTCTAATTCCCTGTTTTATCACAGGGGCTTTTCTCAGATTCTGAGACAAAGAGAGGCGACTGAGACGGGAGGCCGCTTTGGTTTGGGTACCAACGCTGTGGGCATCAGTCATCTCTCTCTCTCTCTCTCTCTCTCTCTCCCTCTCTCCCTCTCCTCCCTCACTCCCTCTCTCTCTCTCTCTCTCTCTCTCTCTCCGAAGGCTCTGGTGTGATTATTCCACTTTCAGTGGAGGGATTTAACCACGGGGCAGTTGGGCCATTGCCTCAGGGTGGCCCCCCTGTTCTATGCGCTATGTATGCTACTTTCTTTCTTTTGCTCCTGGTTTATTGCCCCGCCTTTTATTTCGCCAGGCAGTCCCACTGACATCAGGGGGCTCTTAGAATAATTTGCCCCGGGCCATCTATCCCCATCTCCAAACCTTAAATCAGTCACTAGAGTATACAGATGTAGTATCTTAATTTGATCACCCTGCTGCAGGACTTAACTGCAATGCAGTGTATTTATGTAGTGTATTTGACATGTATTATTTCCACTTTGAAATTTCAGACTTAATTTTATAAAACTTATAAAACCTTACAAAAATGTCCATGAATTAAAATCTACATTTCCTGTTGCTGCAGGATTATTTTCCTACTGGCTTAAATGAAGATCCTACATCTGTAGTTGTAGGACTAGTATATTCCAGGGCCAAAATACAGCAGTATAACAGACTCTAACTCATGTTATGGACAGGAAAGGTAATGTCATTTTGACAAGTGCATTGTTAGACCGAGTTAGTGGGGTTTTGGTAGCTGGCGATAAGGTAGTTTAGTGATTATCTTTGACTGGGATAATGAATCAGATCTATGTAAGGATTAGGAATAATGAGCTTTTGGAATATCAACCTTAAGACACCATCTGGAGTATTCATCGTCTTGTTGTCCCTGTCTCATCTAGCCAGCAGAGACTATACAGATCAATGTCAGAGGTCAAGACCAGGCCAGGGTATTAGGCTATAGGGTATTCAGATGAACTCTGATGCTGATACTGGGAATCAATGTCACTAGCTATATGCAGTGTTTGCAAGACAGCCATTATGGAGAAACAGAGGCAGCTGCTTAATAGCCAGACTCAGAAGTATGCGTCCGTGTGAGTTCTGCTGGTGTCCCACGTCTGAAGCAGTCCCTGATTAGAAAGAAAGGATGAAAAACAGTGTTTAGGCCCGTATGTATCAAGTGTCTCAGAGTAGGAGTGCTAATTTAGGATCAGTTTAGGCTTTTAGATCACGATGAATAAGATTAGATGGATATGATCCTAGATGAGCTCTCCTACTCTGAGATGCTGAATATACATACAGCCCTGAGCTACAGTATACCAAGCACCACTCCCTCAACCCTGTCTGAACCTGTGTGCACCAAATGGTACCCTAGTACCTATGCAGTGCCCTATGGACCCTGGTCAAAAGTAGCACACTATATAGGAAGTAGGGTGCCATTTCAGACGCTGCCCCTGTCCCTCAGAGTAAAACAAAAAAGATAATTACTTTCATTCAAACTGAGGGATCTTAAAGTGAAAACCACCATCTAGTTTCCCCACTTTTATGGCCACGGCAGCCATGGATGGAGCTTTTATAGAAGCTGCTAGTGGTTCCTCTGGCCCAGCCATGGCTCTTTATTTCAGACCGCTCTCTGTGTCTGGTCTGGAGGTAATATGCCGATCCTCCAGGGGATGACGGCAGGCAGGCTAACGGGGAATGGGGTGATGGCGGTGGTTCCGGCCTTATCCCTCCTCGTCCCGAATGACCCGGTGGGTCCGATGATGGAACGCCTCATAACATCCCCAGGCTGCTTCCTGCTGACACACACACACACACACACACACACACACACACGCAGACATTGTTAGAATATCTTATGAATGAGGTCCTTAGAGATTGAAACCATTGCAACAGACAAAACAAGGTCCAAACTGAAGGCTCAAATGTAATGGTCAGTCTCACAGATCTCCCCTATACCACTCAACAGGCTAACTGTCAATTGCTCATTCATTTAATTCTGTTTGGACTGTAGGACAGAAGTTCAAAGACCACATACTATTATACAGTAGCTCATAGGGGTGATATGCAACTTAAAGCCATTTCCCAGGCACGGGTGTATGACAGATACAAGCACCATGTAGTGGGTAAATATTGTAGAAGGCCCAGGCTGAAGTCTCTGGAGTGGGGCTAGTAGCATGGATCTCTGATCTCTGATGTGTGTGTGAGCACTGAGCACACAGCAGGACACTATCACTCACTTCACTGATACCAGTGCCTCAGACACACACACATACAGGAAAGCACACACACACAATCTCCCATTGGCTCAGCTGAGCTCCCAATGTCTCCCATCTAGGCTTTTAGAGTATCAGCTCATATCCACGCCATGCCCCTTCTCATAACAGCGCATCACTAGTCAGAGCCCAAATCACTGATAATTGTGTCGTCGGCAATATCCCCCGTCCCTCCAGGTGATGGCCAACAGAACGCGAGGTGAATGAGGCTAAGAATCCTGGGCCTTGGTTCCTACAGACGGCCTGAGAAAGTGTTGAAATCGTATAGAAAGGCACAATCAATTGCAATGGCATTCAAAATGTGTTGTTTTTCAATAGAACGATTGTCAACCCCTTCATTAATCTACTTCTAATAGATGTTGTCAACCAGAGGCAAGAAAAGGAATATTCATCTTCTGAGTATGGGAAAAGCTCTGGGAAAATGTTCTCAAACCGATAAGAGCAAACATTGGATCTTTTTACAAAAGGATATTGAGTTAAATTAATTCATATTGAAGCTTAAGCTTCATTGGGACTGTATCAAGTCAGATTGGATAAGCCTGCCATCTTTAACACTTCATATGCAGTTTACGCAAGCAGAATGGACCACAACCACCACTATCCAGATCTACTGTATCCATCCTCTATGAGAAAAGGATTTCTTAAAACTGTCTCATAAAAGCCAAGGGCATCTTTAAGAATTGACACACTCTCTATGTCTAAAACACATATTTTATATAACAAAAAGAGTGACTGGGGGGGCGGGCGGGGCAGACAGCAGTGAAGAAATACCATCAGAAATACCATCAGTAACAACGGCGGCTGTTCACACAAAGTAACTGCCTGAGACTGAGAGAATACTAAGCACTCACAACTACAAGGTAAACACGCTCACTCTGAGAGAGAGGAGTGGCAAGGCAGATGGGGGGATGGAGAGGGAGGAAGAGCAGCAGGCTCAATAGAGTTGGAGTGAGGAGGAGCAGCAGGCTCAATAGAGTTGGAGCGAGGAGGAGTGGCATGCTCAATAGAGTTGGAGCGAGGAAGAGCGGCAGGCTCAATAGAGTTGGAGTGAGGAAGAGCGGCAGGCTCAATAGAGTTGGAGTGAGGAGGAGTGGCACGCTCAATAGAGTTGAAGTGAGGAGGAGCAGAAGGCTTAAAAGAGTTGGAGTGAGGAGGAGTAGCAGGCTCAGTAGAGTTGAAGCGAGGAGGAGTGGCATGCTCAATAGAGTTGGAGTGAGGAGGAGCGGCAGGCTCAGTAGAGTTGAAGCGAGGAGGAGTGTCATGCTCAATAGAGTTGAAGTGAGGAGGAGCTGCAGGCTCAGTAGAGTTGGAGTGAGGAGGAGCGGCAGGCTCAATAGAGTTGGAGTGAGGAGGAGCGGCAGGCTCAATAGAGTTGTAGTTATGACTGTATTTCATCTTTTTGCATCACTTGCTTGCTACACAAACCCTTTATAATATGAAAGCACATGTTGTTGGAGGAGTCCATCTAAGCAAATAAACCAAAGAAAGGAGAACGAGAACAAGATATGCCCACTGACATACTTTCCACTCTGATAAATAATAACAAAGAACCTCAGATGAGTTATAAAAATAAACTCTCATCCTCCTATAGGTAGGTCTGAGCTCGATGCTCAGTGAGAGTCTATGGGCTTCCGCAGAACAGAAACATAAACGTAATTCTCTGCGCTCCTATTTTGATGCATGTTTTTTGATATCATGAATATTTAATAGAATGGGCCCAAACCGACGCCATATAACACTCCTTCATAACTGATGCTCTCCACCCGTGAGCCATGAACATTAGGAGGTGATGATTGAGTGCATTCAAATGAACTCATTCAAACAGCATATTGATTACTTGATGGAAGAAATGAGAAGAGAGGTCCCCCCTCACACGCACACACACACACACACACACACACACACACACACACACACACACAATATCCTGCGTACCAGTGCAATCAGAATCAGAATCAGTATTGTTTCCACATAGAGGGAGAGGCTAGGGGACGCCTTGGTTAGTGTGGGTTTTTCCCCTCCTCCCTATCTATCTTCTTAAATGATGTGTACATTCAGTCTTACAGGGAAGTTAATTAGGTCCAAAGATTGCTTCAGGTATTGTTCAAGTAATTCAAAATGTCAGAATCCGCAGGATGACCTGCTGCTGCACTACACGGGGCAATATTGGGTGAGTAGCTAATTATTTTACAGTGGCTGTCCGGGTCTGTGGAGTTTTGCTGCCAGTCGAAAGAAAGCGAAAAGGAATAATAATTGGAAAAATTAATGAGGTGAGATTTGCTAGACACAAAGGGACTGTTACAGCATGTTATACATGATACAAAGACAACACTATTTGCAACAGGACCTAGGCTACTCCTTCAACGATGACTGCAGTACTACTGTACAACTACTACACTGTTAAAGTACCATGTCCAGAACAACAACAGTGTTGTTAGTCCACCGCAAACTGCTACTGAAATAAGGGCTATTTAGTTATTAGATATGACATTGACACTTTTCAAACTTCCCTTGGTGTCAAGGACAATCTGTGTCAGTCTGGTGGGCCATATGGTCCAATCAATCAATCAATCAAATTAAATCTAAGACTCCCCGCTGGGCGGCAGGTAGCCTAGCGGTTAAGAGCATTGGGCCAGTCACCGAAAGGTCACTGGTTCAAATCCCTGAGCCGACCAGGTGAAACATGAACAATGCACTTAACCCTAATTGCTCCTCTAAGTTTCTCTGGATAAGAGTGTCTGCTAAATGACTGTAATGTGAAGACGAGTCTAGTAAGCAGCAGCCATTCATTATCAGACCTAACTACTGAGTTAAGGTGTAGGAAGTAAGCACTGTGAGGTTCTATGAAAAGCTGTATACCATCATTAGAGACTTTTCAGGAAGCATTAGTTCTCCTGTCAACATTTCATATCAGACAATCCCCTCCATCTTTCCTAGTTCAATCTCAGAGGACTGCTAGTCGTCTTTATGAATAGAGAAATCAGACAAATATGAATAAATGAGGGGAAAACTCATCCAGTCATTAGCGATACCTTTCGTTTCTTATGCCATATTTAATTCAAACCAAAGAGTCCAGGTACTCCCACCTTTCTTACAACATCTCTTATTTAAAACAAAAGGCATCAATTTCTTGAATACCGAATGAGGCGTCTTTCGGATCATTTTGAAGTGTTAAGCTATAACTAAAACTCGAAAAGGAAGCTCATCCACGGACACCAAGGTCAAAAGTAAAAATCATTATATCACAATATCGCTGGTTCGTGCCATAATGAACTTGAATACATGAATTATTTAAAGCTTCTGCCTGCTTATTAAATTATACATCCTTTATCTGTATATTGAGCAATGATGTTGGACGTGACCTAGAAGGCGAGACCTTATGGCACAACCGGAGCACCCCAGAGCATGAATGATTATTATCAGCCTTTGATTGAAGGACATTCTGTTTCTGCTTCAGTCTGAGTGGGGCCACTAAAGAAAGACTTGAATATGTGCCTGACTAAGCTGTAATTGCGTTCTCACGCCGGACATATGAAGAACGTTTTTAACTGCTAAAATCAAAATGAACTGTGTGTTGCTTACATTCCAGTCTAGTGTCTGTCAGAGAGGGCTAGTGGCTAGAGCAGTAGTGGTTGTAATGTTTTAGCCTACATGAGGGGCCACTGACAATTATTACACTTGTACAAGGTGGAGTGGAACGTGGGTTCTTGGTAGCCTAATAGCCGAGGTGAATTAAATATCTGAATACATACCCAGCTAGCACAGTTGGTTCCTTGGAAGTTGTATGAACGTCTGTTTATTGGTGACCCATTGGATCTGGGAATGAAGCCATACGTTTCCCGACGGGTAAAACCTAAAGTTTTTTTAAATGTTCTGAGAATAGAAGTGAACATTTCTCCTGTTCTGGGAACATTCACTTTTAGGTTGCAGGGAGGTTCTGATAACGTTTTACTATGGTTCTCTGAATGTTTTCCTGGGAGGTTTAATTAACATTCTGAGAACAGAAATGATAGGTTATTTGGAGTTTAAAAAAAAAACATTTCCTTAAACTCCAAGCACAGATAAGACACAAGGAAAAGTATTTACTTCAGCATTAATCATGCAAACACATATTTGTATTATGGCATGGCATCAGTGAGAGTTGAACCATTGATCTTCTGTTCTCTATCCATTGAATTAGTCCACTGTGTCACCAGAATGGAGAAAATATGGCATGTTTTTTAACTCATACAAAGCTGTTCATTTTAGTCTATTCTATAATGACACAGGGCGAGACCCAGATGCAGACACAGGAGGCTGATGGTTGAAGTATCTGATATTTATTAAAAAAGCAAGGGGCAGGCAAGAGGCAGGTCGGGGAGAGGCAGAGGTTCATTAAACAGGTCAGAGTCTAAAGGTTATAGGGCGGCAGGCAGGCAAAAGGTCAGGGCAGGCAAAAGGTCAGAACCGGGAGGACTAGAAAAACAGAGACTATGAAACCGCAGGAGCACGGAAAACCACACTGGTTGACATGACAAGACAGGTGAAACAGATCAGGGTGTGACATATTCAAACAGACCCCATTTTAAAGGAAACAAGCACTCATTAAGATCAGGTGTGGCCAATTAGTGGGCACGGCCAACACACCTGAACACCCTTAACAAGATAGAGGATGGAGAGAGTTTTGTTGATGCTGAGAATGGAATGTGTGCTTTTTAAATAACATTCTTAGAATGTTCTTTGAGAGTTACTAATGTTGTCTTGTGATTTTTATGAAAAGTTTTCTAAACGTTCTGAGAACATAGCTTTAAATAGACCCATCAGGAAACCTGCAAAAAGCGTTATGCTGAAGTACTGAAATTCCCACAGAAGAACGTTGTTTCTTAACATTCTCTGAACAATTTGAGAACATTACTTTAAATAGAATCATGGGGACACCTGCAGGAACATTATGCTGAGGTACTGAAATTCCCACCTAAGAAACATATGGTTCTCAGAACATTATGTGCTAGCTGGGTATCCTGTACCATTCTCAGAACATTGTGGGAAGGTTGGATGCAAAATAACCACAGGACAACCATGCTCTCACCAAGATCTAAGAAACATGTGGTTCTCAGAACGTTATGTGCTAGCTGGCTATAGCTTAGATTCATATGTTCTAAACTTTAAAACTAGAGCAGATTTTCTTTCCATCTACATAATTGTCCTGTATTTATCTCCCATTGCATTCCATTTGAGTGCTTTCACAGGAGTATGGCATCAGTATGACAAACAAAGGCTGTATGTACCAAGTGTCTCAGAGTAGGATTGCTGATCGAGTATCAGTTTAGCCTTTTAAATCATAATAAATAAGATCACCTAGACAGGGGGAACCTGATCCAAGATCTGCATGCCTACTCTGATGCATTTGAGACATATGGCCCCTGATGAGGGTTAACTTTCCTATTGTCTTGTCCGTCACACCAGAAAGAATACCTGATTCATACAGGCTCACAGAAACTCCATCACTTTTGATCCAGGAAAAAAAAATGTCAAAGATTATTTTTATATCCAAAGGAGAACATTAACATTAGACATTGCAGAATCACAAAGTCCTCCATTAACCCCTCATTTAAAAATATCTCATATCTATCTTCAAGAATCACGACATGTCTCAGTTAGAGTCATCTCAGTGTCGTTTGGGCTTTTGTCCCCAGCACGACACGCCTGATCAGTGGAGTTAGAAAGAGGTGTCACATCCAGTCTAGTTATGTGGCATGAAAGAGACCCTTCCAGAGATGAAGGAGAAATAACTGTCAAGTTGATAATAGTTCAGCATAAACATAGCAGCTGAATTAGCAAACTAGGTGAGAGAGGGTAAGGCCTCGATGGGCCTCTATTGAATTCATAATTAGCGAATGTGAAATATATTAAATTTATCATCATATATTGTCAACTAGAAAGAAACAATGTGTGTGTGTGTGTGAGTCTATCAACAAAGAGACTGATATAAGAAAGGAGGAGTCTCCCAGTGGCCCCTGCAGCAGGTCTCTAAGAGAACATTATAAATACAAAAGGAAAGACATTTTCTATTAGAGATGAAGACCAAAAAGGTGTCACTCAGAGAGACACACAATAACATGTCAGTTTGTTAATACGAGCATCTCCATCAAATCCCTCAATCAAGTCCGAGACGCCAAACAACACCGAAATGACAAGCTGATGATCTGGAAACAAAAATATATGCAGAAATATACTGATTATTTTTTTGTCTCCACATTTCAATCACTCTCTGATTCACTCTTTCTCTCTAGGGACTGAGGTTCTCTCTCTCTCTCTCTCTCTCTCTCTCTCTCTCTCTCTCTCTCTCTCTCTCTCTCTCTCTCTCTCTCTAGTCAAGCTTCGCTGGGGAGAGGGTATTTAATATGTTCCTAATACATCAGTTTTATAATTTCATTCACATCCGACCATAATTAGTGTACATAAATTGAGATCACAGATCGGCGTGGTTTTGCATTTGGTTGCATTTCCTTACTGTTTCATGGTGGTGAAGCAAATGAACTGGTGAGAGGTGGAACACATCAGACAGGAATACTTTAGACAGTTAATTGGGTATCTGATTAACTGATTAAACACCACACTCATGGAAATAAATGTGCTTTCTAGAACCTAAAAGGGAACTTCGGCTGTCCTCACAAGAGAACCCCATTGAAAACCCTTTTTTGTTTTCAGGTAGAACACTTTTGGGTTCCATGTAGAATCCTTTCCACAGAGGTCTCGACATGGAACCCAAAAGGGTTCTACCTGGAACCAAAAATGGTTGTACCTAGAACCAAAAAGGGTTCTCCTATGGCGACAGCCGAAGAACCCTTTTGGATCCCTTTTTTCTAAGAGTGCATAGTAATGAGTAATGCTGGATATGTTGACATTGTTGTTAGTGGCCTATTAATATGTTCCATTAGGCCCAATCATTTAGAAGCCAGGTCATATGTGACTCATTTCGAACTGAAACACACCTGGCTAAAGACTCAACAACTTTTGACAATTGACAGTAACAACCTCATTTCAATTTCAGGTCTATTAATCGATATACCTCCTTTAAGTTTTACAATATATTTGGTATGATATTTATTTATTCAACCTTTCGTTTAACATTGACAATAAATGGGAGACATTTTTTTATAAATACAGTAGCCTAGTCAGACTGGTAGTGAGTTGTTGAATTATTAGTTTGTTTGCATAAACCCCAGAAGTGGAAATATGTCCGCAAAACTAAAAAGATTTGTAGTTGGCCATTTCAATTGTGGAGAAAATAACAATGTTGTGGGGGTAAATTGACACCGAGCTGTTCATGATAAAGTTATGAACATATAAAATGATGACAGTCCTCCTCTATGGAGAGTTGTAGCCTAGCATCCGCCAATGTGTCTGGTACACACAGATAATGCTATGGTCCGTTCTGTCAGAGGAGAATGGTACAGGCCTTTTTGCCAGAGGGGAATGGTAAGGTCTGTTCAGTCAGAGGAGAATGGTATGGTCCGTTCTGCCAGAGGAGAATGGTATGGACCATTCTGTCAGAGAAGAATGATACGGTCCGTTCTAGCAGGGGAGAATGGTACGGTCCATTCTGCCAGAGAAAAATTGTTCAGTCCGTTCGGTCAGAGGAGAATGGTAGAGTCCGTTCTGTCAGAGGATAAAGGTTCAGTCCGTTCAGTCAGAGGAGAATGTTACGATACGTTCTGTGTAGGGAAAATAGTACAGTCCGTTCTGTCAGAGGAAAATTGTACAGTCCTTTCGGTCAGAGGAGAATGGTACAGTCCTTTCGGTCAGAGGAGAATGGTAAGGTCTGTTCAGTCAGAGGAGAATGGTATAGTCCGTTCTGCCAGAAGAAAATGGTACAGTCCGATCTGTCAGATGAGAATGGCACGGTCCGTTCTGTCAGTGGGGAATAGTACGGTCCGTTCTGTCAAAGGAGAATGGTACAGTCCGTTCTGTCAGAGGAGAATGGTAAAGTCCGTTCTGTCAGAGGAGAATGGCACAGTTCATTCTGTCAGAGGAGAATGGTACAACACGTTTTGTCAAGGGAGAATGGTATAGTCCGTTCTGTCAGAGGAGAATGGTACAGTCCGTTCTGTCAGAGGAGAATGGTACAGTCCATTCAGTCAGAAGAGAATGGTACATACAGTCTGTTCTGTCAGAGGAGAATGGTACAGTATGTTCTGTCAAGGGAGAATGGTACAGTCCGTTCAGCCAGAGGAAAATGGTACAGTCTGTTCAATCAGAGGAGAATGGTACAGTCTATTCAGTCAGAGAAGAATGGTACAGTCCGTTCTGTCAGAGGAGAATGGTACAGTCCGTTCTGACAGAGGAGAATGGTACAATATGTTCTGTCAAGGGAGAATGGTACAGTCCGTTCAGTCAGAGGAGAATGGTACAGTCCATTCTGTCAGAGGAGAATGGAACGGTCTGTTCTGTCAGAGGAGAATGGTACAATATGTTCTGTCGAGGGAGAATGGTACAATATGTTCTGTCGAGGGAGAATGGTACAATATGTTCTGTCAAGGGAGAATGGTACAGTCCGTTCAGTCAGAGGAGAATGGTACAGTCCGTTCAGTCAGAGGAGAATGGTACAGTCCGTTCAGTCAGAGGAAAATGGTACAGTCTATTCAGTCAGAAAAGAATGGTACAGGCCGTTCTGTCAGAGGAGAATGATACAGTCTGTTCAGTCAGAGGAGAATGGTACAGTCCATTCAGTCAGAAGAGAATGGAACAATATGTTCTGTCAAGGGAGAATGGTACAGTCCGTTCTGTCAGAGGAGAATGGTACAATATGTTCTGTCAAGGGAGAATGGTACAGTCCGTTCTGTCAGAGGAGAATGATACAGTCCGTTCAGTCAGAAGAGAATGGTACATACAGACTGTTCTGTCAGAGGAGAATGGTACAATATGTTCTGTCAAGGGAGAATGGTACAGTCCGTTCAGCCAGAGGAAAATGGTACAGTCCGTTCAGTCAGAGGAAAATGGTACAGTCCGTTCTGTCAGAGGAGAATGGTACAGTCCGTTCAGTCAGAAGAGAATGGTACAGTCCATTCAGTCAGAAGAGAATGGAACAATATGTTCTGTCAAGGGAGAATGTTACAGTCCGTTCAGTCAGAGGAAAATGGTACAGTCCGTTCTGTCAGAGGAGAATGGTACAGTCCGTTCAGTCAGAAGAGAATGGTACAGTCCGTTCAGTCAGAGGAGAATGGTACAGTCCGTTCAGTCAGAGGAGAATGGTACAGTCCATTCAGTCAGAAGAGAATGGAACAATATGTTCTGTCAAGGGAGAATGGTACAGTCCGTTCTGTCAGAGGAGAATGGTACAGTCCGTTCTGTCAGAGGAGAATGGTACACTCCGTTCTGTCAGAGGAGAATTGTGTACCAGTGTACCTGGCTTGGAGCAGATAAATGGTCTGTCTGTTTCTGTGTAACAGAAGCCCAGCAGTGGTGAGGTCCTGCGGTCCTTGGGTTTTGTTACATTAAACACCTAAACCGGTGGCAGGATTCAAGCCTGTTTTAAAAACTATATTCAGGTGCAGCAATGGGCATGTCAAAAGTTTTTCAGGGGCTTCTGCAGCACCCTTAGCACCCTTACTTCCCACGACTATGGAGGACAGAGTATTGTTCTCCTTCTGAAAAACTGCACATTCCATACCAGAATAAGTCAAAGGCCCAGTTATGATAGTGATCCTATACCGTCTCTTGCCTTATTAGATTTGTCACACAGCAGAGAAACTAACTGACATGGAAACATTGCAATAACACTTCTCTGGTGCCCGTTTTAATATATTTCCAATTCGCCAATGTGTCTAGAGTTCAGGCAACTATTGCCATATTTCCCATGTAATGTAGACATTAACCACAGCCCAGATAGGCTTATAAGACACAAAGAGGATGATTCCCAAGAGACATCCCTCAGATGTGACCTCAGTGCTCTCCACATTTCTGCTATTAATGGAAAGCAAAGGCACAAAATGGAAGAAAATGCAGTGAAACAAGGTAATAGCGGGACTTGTCGAATAAAAAAAAACACTTGTTTTTAAAAATGTGCTACATTGTGCCCTAATGAACACAACCCAGGAGATACCTGAGAATGCACCAGGCAGTGCAGGAGTATCACAGAAAGAATACACAAAAACAGCTACAGTGGAACGACAATCTATCATACAGTATTGGTGTTACTGTACATCACTGGGATTCAGCAGATTCTATATGTGTTGTTTCACTTAGTGTTGCAAGATTCCATGGATGAAACCATTTACAATTATTTCTCCCCCTCAGAGCACCTGCTTGCTGCCTGCCTTGGTACCCCCCCGCCCGTACCTGCTCGTTGGTACGGCCCAGGCCTGGGCCCTGGTCATGCAGGAAGTAGCTGAAGCTGATCCAGCTTATCTGTGCTGGGCTGGGCCCTCCGGGACCGGGGGCTTCTGCCACCATATGGCTGACCCAGGCCCTGGAGCCTTCCCTGGGGCGAGCCGTGCCTCAGCTCTGCCTGGATCAGAGCGAGGACTGGCGCTCCAGGAAAAAGAGTCTCTGACTCTCCATATCCCCCCTCCTCTACCCCAGCGTGACAACACAGATGTTGTGTTTCAGCAAATTCCGTAAAGTGGGGAAATAGTGGATAGAAAGAGAGAAGAGAGGAAGGGGGAGAGAGGGGGAAATGGAACCATGGGAAGAGGTTAATTTGGATGCATCAACCCTTTAACACGCTTCGTTTCCCAGTCGATCACAGCATATCACAGGAGACGTCATGTGGTAAACCTGGTTTGTATTCCTGTGCCAGGTGTAGAACAGAACTCCCTGGTAATGCCACAGTTTGGCAGTGGTGCATAGATGGATGCTCTACTGGATCCCTACCGGTGACAGTATGCAACACAACATACATCACCTTGTGGGAGACATGATCTTTCCAGCTGTTTTGGTTTCAAAAGAGCCCCAGTGTAAAATAATAACCAGCCTGACATTGTGAATATGCCTTTCCCCCTGTTTTGAATGCATGGTGTGCCAATATTTTCATGCATTTTCTCTCCAAAGGCAACAAAAGGGGAGAGAAAGAGAGAGATAGGGAGGAAAAATGTCAACAGCTTTTTAACCAGCAAAAGATACATCTAAATGTGCCTCATATCTCCATCACCCTGCCAGGCCTTTCATCCCTCCATGCATCCCTCCGTTCATCCCTCCATTCATCCCTCTGTTCATCCTTCATTCTCTGGGCCTCCTGGAGGGCAGGATGATGAAGGGGGTTCTACCCCTGTTGCCTTTTATCCCACAAGCCTAGCCCCCCCCCCCCCCTCTCTCTCTCGCTCTCTCCCGCTCTCTCTCTCTTTCTCTCTTTCACCCTCCCTCTCTCTCCCACCATCTCTCTGTCTCTCTCTCTCCCCCCCTCTCTCTCCCGCCCTCTCGCTCTCTCTCTCGCTCTCTCTGTCTCTCTCTCTCTCCCACCCTCTCTCTCCCGCCTGCCCTCTCTCTCTCGCTCTCTCTCTCTCTCTCTCTCTCTCTGTCTTGCTCTCTCTCTCTCCCGCCCTCTCTCTCTCTCTCTCTCTCTCTCAGCGATGAACTGCAGAGGTAGACTGAGCGAAAGAGAAAGGAAGAGAAGGGAGGTGACACTAACACACATCCACCCCCCAAGCACCATGAGGCCATAGCAGGTTGGGGTGAGTAAGGATATGAGAGAGAGAGAGAGAGAGAGAGAGTGAGAGAGTCATTATTTGCCAGCCTAAGGGATGTGGTCGCAACACGGGCCAGATGGTATACCAACAACAGACTGGAAAAGGCCAACCTATTAGAATCCTCTGTAGCATTACTGGTTTGCTATCAAAGACCTGCAAAGGCCTTCTACTCAGTACTACCTTGTTATCTCATTTGTGTGTGTTTATTAAACACATATGGAGGCACCGCCACCATTTGCATTTTGGAGTACACAAAGGGTGCCCATAGAATGCATAGTGTTTAACATGTCTGAGAACATGTCAACAAATAGTCTTCCATAAATGAGAAAAATAAAATCAAATCTTCAACTATAGTAATGTATACGCTGTCCATTATCAAACAATATCAAACTAAGAAATCAAATTGAACAATGAGATGATTTACTATTTTGGTCATGTGTGCTTGTACTGAACAATTTACTAGTGTATACATTTTGTATGTCTGCAATGTTGTCACAGACCGTAAACAGACAGGAAATAAAGATGCATATCTTATCAAAAGAATCATCTAGTTAGTGAGCAACGTAGTAGTTGCTAATATCTCTAGAGGTGGTACTGGTAGTAGTCGTAGTGACAGTGATAGTTGTGTTAGCAACAGCAGCATCAGCAGCAGTATTGAATCTGGCCGCTGACGGTGTCTTATAACATTTATGTGGTTTGCAGGGACACCTATTGGTCAGACATGCAAACTGCAATCTCTCCATTTAAAGTTTAGACATGATATATACAGTGTATAAAACATTAGGAACACCTGTTCTTTCCATGACACAGACTGACCAGGTGAATCCAGGTGAAAACTATGCTCCCTTATTGATGTCACTTGTTAAATCCACTTCAATCAGTGTAGATGAAGTGGAGGAGACAGGTTATAGAAGGATTTTTAAGCCTTGAGGCAAATGAGTCTAATTGTGTTTGTGTATCATTCAGAGGGTGAACGGGCAAGACAAAATGTGTGTGTATCAAGAATGGTCCATCCCCCAAAGGATCTCCAGCCAACTTAACACAACTGTGGGTGGCGTTGAAATCTTGATACACACGGGAAACTGTTGAGCTTGAAAAACCGAGCAGCGTTGCAATTCTTGACTGAAACCAGTGCTTCTGGCACCAACTACCATACCCCGTTCAAAGGCACTTAAATCCTTCTTTAACCTGTCTCCTCCCCTTCATCTACACTGATTGGTGGATTTAACAAGTGACATCAGGAAGAGATCATACATTTCACCTGGATTCACCTGGTCAGTCTGTCATGGAAAGAGCAGGTGTTCATAATGTTTTAGACACAGTACATGTCATGTCTACACTCAGTGTTTTGTACACAGTGCTGTAAGAATGTACAGTAAGAATGGCCCACAGTCAACTTCGTTCCTTTTAATTCCTGCGTTTGTTAGTGTTGAATAAAAAAACCTTTGTCATACATAATGAATTGCAATTAAAATGTTTTTCATATTCAACCCCTTAATGAGGTCTAGAGTTTTTAAACTTTTAACGCCAAAAAAAAAAAATGGTCACAAACCAAGCAATCAAGTCAGGGTGTAAAGAATACATTAAAATACGGAATTAGTACCGTAGGACATACTAATTAATCATGCATTAAAGATAATCATTATTGGTTTATAAACAGCAGCATTTCAAGAAGCCACCAGCGTACTATTAAAGTCCCAGGATATGCAACAGTGAGTAATATTGCAATGGCGGACTTGCCAAAAGATGGCTGCCTCCATGAGCTTACCACAAATGCCTCTTTTGAAGACTTTGCTGTGTTGTAGATTTCCCTGTGTTACTCTTTTTTTATATGGTCAGTAGCACAGTGTATGTCAATTCTAGCTCCAAGACGTCGGCAATTTAAAAAACAGAGAAAGTAGATTGTGCTGATTTATTGGTGCGTTGAAGCACAGTTTTAAAAACGCTGTGGACACTGTTAAAAACAACCACGTCTTTCGACAAATTCGGGACATTTTGCGGGGCAGAAAAAAATCCAACAGCAGCATTGAATTCACAGATGAAGAAATGTGGCATTACATTTGAAGACTAAAGTGAATGTGCAACCATTTTAACATTTGGTCCATGTATGACATTTTGGGGAAATATTCCAATTCTGTTTAATGGTTGAAGTGAACATAATAAGTTGGAATTCCTCTGGCACTTCTACAGTGCGTAAAGTTAGCCAGACAGGTGAAGAGGAATTCTGTCCCACAATGCAGTGTTCTTTCTTATTTATGACTCGTTCCAATTACGTAGTTCAAAAAGTAACTGAAAGAAAGTCAGTTTATGTGCTTTTGGTAGTAGCTATGTAAATGAGTATAGAGTTCATGTCTCCTCTTGTTAACCAGTGAAATTCGGACTGCGTGGGAGTGGGAGAAGTGGGAGGAGTGGGAGAAGTGGGAGAAGGACTAGAAAAACATAAGAGAGGGAAGGGGGAAAAAGGAAGTCTCCCACACTGAAGGCATAAATAACCCTTTAATGTTTTCAACTCATTTTTCTGTTCATTTCCATGGTGCTCAACAGGTGTGGTTTGCCAAACGTTAAGTTCTCCTTAGCAGCAAAAAGACTCTCCTTACGGTTCAAGCCTCACCTTTCATGGCTTCCCAGCTACCTTTGAAAGAACATGTATACAATAAATGGAATAATTCATGAAGTGTCATTAAAAATTAAAAGTTTTTTCTCTTTTCGACTTGGGATGTGTTTTGAAATGATATATAATGGACTGGAGACATTCAGAAGAAGTTTCTTCCAACCAAACCTCCTCTAGCTATGATGGGATCCAGAGACAGACGTGGGGAATGAATCCCCCTTTGCCTTTACGCAGGAGAGGAGAGGGGCACCAGAGCTTTAATTATGTGGAAGAACCAGGGTCATTATTATGGATAAGGGGCTCCGCACATTCTCCCGTCCCAGTTCCCTGTCCCCAGCCAAGACACTTTGCTCCGCGTCGGCCCCTCCTCTCACATGTCACAAACGAGCCGCTGCCTTGTTACAGAGACACAGGTTAACTGGGACAGACACAGTCTGACAGATGATGGCGAATTGTAATTAGGCTACTGTGTGTAGGAGTGTGGGGTTAATACAGGACATTTTCAGAATTGTTAAAACTGTAAAAAATATATATATCATTACAACTCTTGGATAATGTATTTATTTTTTGCGGAATATTGGTAGAAATGTTACAAATAGGGAGGTTCATGACTCTTGCATGACATCACAGTAAAATGGTGGCATGTACTGCAAAAGGAAATAGGTAAATGATATTATACTGTGAAAGATGGGTTAATCTGTGAACATCGCAGGGTAAAGATCTGAATGAATGGTGCATTGGCCGCTGTCGGTGAAAATCTAGCACTTGCAGAGAGTGGAAATTAGAAATATATATAAAATTAGTTAACTGCATGTACCGTACATGTGAGAGAAAATAGCTGTAAGCAGCAGTAGAAGTATTGTTGTCCGTTAGTTTACTCCAATCAGGGGAAGGATGAGAGGGTTGGGAAAACAATTAAATCAAAAAATGGGGGAGATTAGAAAAGATGCAAACAATTAGTTGGATAGAACCCCCCCCCCCGCCCCCCAGCCCTGCCTCGCCCCCTCCCCAAAAACACTATCTAAAATGGTTGTATATCAAATCTATAAATGTTTTTAATCGTTGATTTTTACCGTAATGTTAAAGGATCTATCCTTATGAATGATTTTTTATTTTAATTTTGGGTAAAAGATGTAACATTAAGTGCTCAATTGGGTCAAAGAGATTTAAACCCATACACGGGTACATATCTTCCAAGTGCACATATGATTAACATCACGCTGAAAAGGTTTTCATCCCACTCACAGAAGTGATCTAATGGCATATCATGACTGTACTCTAACCATCTACGTATTTCATCCTGATATAGAATACAAGCTAATTGAAAACCAGTAGTGGGGTACGGTCATTGTTAGAAGAAAACAATGGGTTTTAACATTGTAAAAGAAATATCTGTCACATTCAACTCCCCTCAGTTCTAAACCGTCTCAATTATTCATTAATATGAAATTGTGTTTGTCTCAAGTGGAACCGTGTGATTTTCTCCTGTGACACACAAACATAGTTTGGCCCTCTCAGGGGCCCATAGTGACTCCTGTGCCAATTCTCTCTGAAGACCCAAATTGTTTAGGAATCCATTTCCCACAAGGACGTTTTGAAAACCCTGATTTGTCCCTCATCCTAGGACCATTTGTATTACAGAAGACTGGGATGAATAACACATTGTGTATGTTGGAGCTAAAGGAAGGAAAACGGGAATACGAACACATGATCTGCTCTGTGTTAGATAGAAACATCTCATTGCATTATCGAGTCATGTTGTATATTCACGGCTAATATGAATAGTATGAATAATGTTAAGAGGAGTCAGAAAAAATACAACCCGCAGAAATTGTAGAACATATTAGTTGGCTATGTAGGCAAAATGATTACGATTCAGCTGTACTGTCGTTTCCAACTGTGAAAATACTCGATTGATTATTAATTAAAATGGCATTACATTTTATTTAGTTACATCACATTATTTGAAATATGATACTTAAATGAACATTTACACAATATTGTCAGAAGTAGCATGACCTTTCACACTTGTCAGTGTTAATACCTCAATGATACATTTTTTTCCCAGTAAATAGTTCTTTAAAGTCAGTCAACGTCACAGGAAGCTCCTCAGATCAATAAAGTACAGGACATGACCGGAGGTTACAGGTCCCCCTTCATCCCAAAGTATGAGAGGGGACATACTGATCCTTAGATATGCAAAACGTACAAAAGTATAAATCTACCTTGCAGATATCGTCAAAATTCATCCCTAATTTTACTTCTAGAATAAAATCAAATGAACGTAATTATAATATGTGATTGGGTTCATTATTGGCTCTGAATCTTACCAAGGGATCTTGGGATCATAGAAGAGAAGGGACAGAACGTGATGTCAAATATATTTCATGCGAGAGCCCAATGAATAAAATAATAGTGGCTTTGCAAATGACCCACAGTGGTTGAAATGTTCAACATGTTTGAACCTTTTCATGTCAACTTGGATACTTTGATATCAACTGTACTTGTTTACATTTCAACATTGAAGGTGGCTTGTGGCGAACAAGAGATTTTGATGATTCGTTTGTGGCTGAAATGAGTCAAATAAAAAAGGAGAATTTTAGAGATAAGGCAAGAATTTACTGAAACGTATGTGCCACGACAATGACTTGTTTAGAAATGCTTTTCTATGTTATCTAATAGACTGTGGATTTATGCGACTTGTATGTGTATTTACATGTACTATATCTACAGTTGGTGAATAAAAGTTCAAATCAATTTCATGACTTCCCCCCATCCATTTGTGGTCGTTTCACATGTATTTTCCAAGATATATATTGTTTGTCATCAAATTTACAAGCCAAAAATAGGGTTAACCAAATATGAACCACGAGAATGATGGAATTACATGTATTCATGGTTGAATAATATGAATATAAATCAGGGGTCTTCAACCCGGGGTCCGTTTTTTGCTAACGTATGATGGGGGTCCCTGGGTTGCCTGGGAGGGGGGTCCCTGGGGTCCCTGGGCAAGAAAAGGTTGAAGACCCCTGATGTAAATCTTTTCACTTATGTGCTGTACTGCAAAATGTATACTTGTGATGTATTTGACTCAGCGGTCTCTGACGATCAATCAATGATATTTGATCTACAAAATTGTTTTACCATTAATACAACACAGTATCATTACTGCAACAAATAAGGTAAATGCACCAATCATTCCTGTTACAGTATTTTTTATTTATTCTGCCATTTAAATCCAATAGCTTATTTATTTGTTTTTTGTCAGTAATTGCACAAGGCTGGGGGAAAATCTATAAAAATAACATTTGAGAGCACAATGAGACAAACCACATATTGTTCCTAGCTTTTTGTTGCTATTGTCAGCTTTTACTTATTAATTGAGAAGAATCAATAAAACGGGCTGAACATTTGTTTCCTTTCACACTCTTTCATTATGAAATTCCTTCCTTCTCTCTTTTTCCGCTACTGTTTCATGTTTTGGAAGGGATGACATGATGTCAGCTAATGGTTTGACATGGTCAAGTAATCACAGAGATGAAATGTGGGAATGACCTCTCTCAGCAGTTGTTCCACTGTTTTGTTTTATGAAATGCTGCACAGTGTGAATTCATACATAATTTGGGGCGGGCTTCTGTCGTGTGATCTTCAGTAAATGTCGTTCATTCGCATTCCAGCAAAAGGCTAGTGGATAACTTTAATAAAAGTCTATGAAATGAGAGAAAAGATTCCCTCGCAAAACAACACTCATCCATTTTAATGTCTGAAGAAAATTTCCATTTCTGGTTTCCCTTTTCCCTTTGTAATTGAGATTCATTTTTGTAGAAAACTAAATTAGTTTGAATAGTATAATTTGTAAATATATGTTAATTAACCCCCAATCCTACATCTTCTGCACTGTTCAACAGAGAAATTAACAGAGCCAAATTAAATTCAAACTTACCTGTAAGGCACATAGACATATCTTATTAAGGCTCTAGTCTATGAATTAAGGCAAATAAAAACACTGGCTCACAGTTGACTTTTTTTTCGCTTACTCAGTTGTTCTGAGGAAGAACAAGAAGGCTGGGGTCTTAATTGCATTGTCGTTAGTGGGTCTAATAATTGCCAAGGGACATTTGGGCTTCTGTGAACCTACACAGGGGATGCGTCCCAAATGGAACCCTATTCCATAAATGGTGCCCTACTTCTGAGCAGAGCTGGTCAAAAGTAGTGCACTATATTGGGATTAGAGTGCCATTTGGGACAGAGATTATAAGAATGCCGTATACCCTTGTATGCAAGTGGATATAAAACCTGAAGAAGCAACCCACAGGAAGAGGATGGCCCAACCACTGCTTTCTAATTGAAAGAGAGATTAATCAAGTAGTTGCAGTTTGTTCTCCCTAAGGGTTGTGTTTTAATCATCTTGGAGACACTAGGGTTCATGTGTGGACATTTCTGCCCTCGCGGAAAGACCCACAAAACTTAAAAGGCTTGTCGTAAAAGATCCCTGAATTGGTGCAGTTACTCGTCTTCTATAATTTACTGATAATTGTATGGAGATCAAATGCTAAAAGAAAAAGTATATCTTTACTGTGTGAATTATCACCTGGTGGACTCAGACTGCTGCTTAGGGAAATGGGTCCCGAATGAGTGAGGAAGAAAAGAAATGAACATAGAAAAGACATGAAGTCCTCAGAAATGGAGAAGACGATGGTGGTGAAGAAGAGGATGTAGGATCATTAGAAATGTAGTTGCTACAGCTCCTGAAACATGATACATGGGTCAAGGTATAGGAAAGTGTGGCATCTACGACTACGCAAGCACTCCATACACACTCAACTACTCTGCTCATCTGGTGCCATTGGTGCCCCATCCTGTTCTCCCAGAGTAATGCTTTCCAGCACTCCCCATGCTGTGAGCTAAACTGTGCTATGCTATGCTAACCCCACAAGTCTCCAAAACACTAGCCACATAAGCCAGTCATGCTGACACTTTTCCTGACCTAAAGTCTCCAAAACACTAGCTACTTAAGTCAGTCATACTGACATTTTCTATGACCTAAAGTCTCCAAACTATCCCTGTTGTTTCCTCACAGTATCAAGGCTTTGAGGTAAACAGAGGCCTTATGGAGGATACGGATGCCACTACCTCGGCTCATTATGGAATCCTAGTTGGCAGATACACTATAGTCTTGTCCCATAGGAACTGCCCATCATTAAACCCAAGACTAAATGACCTGGTATGACCGTATAATACAATTGAAGTTAAGGGGTTCTGAACAAAGTCAGCTTTAACTTTTGACAGCTCAAAAAAAGTATTTTTCTTTCTTTTCTGGTCTTGCGTCAGCATCAATAGGGGAGAGAAGTGAAGGAAGGGTTTTTGTGGTGAATGTGGAGTTGATGAAATGTGGATCAAAGAGAGGCAAAATCGTATTCCAGTGTATTTAAGAAAATACCCTGGACACCTAGCAGCTGGCAATCCAGGTCCCAAACGTTAATCAATTATTACTTATCCATGAGAATTCCATTCCCCGCAATCACAGACGGAGAAAGGGTGCAGACGTTTTTCAGTGCATCACACTTTTTAAAACCATTAGAATGGTCATATGTTGCCTTCCCATCCGATGAAGCATATTCTTCTCGGAAGGGGATTGTTTCTGGTATGAAGCCACGCGGCCTCAGCCTGCCAATCTGCCATTGGAACTCTAATAAACCAATCATGGTCTTCTTTGTGGAAGAGGTAAGGTACTACGTCTGACCTATGACATCAACGGTCCCATCATGCCAATGGTATGTGAATGTTCTAATTAAGCAATAGGGCACGAGGTGGTGTGGTATATGGCCAATATACCATGGTTGAGGGCTGTTCTTACACACGATGCAGCGCGGAGTGCCTGGATACAGCCCTCAGCCGTGGTATATTGGCCATATACCACAAACTCAAGGTGCCTTATTGCTATTATAAACTGGTTACCAACGTTATTAGAGCAGTAAAAATAAATGTTTTGTCATACCCGTGTTTAATGAATACTCAGGGAGAAAAAGGTGTTGATTCACGCGCAGAGCGCGCAGGTGTTTATTTCACCTTCGCAGAAGGCAGGAATCGTGGTCACAGGTAGGCAAACAGGCAGGTGAATCAAAACTAGGACTGAAGGCTATAACTCACAAACGAGCTAGGAAAAGGCTTAGTAGAGTCAAAACAAACAATACCTCACAAAGGCACAAACAGAATGAACTGAACTAAATAAGGAGCTGATGAGACCAGGTGTGTAACTAACACAGGTGAAATCAATGAACAAAAATTAAAGACAGGGTTACGTTCAAGAACAGAACACAAGGTTGACTAAGAAAATAAATACAGAACCTTACACCGTGGTAGAAGGTCTGATATACAATGGCTGTCAGCATTGGCGGCTCGAACCACCCAGTTTATAACTCTATGTGAATGATAAAACCCAAATTCCCCCAAAACATTATTTTGTACCAAAAAATGGGGTAATTCCAAGTAGGCCTATAGTACACCAGACACGTTTTTACATAATTTCAAAAGCACGCCTTCCATTTCTCGATAGATTCCTCGTAAGCAGCCCTCCTAAAAAGCAGTTAACCAGAGACATTTATCAGTGATTAAGTTTCTCATAAACATGTACCTAATTGTTATTTAATTACACCCACTCCAACACATACATTTTTTGTTGGATACATTTCTCCCTTTCTTTTTCAATTAGAGTAAGAAAAAAAACAAAATGCATATTTGCATAAGTACAAGAGGCATTCATTATTAATTGTAATCAAACCATAGCCTTGCATTGCACTCTTGACCACCTGTTGGGCCCCACACTAAATATTTCACAGCTTTCTGTTTTTTTTCTTCCTTTTTCCCCCCTGTTCTTCTACGCCTCACTTTGATGTTTTTGTTCCACATTCTTCCCCTTTTCCATCCTCTGTGGAATAGCCTCTGAATAATCCTACAGTTTCTGCCTTTCATGCTCTGAAACTTAGCATTTTAACAGTTGTCTGGAGATCCCTTTTTCCTTCTGTGTGAAATATCAGATTTAATAAAAGTGGAAGGCAGAGAGAAGCAGTAAGTCTGTGCTAACCACACAGCAGCGAGGTCTCTGGGAGACTGATTAGCATCCCACAGTCGGTCGGCGCTAGGCACTGCTTCTCAATAATTAGAGGATGTGCTGGTTTGCAGCCGTGACTGCAACGGTCTTGATGCCGTTTCCCAGGACAGACGGCAATTATTACAGACCATACACTTCTTTATACGTTCTCTTAGCCCTCTCAAAGCCCTCCAGTCACTCAAGATCTTTTCACTTTCAAAGGTCCGTTAATTTCCTGCAATCGTGTCACACAGGAGAGTGGCCAAGGCGGCTAAGATATGGCCCGTCGTGGGCTTGCATGCCAGTTCAGAGGGTGGCTACTCACTGTGGGGGTGTGTGGCACAATCAGACAGCCACTGAAGAGGACAGTGACCAATCAACCAAAAAGTTATCCCTCAATGGCCACACCTCAGACTCCACTGCAGTTACACAGGGTGTCCCCCAGGGCTCAGTGCTGGGCCCCTTACTCTTAATCGTCTAAATCCTCCACTTACATTAAGTTTCAAATTCTGAAACAGATAAATGATTGGTAATTCAACTACGCAATCATGAGAGAAAATGAAACAGTAAGGACTCTGTGTCCATATTTTCTCTGAAATCAATTGACAGACGTATGATTCAACACATACTATAGTTGAATGCGGAAGAAGACTCAACTACTGGGTCCCAGTTGACCATAAAATCGAATCCACAGGATTTAAGTTCAATGTAAGAAATTCTGTTAGGGCACACATTTAAATGTGCCACCTTGCCACCTTGCAATGAAAGACTAAGTTGGGATAGATCCTTGTGTAACGGACGTCACGTTGCTTGCTCAGTGAGTACCACTTCCCTCCGATTCGGCTCATATCTGGCAGGAACTCGGGACCTCTGCTCGGGACCTCAAAGGTGACGCCCTCCTTGAAAACATTCCAACCATTTGAACCCCCCAAAAGGTACCAATTGGATGCCGTCCACGACATTTCAGGCTGGCTTCGGAGTGAGCTTGCTTTACTCTGTTACTCTTGCATCCTACAACCTTGGAAAACCAAGGAACTGAGATGTAAAAGATGGGTACTCACTTTCTCCATGTTGTGAAGTGTGTTCAGTAAGAGTTCGATAACGTAGAGCGGTATGTAGGGCTGTAGGCTAATAGCTACTAAGAGAGATGAACAGCATAACCAGAGCTACATCCAGCAGCATTCACACCTACAAAGTGGAGTGTCAAGCTTAGGTTTCATAATGCGAGTACATTAGATATGGCTAAGTGTTTTCGCTTAACTCTGAATGTGCCAAACATCATTCTATGGCTTGGTCTTAAATTAACTCTGTCGTTTCCATGATCATGATCCGTGCTTCTTCACCTGCATTGCTTGCTGTTTGGGGTTTTAGGCTGGGTTTCTGTACAGCACTTTGAGATATCAGCTGATGTACGAAGGGCTATATAAATAAATTTGATTTTAAATTTGATTTGATCATGACTGTGTTTGATACACATTTAGAAATGTACATCTCATTCAAAATAACATCATATTTAATCAACATTAAGGCAATTAAGGCAGTAATTATTCCTTATAGCTTCTTATTCCCCAAAGGCATTGATCACGTGGAATCTTTTTTTTAAATTTTTTACTCATTACCCGTGCTCCTCAGGCATTCATTTAGCCACGATTATCGTACACAAATTAAAATGATTCCGTTGCTAAGCTAATCATTACGACGGACCACTCAGGACTTCTAGATGTTTCCTTACTGGACCTGAGTCCATTAAGTCTTCTTCATGGTGCACAGAATTGATATTTCATATCAAGGTCCCTCTTTTTCCTAGCAGGTATAAATAGAAGCCTATATCGATCTCTCTCTAGATGATAGCTTGGATTCTTATTAGTGAGTGTTCTTTCACCTTCAGGCCTGGGAATCAGCTGTGAAATGTCACGGTGACAGTTTCAATTTGCCTCAGGAGCTCACCGTGGCAACCGTGGCAATAGCCAGGCCCCAAGGTCAGCTGGTGAGGTGGCCTGTGACTTCGCTGTGTCGACTGGGTCCTGTCTGACGCCTCTAATGGGACATCACAGGTAAACGAGGTGGCTGTGTCAGTGCCAGACAGCTACGGTACTGCCTGTCCTATTCTCAGGTAATTTCCATTAACAAAAAATACACGGCACATCCGACAGAAGAAAGAGCACTGTTAGTTGTAGAGACCTTGTGTTATCTTAACACGGCTATACCTGCATAGTATTCTCACATCTTAGAATCAAAATATGATCACAGAATATTCACATTGAGATATAACTTAATCTTTTGCCGTTAGAGATGGTTTTAGTCTAGGAAGCCATATGAAGAGATTACACATATATAACCTGCGGTAATCTGCACCAGGGCTTCATGTAGGCCTACATTCTATTGTAATTTAACCAGCCTACGCTCCTCGTCAATAGACAGGTTTCCACGGACCCAGGTTAACTCAACAAAAGCAATGTCGCAAATTATGCGACATGTGGAATGGCAACGGCAGATATAGGAGAAATTATCTAAAGGTCGACAAAATTCTTATCTGTTCGACAGGGGTGGATTTTTCTTTGATCCAAATGTCTTTATTGTAACAGCTGACGGTGGAAACTGTGTTTTTCGAATAAATGATGATTGCCGAATACTTTTGAAGGTATGCAGGGCACGTGATGCAATCATGGAACTATAAGCTCCACTCCACATTTAATAGAAAATGCCTACTGCTTGCAGCCATCGTTTTTCTTTTCTTTGCTGGACAAGGATTGTCCTGACTTTCAAGAATGCCTGAATTGCTTCACCTTGCTTTTCTGGTTGGCTGGCAAGTTTCACCATCCAATTATTACAGATCTACAGGAGTGTATGTTTCCCCATGGCACAGACCGTGGCGATACGTTGACACATGATCATTATTTGAATATGGCAAATGTTAGTCAATTACTGCGTTCTACACATGAAACAGATAAGTGGGAGGCCATACAGGCTGTCGCCAATTTATTAATGTGCAATTTGCCTAAATGGTTCATGGAAAAACGTCAACCAATAAAAAAAAATTGGGGGTGTGACGTCATTACGTCCAGCTGTTTTCATCGACACAAGATTGTTCAATGGAAACTCTACCTAGCAGACAATTGTTGAATCTCTGTCCTATTCTAACTTTCTAAATGTTGACAGAAAATGGACAAGTTAATGCCACAGAGCTACTGTCTCCTCAGCCAAGCTACATCATACTGGGGACCATTATTAATCATTACGATCATCAATTATGTAGTTAATATTCACTTAATCCTCCATGAACGCCCCACCGAGGTGTCATTGATTGAACAAAATGGCCGCCACCGACCGACTCGGATCAGTCACGGCTTCCAGTCGAAAAATCTCCCTCCCTCTCAGCCAATTAGAGTTAGAGACTAGGGAGAATTAGTAGAGAATCTGTCAGTCTATCAGATACCCCAAAGCTCCCAAGGGCGAAAAGGAAAAATACATGTGAAAACGGCTCCCATTCCAAATAAGACGCATAGATAAGAAGTCTCTGTGTGCGTCCCAAATGGCACCCTATCCCCCATATATTATAGGGCTCTGGTCAAAAGGTGTTCACTAAAAAGGGAATAGGCTGCCATTTAGGAGCCAGACTCTGACTGCGATTAGTTTGGCCCTGTAGCTGATGTTGATCAATCTCAGGGCCGAGAACGGTTTGGAGGTGAGGTCCGTAACGGATGGCTGAATTCCCCTCTGTGTTGGTGGATGATCATGAAGCGTATCAGTGGACTAATGAGGCACACGGCTGTGATGATGGGATGCTCGATAGGGCCTTGGCCCCTCTGTACCTGTTCCATGACACCACAGACCCACTGAGACCTAGTAATATGAACTGTGCAGTGCAACGCCAAAGGTGGAAGATAGAGGAATGGCTGGAATATCTACAGTATGGTAATAATTGCTGTGAAGTGTTGTTTAGTATGGGCAGCATGTTGGAAGCCATCTTGTTACTTTTTTGTACTCTGGCTATGTTTGTGTGTTTGTTTCACCTCTTCCATAGAGGGCCTATAGTACTATATACTGTACTGTAGTACATATGACCATAAGGCTTAGCTATATATATAATAACTCTATAAATAAAATAAGTTATTCGGCCAATGTTTTATTTCTTCCACACCTCTTTTTTTGTTTAAATCACTGTGGTATGAAACCGTACTGAAAAATTATGTTTTTTTTGGCCGAAGCTTCTTATCCACACTGTGATAAAAAACAACATGTTAGAGCAGGGGTCACAGCACTATTACAACCTCTGAATGTTAATTACACCAGTACACCTGATTAACAACACAGGCATGGCGTTGAGAAGCCATGTGTCTTGTGGCTGTCAAACCCGTTGGCCCTGGTGTCAGGTCTGACTTTATCCACCATTTTCTCCTTTTGTCATATTCCCAGAATCCCCCCCCCCCCCCCCCCCCCCCCCCAAAAGATCTGAACCTTTTCTTTTCGCCCGAATTTACATCTTTCCCTCATTTCCCTGCTTTCTTATCAAGAGAATTGTAATGGAGGGCAGAGCAGGAGAATCTGCAGGGATGGGAGGAAACCTGGGAGTCAGGAGGAAATGCACTTCATTCATTAATGGAAGGAAATTTCTATAAAAGTACAATCGGGTTTGAATTTTAAAAGTGAAATTTTAAGTAGCCTAAGAGATAGTGGTTTGGTTTGCTGTGTGATCAAGCCCAAGACATCTCATTCAGAGAATAATTATTTTTGCTCCCTTAATTTAGTTTCCTTCTCATCTCTGAGCTTACAGGTAGTGGCAAAGCCCAGTGGTATTGTTTTCCCCAAGTACTTCAGCAGCCAGGCAGCGCAGTCTTTCTTCTGTGCTAGATTAGAAACACGGCAAAAAGAATGGCAAATGCAGATATGTGGTCTGTGGAGTCAGTCATTATAGGAATTGTAGGATTGTCGGAACGGGGCCCCGAAACCAGCAAATAAATTAATAAATAATGTACTTTAGCAAAAAAAAAAAAAAACGATGCATGTAAATAAATATGTATATTTCAGAATTGAAGAGTGTAAAGGATTCTTTTTGTGCATATTCACTGTTGAGTCGTTGCATATTAAATGCAGACCTAAGCAATATAGGGCATACTGTAGTAAATTCCTATTGATGTTATGACACATGGAGCAAGAGAGATGGACAGTAATTAAGTTTGAATGTGAGGCGTGCCGCAGCAGACGTAGAATTCAACTAAGAAATTCTATTATACATTCTACTGTAGAAACAGAGCTTCTGCGTTGATATTTTTAGAAGTCGATTTTTTTCCTATGAATATGGTTGATTAACATAGGCAGTTGAACCACATTCTCTAAAATGACAAACATATGCAGATAGAATGACCAAGCAAATCAAACAGCAAATTGCTAAGAACGATATCGGTTATATTCTTCTCATTTTCTTTTGCTTTAGGTGTTAAAAACAAACAGTTACACCCAAGGAATTTAAGGATTTTAGTTACTGTGTCAACCGAGCAAGTAGACTGCAATTTGTGTGAGCACAGGTCCAAAATCTGTGCCATGCGATATTTGAAAATAAAACATTCCACTAGCTGGTGAGCTAGTTGGGCACATTTTCTACTAGTCTGTTTTGAAATGTAGCTAGTTTAGCTTATTTTGGCTACCTTAATTTCCATCCCTGGTTACACCTCTTCCAGTAGAACACCACGGCAAACTTCTGAAAAGTTACCTTAGTGTTAGTACAACACATATACATTTTCTGTATCAAATGTGATCTGTCAGACCTGTGCATCTTGCCTGGAAGCTATTAATCTAACATGACCCCTTTTCTGTGAGAGAAGGTGCCTGACCAATTATTTTCAGGCAGATGCAGGGATGCAGAATGACTCCAAGCATCAGTTTTTTTTTTTTTTTCAGATGATGCCTAAGGTAAGGGGAGAATGGCCAGAGGCTACGGCAGGCCCCCAGGGACAAACAGAGCTCATAAACTGTGAATCTGACATCTCTCATCTATTGCCTTTGCTAACTAGACCTTTAAAAACCTTGATAGGGCTCTACGTGCCAAGCTCATCCCGTATGTTTTCCGAACATTATGAATTTGAAGTAATTTCAACGTATTGACCCGTGTATAAAGATGCACATAATCATCACGTATCAAGGATGAGTAAAAGTGATTTAGCTTGATATATCTACACCTCTACTTACTTTCATATATCTTTCACCACTTCGTACAACTAGGAAGTGTTAAAAAACACATACAACTTCTGTACAACTTTCCCCAATCAATACACCACTACCCTTGAGGGATGTTTTCTCATATCAAGATACGTTTCCTTCACAAGTGTAGCTAGTTTTCTACTACATTCATCGAAGCTGGCTCAGTGTGCGTGTGTGTATGCGCATGGTTGTGCGTGTGTGCCAGAGTGGATGTGGGCTGCCACGGAGGGGTCACACTAAGTTTGTTTTTAGAATGCCAGTGGGTGGCGGCAAACACACACACACACACACAATGGTTGCCACGGTAGCGGTTCCCTGGTGACGGGTCCTAGGAATCAGACAAGCCTTGCAGGGTGCCTCCAGGAATGTTCCTTCAATCACAGGATGGCTCGTCACTCCCGTCACTGTGTGTGTGTGTGTGTGTGTGTGTGTGTGTGTGTGTGTGTGTGTGTGTGTGTGTGTGTGTGTGTGTGTGTGTGTGTGTGTGTGTGTGTGAGTGTGTCCTCCTGTCACCTCCACAACAGCCGTACTCCACAATGTGGCCACGACGGACAATTTGACAAGACAATTCTCTGGTCTACTCCATATGCATTTTATGTGGGAGGTGCAGAGTGGTATTATAAATATAACACTCATTTCTGTGGTGGCTTTGTATGTTCCCTCTGCCTTTTAGGGAGAACATGTTAATAGGCTCCAAAAGGGCCAAAATGATCACTTGATATGCATAGCTAGCATGCATAAAGACCCGGCTTTGAAATGGTACCAAACTGCAACCCGATTTGTCTGTCGTAGCTCTTGTTGTTTTTTTGATAAAACTCAACTTGACACAAATGCATTTAGTTGTACAGCTGCCTTTCTATGGAGTAGATATCTTTGGGGTTGAGTCTTGACCTACAGCACAACAGGTAGCTTGGTTAAACCTGACGGAATGCTGCGGCTACACTCCTTGTTTCACTTGGTGAGCGCAGTGTTCAGTCTGGTTAACCAGACTACACAGGTGTGCTCTCTTAATTTGGTCACTCTGTTGTCACAGAGAACTTTCCTGCACCACAGGAGGAAATGCAAACTTGTAGTGTATTCAAACTTGATTGAAAAATGTGAAATGAATGAAAAATGTACCAACCCCTACAAAAATGTCCATGAATTATGATCCACATAATAATTCACATTTCCTGTTGCAGCAGGATAATGTAATTTTCCTGCTGTGAGAAACTGGTCAAATTTAGATCTTACATCTGTAGAACAGTGTTGTTGGTATAGGAGGAAGTGGCTCACATTGAGACCGGCTCAAACCTGAGAAAAGCCCTGGTCCTACCTGTGAGGTATTGCAATGAACTGTAACACAACAATAGTCATTGAGGTAAATAGCATACATTTGTGATCCTCAAACCACTGGCATGAAATCAATCCATCCGAGTCAAACAATGAAAAACAAAACAGAATAATTGGCTTGCGGTCGATAGCCGTTTGAATATAAGCCTTCCTTTAGCCGTATCAAGAGGCGTCCAAATGAGTTTATTGGGCCGTCTGCAGAGATCAATGTCTACAGGGTCACAGTTTTATCTAGGACTTGTGCTGTCATTAAAAGAGCTTCAATAATTCATAGCACCCAGAGGTATACAGCACAGCCAACTGTTCCAACCAAGAATGAAAACACAAAAGCAGGAAAACACCCATTTCCCCGGATGGATCAACGTTCTATTACACAGGAACAGAAACACACTCGTTTCTCTTACTTTGGATAACGAACTATCGTCAGAGAGCGAAATGGACCGACATACCATAGGTTTCCTTGCTTATCAGGTTTTCCTATTGCTGTTTCAGATGTGGCTTGTGTTCTGTTCCTACCCTCGGAGGTATTAAACGTGTTCATTGTAATCTGAGCAGAGATAAATAGACTACCGATCCTTTCAATTGGCCTCCAGTACACAGGAGAGGCCAACCGTGACTCTGTCTAACTAATCAATAGACCAACAGCCGATGCCGTTGGAACGCCCTGAGGTTGTTAAATAGAGGCATTATTATCATTATTAGAACAGATTAAACAGCACCACTCTGGGACAACAACACATGCAGCATGTTAGAATTTCAGAAATACTGTGACAATTATTTTGGTTTTGCTATGAGAAAGGGGTTTGATCCTTCCACACAAAAAAAAAAACTATTATAATGTGTATTGAAGACGAGGGAAACTGTACATTATACAACATTCATCCTTCAATATGTGATCAAAGGAAATTCTGCATTTTTAATTAAGAACATTCTGGAGGAAAAATGACAATGACAGCAAACGCTGTGATGAGAGGAGAAAGTTGATCAATGAGCCATTCTGCTACTTCTATTGGCCTGTATAGAAAGAGTACAATCATGTACTGAGACAGGCGTGGAAAGATAGCTGTTTCGAAAGGATCCACATCACAAGGAGAGAGATAATGATATGACTTATAAATAAAGAAATAGGTTATGATTGAACGTAAGGATTTAATTATACAGCAACAGGGAGGTTTATTGATAAAATAGTGAATTATTTAATCAGAAGGGTCATTTTTTACCAAGACAGCGCCAGTGACAAGTGTGCCAGATATGGAAAAATTTGATATTTATTATCACTCCGACGACATTAACGCTCACTATATGAGAATACTGGATGAAAACATGTAGAGACCAAACGCTAACCGGGGTAGAGACAGAATCGGACACATTCATCACCTTATCGTTAAAATTGCACACTATCCGTCAGAATATTTGACTTGCAATGACACTGTCCTGACAACTGTAGCTATAGATGCTGAGTTTCAAGTTGTGGAAATGTTCCGTGTATTTTACTACATTTGATATTTTACAAATGGCAGTGGGATCTAGGCCTATAAATAAGTTCTACCCAATGCATAGCGTAGTAAGCTAGCTAAATGTGGTTATACAGTGCCCTCCGTAATTACTGGGACAGTGACACATTGTTGGTTGTTTTGGCTCTGTACTCCAGCACTTTGGATTTGGAATGATACAATTACTATGAGGTTAAAGTGCAGACTGTCAGCTTTAATTTGAGGGTATTTTCCAGGGGCGCTACTTTGGTTTTAGAAGTGGGGGGGACATCATATATATATTATTTGACCGCTAGGAGGCATCCTCATGGTCCACACTGTTGCCTCGTTTTGTACCATATTCCAATGATAAAACTGGGGGGGGGGACAAAAATGCAATTTCAGAATGTGGGGGGGGCCTTGTGAAAGTTGCGCCCCTGGTATTTGCGCCCCTGGTATTTCAACCATATCAGGTGTACCATTTAGAAATTACAGCACTTTTTGTACATAGTCCCCCCATTTTAGGGGACCAAAAGTACTCGGACAAATGCACTTATATGTGTATAAAAGTAGTCTAAGGTTAAGTGTTTGGTCCCTAAATTCCTATGCAATGATTCCATCAAACTTGTGACTACAAACCTGTTGGATGCGTTTACTGTTTTATAGTTGTGTTTCAGATTATTTTGTGCCCAAAATAAATGAATGGTAAATTATGTATTGTGTCATTTTGGAGTCACTTTTACTGTAAATAAGAATATAATATGTTTCGAAACACTTCGACATTAATGTGGATGCCACCATGATTACGGATAGTCCTGAATCAAATCAAATTTTATTGGTCACATACACATGGTTAGCAGATGTTAATGTGAGTGTGGCGAAATGCTTGTGCTTCTAGTTCCGACAGTGCAGTAATATCTAACAAGTAATCTAACAATTCCCAAACAACTACCTAACTGTCACACCCTGACCATAGTTTACTTTGTATATTTCTATGTTTTGGTTGGTCAGGGTGTGAGCTGAGTGGGCATTCTATGTTTCATTGTCTAGTTTGTCTATTTCTATGTCTGGCCTGATATGGTTCTCAATCAGAGGCAGGTGTTAGTCATTGTCTCTGATTGGGAACCATATTTAGGTAGCCTGGGTTTCACTGTGTGTTTGTGGGTGATTGTTCCTGTCTCTGTGTAGTTCACCAGATAGGGCTGTTTCGGTTTTCGTTACGTTCTTTGTTTTGAAGTGTTTGTATCGATTCGTGTTTTACGTTTGTTTATTAAACATGGATCGCAATCTACACGCCGCATTTTGGTCCGACTCTCCTTCACATACAGAAAACCGTGACACTAACACGCAAAAATCGAAAGGGGTGAATGAGAATATGTAGATATAAATACATGGATGAGCGACAGCCGAGCGGCATAGGCAAGGTGCAACAGATAGTATAAAATACAGTATATACATATGAGATGAGTAATGTAAGATATGTAAAGATTATTAAAGTGGCATTATTTAAAGTGTATTGTTTAAAGAGACTAGTGATTCATTCATTAAAGTGACCGGTGATTGGGTCTCAATGTAGGCAGCAGCTTCTCTGAGTTAGTGATGGCTGTTTAGCAGTCTGATTGATGGCCTTGAGATAGAAGCTGTTTTTCAGTCTCTATCTCAAGGCCATCAGACTGCTGAACAGCAATTACTAACTCATAGAGGCTGCAGCCTACATTGAGGCCCAATCACTGGCCACGAATGAATCGTGAATAATGATGAGTCAGAATTTTACAGATGCAGAAACAACATTCCCCAAGACATGTTAACCTCTCATGATTACAAGAACAGGGGAGGTTAGCAAGTGTTTTTTGGGGGGTGGGGGGGTGATATTTGTGCGTCATTATTCACAATTAATTCAGGACTATCTGTAATCCTGGTAGCATCCACATGAATGTAGAAGTGTAGTCATTGTATCCTTTCAAATCCAAAGTGCTGGAGTACGGAGGCAAAATAAGAAAAAATGCTTCACTGTCCCAATAATTACAAAGAGAACTGTGTAACCACATAACATATACATTTAGCAGACACTCTTATCCAGAGCGACTTACAGGAGCAGTAAGGGTTCAGTGTTTTTCATCTAGTCGGCTCAGGGATTCAAACCAGTGACCTTTTGGTTCCTGGCCCAACCCTCTCCACCGCTAGGCTACCTGCAGTCCTATTTAGCTCATGTAGCTCTGTTGGCTGGCGTACTACGCTATGCATTGCGAAGAACCTGTGTAGTGGCCTAGATCACACCGCCATTGTACAATATGCAATGTAGAAAAATACACTAAGCATCTCCGCAACTTGAAACTCAGCGTCTAAGGCTACAGCTTTCTCATTTGCCTCCAATAACAGGAGAGTGTCATTGCAAGTCAAATATTTGGACGGATAATGTGCTATTTTAACTAATTAGCTAGCTAGTTCTTCAGTCTCACTGGCACTAGAACCCATTAGTACCCTAATGTGTACGTACAGTACAGTGATTACAATCTTTGGGGGGAAAGAGAAGAGGAGAGGATAGAGAGAGAGAGAGAGAGGATAGAGGATTACACTGGAGACACTTCAACAGATCCCTGGAGAGATGGCTACGGTTTATACCAGGACTAAAACACTGTGTATAATGCACTGTAATTAGGCCCATGTAAACAGGGTGATATGTGGGAATCTGTTTGTCTCCTGAGATAGCAACGTAATTAAGATTGGGGATCATCGTGAGACATTGAGAGATCCACTTTGATAAGTAGCAGATTGTGCTTTTAGATGGCAATTCAAACTGCTGATACTGCATATCACCATCAATTACTGTGGACTCAATCTCTACACCAAACTAAATCAATCTAATGGCCTTTGTATTTTAATCATTGGCCTGAACACAAGAAGACGCAACCTCACGCAAATGCAGCATTGGCGCTATCTTCCCTAGTTCTTTGACTTCAGTCAATTCTGCATTCCATTCCGATGTGTCTGCCCCGTCCATTCGGATCAACCGTACACCAACAAAACAATAACCCGACCAGTAACCAGCGCTACAAAGCTGGCTCTGTGTTCGAGCTTCACAGAGGCACGGGCAACTACATCAAATATTTAGCTCTCCACCTTCCCCACATATAAAAAGTGAGTTGGGAAGAGTGGGGTAGGGTGGAGCGGCAGAACAAGTACACACGGAGATGCCACTTCCTGTGTTGCTAATTATCCCTGTTTGCTTTATGGGCCCAGCCGCTACTTCTCATCCAGCCGTTTTGATTGGTTTACTTGACCAAATAAATGAGTGAAGTTTATAAAAGAGTAATGGCCGCCCTTCCTCCTGACCTTTCCTTCATGCTAGTGCTAAAGCAGAGGTTTGGTGGACCATCCTTTAGTTCTGCCTGATCCCTTGGAGAAATAGTGTATGTGTGTGTTTTTTATCATTCCGGGTTCTCCAGCTATATCGCTCTCTCCATGCATACTTGCATGAAGGGAGTTACTCTTTGTCTGTAACGATGGTAGAGCGCTTTGGAAATAGCAATGAAGAACTTTCACCTGCTCTGTTACAGAGTTAAAGAGGACGCATCCTTCAACAAGTAGAAGCTCAGTCCTTTTCTTTTCTTTGGCGTGTGGGGTGAAACAGGTGCCTCAGACTGTATAGGAAACCCTCCTCTACATTTCCTCCTCTACCTCAGCAGTTAGCTTACCGGTTAAGAGCATTTGGCCAGTAACAGAAAGGTTGCTGGTCCGAATCCCTGAGCCGACCAGGTAAAACATCTGCCGATATGCCCTTTGAGCAAGGCACTTAACCCTAATTGCTCCCGTAAGTCGCTCTGGATAAGAGTGTCTGCTAGATGAGTGAACTGTACCGCTCCTCTACTGATGGTCAGGTCAGTATCTCTACTTTCCTCCACTCAGAAGGCCTCAGGTGGTGGCGTCAACGCTGTGTGGTTCTTCCATCCGTCTAAAATCCTGGAGGAAGCTTGGAGCTGCCACTGACTGTTAGGGAGTAAGGGGCTGCCTAGCCCTCCAGACTCCCCTCTAGAAGAAGTCTAGTTGTCACACAAACACACACACACACACACAAACACAGTTCCAGGCTCCCTTTATTGTCCCTGGCAGTTGTGAGGAGCCGGCGGTTAGCCCCAGCTCACCGTCACCCTCTGTCAGTAGCCTGACCGCTAAAGCTAACGCGCCGCGTCAATCTCTCCCTCTCCTCCTTCCCTCTTTCTGTTCTGGACTCCGTTCCAACGCTAATTAGCTCACAAGAGACTTCTCCTTGTGGAAGAGGGGAGGAGGGGAATAGGAGGGAGGGATAGAGGGAGGTGGGGGTAGGGGTGTTGGGGTGTTGGGGGTCGTGCTGGATGGTTCAGTAGATTTTGAGCTAGTGGTAGTTGTGGTACTGGTACTGTAGAAGACCTGGACTGCTGATGATGAAAAGTTTGAGGGGTTTGGGATTTATTAGAAGGGGGCAGCCAGTCCCTTTTTTACCTGGCTCTGTTTCTAACAAGATGGGGTTTAATATTGGATCATCAGGTTGGGCAATGTTGGATATGAGAGAGGGGTGATTTGATCAACTCTCCGTCTCTCTCTCTCTCTCTCTCTCTCTCTCTCTCTCTCTCTCTCTCTCTCTCTCTCTCTCTCTCTCTCTCTCTGTCATGATGGGAGGCCTTGGACAACGAATGGCCGGCTCTGTCATTTTCCTCCTCGTCTATCCCTCCATCTCTCTGTCCATCCCTCCCTCTCTCCAACATGACCAGGTGATCAGAGGGTCTTCCAGGAGATTAACCAGAGCTCTTCGTCCAGGTCTGAGCACTCGCAAGAAAGATTCACCCTGTCTGTCTTCTGGTGTGTAAATATTGTGCTAGCGGAATATGAAAGTAGTGCAACTATAAGGAACAAAAACATAGGGAGAAAAAGATCAAGAGCGGGTCTTACATCAAGAGGGACCCCGAGGATGTCTTTGTTGTCAACTTCAGAAGAGGAAGAGAGGAGCCGAGGAGGAAACAGACAGAAGGGAAAGATGCCAGAGTCAAGCTCAAAGGATTGGGTCTGGGCAAGGTGATCGGTATTCCTCGGCAGTCTGCCTTCTGGCTCAGATCAGTGGGAATAAGCTGGCAGCCAAGCCAGAGGGCATAGCAGCACAAACACACCTTCAGCACTGCACTGCTAGAGGCTCGCCTCGGCCTCGCAATCTGGTGGGGCGGGGGAAGGGGAGGAGAGAGCGCAGGAGAAAATAAATACTGCTGTAATTACCTTACCTACCACTGCCACATTGACAGCCATTGTGTGTGTGTGTGTGTTTGTGTGTGTGTGTGTGCATGCGTGTGCATGCGTGTGTGTGTGTGTGTGTGTGTGTGTGTGTGTGTGTGTGTGTGTGTGTGTGTGTGTGTGTGTGTGTGTGTGTGTGTGTGTGTGTGTGTGTGTGTGTGTGTGTGTGTGTGTGTGTGTGTGTGTGTGTGTGTGTGTGTGTGTGTGCGTGTGTGTGTGTGTGTGTGTGGGAGTGCATGCGTGTGTGGGCGGGGTATGTCTGTGTCTCGAAGTGAGAGGCATACTGCACTGGCACTGCACACTTAATCCACTCATTGTACCAGAAAGAGAACAGTTTGTTAAATGGGACTGAGCCTTGGGCTTGGTTCATGAGGGTGAAAGGGCAGCATGCAGTGGTCAGACTGAATCCTCCTCAGGCCAGCATACGTCAGGTCCACTTATATCAGCCTGAACTCCAAATCACACGGACTAACTGACCCACAGAGAAATCCACCATAGATCCACTATCCTAAAACCCACCATAGATCCACTATCCTAAAACCCACCATAGATCCACCATCCTAAAATCCACCATAGATCCACTATCCTAAAACCCACCATAGATCCACTATCCTAAAACCCACCATAGATCCATCATCCTAAAATCCACCATAGATCCATCATTCTAAAATACACCATAGATCCATCATTCTAAAATACACTATAGATCCACCATCCTAAAATCCACCATTGAGCCACTATCCTAAAATCCACAATAGATCCACCATCCTAAAATCCACCATAGATCCACCATCCTAAAATCCACCATAGAGCCCCTATCCTAAAATCCACCCTAGATCTACCTTCCTAAAATCCACCATAGATCCACCATCCTAAAATCCAGCATAGAGCCTCAATCCTAAAATCCACCATAGAGCCCTATCCTAAAATCCACCATAGAGCCTCTATCCTAAAATCCACCATAGAGCCTCTATCCTAAAATCCACCATAGAGCCTCTATCCTAAAATCCACCATAGAGCCCTATCCCAAAATCCACCATAGAGCCTCTATCCTAAAATCCACCATAGAGCCTCTATCCTAAAATCCACCATAGAGCCTCTATCCTAAAATCCACCATAGAGCCTCTATCCTAAAATCCACCATAGAGCCCTATCCCAAAATCCACCATAGAGCCTCTATCCTAAAATCCACCATAGAGCCTCTATCCTAAAATCCACCATAGAGCCTCTATCCTAAAATCCACCATAGAGCCTCTATCCTAAAATCCACCATAGAGCCCTATCCCAAAATCCACCATAGAGCCTCTATCCTAAAATCCACCATAGAGCCTCAATCCTAAAATCCACCATAGATCCTACAGTATATCTAGCGCTACTGCATCCCACCTTGATACCAGAACAGCGGTTTGATTGACTCCCACTTTGTATGAAACACCAGTTTGGCCCTGTAGCTTGTCGAGTTGCTGTGCAGACCAAAGACATAAGCAGGTATCTGATTAGTGGGTGGTTGTGACAAGCACCAGATGCCCTGGTATAGGCCAGCTGTCTCCACGGTAACAGCCCTACACTTGGCAGATGGCCTGTTGCATGTATGATATTTACACTGGACCTCCGGCGCACCTGTGGTCACTATCACACTCTATCAGAATATCTGGTACTGCATTAGGTGGGGAGGAACACCCACACACTGGTGCCTGTTTCCCACTATAGGGCCTTACCAAACCTAACCACGCCACCAACGTGTAGGAAAGCACCCGTGAAAAGGCCAAACGAGCCAGCACGTTTCGGGGTCAGCCCTGTAATGTGAATCAGACTCATGCATTGTATTATTGAGCTAATGATTTAGTCAGCAGAAGAGAGTCAGAACGGGCTTTTATAGTAGAAAGAGATACAATATGTAAATAATTACACGGTTCCTAATTGATTCCTGCAAATCATTCACTAATCGATTACACATTCAGTTAGACATAGAGTCGATAATGGTGTCTTATGCTGCTAAGTTAATAGTTTTCCGCAGTCCTCATATCTCATATTCACCACTGTTTTGAGGAAAGGCAAGGAGTCTAGTATGGATTTTTATCAATTCCCCAAACTTGAAAGGTTAACTTGTTTTCCTAGGTAGAAATCATAAGAATACACAGCTAGTTTCTTAGCCTCTTCTCCCTCCAATCACCTCATCTAAAATCATATATTCCTACCACAATGACCTTGGGTTTATGTTAGGGCCAATACGTCGATAACATAAATTAAAGCTACATTTCGCTACATATTTGATGCATTTAATCCAATTCCTGATCTGTTTTAATGATAAATAATCGTATTATTATCCATATCATCGATAATATAGTTGGGTAATTGATCAATACGAGGAAAGCTTGGCATCCTGGTTTCTCCCAATGAGCTCCACAGAGACCCAACTCCGGCAAGGAGCCTCGAAGATTTTCAAGGCTGTACCGTCGAAGTTCACCGCAAAATAAAATACAAATCCTTCAATCTGGTCTAATTTGGCCCAAATTGGCATTCTGTTTGTGGTCTCAGAACTCATGAACATAACATAATGACGTTCCTCTCTCTCAGAGTGAGGCGGAAAAAGACACCAAAACAACTAGCTGTTGAATCAGTTTCTTAATGTGTGTTTCCCCCCCCAGTGTACTTCATCCTCCTTCCTCGTTCCTGGGCTCAAGGTTAACATATTCACATTGGTCTGGAAAGTGAATCAAATAAATAAATCGCTGCAAACAATTAGCGATGCATCGATACTCTCGGATCAATAGCAATGTTGGTAATTATCACTGTTGGGATGAGGGAGATGGCCTTTACCTTGTTGATGCTGTCTAGATCACAACATGTTACCTGCCGCAGGGCTGGAGAAGACAAATCAAAACACATCAAGATAATGAAATATATTTCCAATTCATTATTATAGAGGACAGGGATAGTACATGTTACATTTGACTCATTTAGCAGACGCTCTTATCCAGAACGACTTACAGGAGCAATTAAGGCCTTGCTCAAGGGCACATCAAAATATTTTTTCACCTAGTCGGCTCGGGGATTCAAACCAGCAACCTTTCATGCAAGTTGAATGAGTCTAAATAGGTACAGTATAATACTTCCTCAGTTTTAGATTTGCTGTTTCCGTTTGGATCATTTGACTTTGACAAGAGTAAAAGCCGGTACTCCTCAAGATGTAAGTATGCTAATAAGCGCTTGGTTGTGGGTTTGAGTGTGATGACTGTGAGAGCATCTATTCACATTGACATGCGTGGTCGTCACAAAATACCTCTTCTTTAAACCCCACAATTTCCTCATTTTAATTGGATTTGGATAGAACGGAAACACTTATTAACCAATCAAATAAACTCCTCTGAGAGGCTGAAAGTAAGTGAGGAAAATACTGAGATCCTATTTTTCATTTTATCATGAGAACGTTTCTCAAAGAAAGTTATTTTGTGAATAATTGGATTCGTTTTCATTTGATAGATATTTTGCCGTTTAACGTCACCCACCAAAGTTGACTATAATATATGAATAGGCTAAAGAAACTACAACACCACAAGGGTTAGACCACACTTGCCAGTGTTAATCTGCAAAATTGTAATTATTCGCCTACCTCCTCATGCCTTTTGCACACATTGTATATAGACTCCCCCTTTGTTTTCTACTGTGTTATTGACTTGTTAATTGTTTACTCCATGTGTAACTCTGTGTTGTCTGCTCATACTGCTATGCTTTATCTTGGCCAGGTCGCAGTTGCAAATGAGAACTTGTTCTCAACTAGCCTACCTGGTTAAATAAAGGTGAAATAAATAAAAAAAAAATAAAAAAAATTGCAGTCATTCCATCTCTAATTCTGCGGTGGGCCTACAGTACACATCCCTGAGTCGTAGTCAGGATGTTACCTGCAATAGAAATAATAGGGCTCACACACCCACTTTTTTTTGGCACTAGCACACTGTTTTATTTGTTTTATTCATTTCAATTGAGAATTGTTCAGACTGCAACACTTGTCATTACACTGGTGAATATCTATCTTATGTTTCTGATTGATAAACCTAAAAGTCCAAATCTTTCTTCTCAAACAAAACTTAGATTTATTTTAAATGTAAAAGGGTGGGGGGGGAAATACGGTTGGGGTTTTGTAGTAACCTTCCCAAATCCTTCTGCCGACAACAAGCTGTTGTATAGACCTCTAACACGACTACGGATGTAGGATCTTAATTTGGTCCCTATTTTGTTGCTGAGAATTTTCCTGTAAAGCAGGAAATGCAAACTTGAAGTGTATTTGAGTTTTAAAAAGCATTCTAAAGTTTGTAATTTCCACTTAGAAATTTCCAACTTGATTTGCCCTAACAATATTTTTTATCAAACTCTTACAAAAAATGACCATGAATTATAATTCACATAATAATTCACATTTTCTGTTGCTGTCAGATTATTTTCCTGCTGCAGCTAACTGACTCAAATTAAGAACCTACATCTGTAATTGAAAAGTAATAGGCATCATAAGAACAGAAATAGCCATGTGCTCAAATCCCTGAACACTTAAACCATTCACTAATTCTGGGCAGTGATGGGAAAAGTACCCAATTGTCATACTTGAGTAAAAGTAAAGATACCTTAAAAGAAAATGACTCAAGTAAAAGTGAAAGACACCCAGTAAAATACTACTTGAGTAAAAGTAAAAAATTATATGTTTTTAAATATACTTAAGTATAAAAAGTAAATGTAATCGTTAAAATATACTTAAATATCAAAAGTTTAAAAAAAGTATGAATCATTTCTAATTCCTTATATTAAGCAACCCCAGACAGCATGATTTTTTTGTTTTTTAAATGTACGTATAGCCAAGGGCACACTTCAACAGTCAGACATAATTACAAACCAAGCATTTGTGTTTAGTGAGTCCGCCAGATCAGAGGCAGTAGGGATGATCAGGGATGTTCTCTTTATAAATTTGTGAATTAGACTATTTTCCTGTCCTGCTAAGCATAAAGTACTTCCGGGTGTCAGGGAAAAGTAAGGAGTAAAAAGTACGTCATTTTCTTTAGGAATGTAGTGGAGTTAAAGTAAAAGTTGTCAAAAATATAAAAAGTAAAGTACAGATACCCCAAAAAATGACTGGGGTAATATTTTAAAGTATTTATTACTTACAGTAAGTACTTTACACCACTGATTCTGGGCCCTAATTTGCTTCAGCACTGACTGACACTGAGCAGTTAAATGCACCACTGAAGGGTCCAAAAGAATGAAATGAAATGTATATTTTATCCACTCAGATGCAACGCCTGTCATCCATTTTGCAACACACTTCATATCATTCAGGTAGTTTCCCATAGGGCAAAGAATGGTGGTAATGTCAGAGGAAGAAGAGAAAGTGAGACATTTCATAGGCTCTTTTTTCTCTAGTTCATTTACAGTCAATGGGCTAAGTAGACCAGACCCAGCTGCTATAGTATTGGTGCCTATGAGAGAGCAATTTTTATATTTTTCCCTAATGGATAACGACCAGGAAATTTGAAAAGACATGCTGAGTGGGCGGGGAGCTTATATTCATGAGCTCGCCTTGACTGACAGCCCTTTGAAACGCCTATGTCAAGAAACTTGGATGCAGTGAGCAGTGTTTCAGTAAAATAATCCCAAGCAAATTTGGTGATACACAAAGCAACTCAAACAACATTGAAATTGCATCAATAATGTCCTTTTATTTTATTTTATAGATCTCCAGATTGACATGTCTCTCGTGATGCGGTTCACAGCAGCATCAACTGCTTCAGAGTTCTGAATGACCCACCCCCCTTTTGTCCCATGCTGGCTGAAGACCTGGCTAACCAGTAACTAGCTAACTGTCTGAGCGTCTGCTGTCATGGATTCTCCTGTAGTGCTCCTGGAACTGCTGCTCATTCCGTGCGCCAGCTCCGGAGGTCTACGTCACCGGCCTCTCACTGAACTGTTTCATTATGCACACCTGATTCCCATTCCCGCCGATTAGTAATTCTATATATGTGTCCTCTGTTCACCGTTGTCTGGTTGGTTATTGTTACCATGTCCATTGGTCCTGTGAGTACCTGTGTTGTTTCGGATTTCGTGCTGCGTGTTTTGTGCAATTGTAATTACGGGTCTCGTCCCGTGTATTTATTAGAGGTTTAACCTCGCTCTTTTGTTTGGGTTACATCCCTGTGTGTTTTGTATACGTGTTTGTTTTGGGCTTCGTCCCCGTGCCGTTCATGGCATGTTGTGTAATTTGGGTGGAGTATTAAAACCCCCTATTACGTATTCCTGCGCCTGTCTCCAATCATTTATACAACGTGACACACGCCATCTCCTTTCCTGCAGTCAAATGACCAACTCGCTATCTAGTGGCCTCATGGGTGGGATGTTAATATTTTTCATAATTAATGAACATTATTTTTTTTAAACCCGACGAAAATCTGGTGTTTCTATGTTAAACGGTTTTATTATATTTCAGTCTTCTGTGATGGATATAAAGTGTAATATTGAGATGAAAATTCCAAATGTAATACATTTACAACTCTATATCTGACATGGTACAGGTGTCTTTGTTTAAGCCCATGACCATGTGTGTGAGGTGTTTACTTTTGTTTCAAAGTACATTTGTTTAAGACTACCAAGAACCACCCTGATTTAGCCCACTGCAAAATACTAAGGTTGTTTGGTGATTGTACTTACAGTTGAAGTCGGAAGTTTACATACACTTAGGTTGGAGTCATTAAAACTCGTTTTTCAACCACGCCACAAGTTGGTTAGGACATCTACTTTGTGCATGACACAAGTAATTTTTCCAACAATTGCTTACAGACAGATTATTTCACTTATAATTCACTGTATCACAATTCCAGTGGGTCAGAAGTTCACACACACTAAGTTGACTCTGCCTTTAAACAGCTTGGAAAATTCCAGAAAATTATGTTATGGCTTTAGAAGCTTCTGATAGGCTAATTGATATAATTTGAGTCAATTGGAGGTGTACCTGTGGATGTATTTCAAGGCCTACCTTCAAACTCAGTGCCTCTTTGCTTGACATCATGGAAAAATCTAAAGAAATCAGCCAAGACCTCAGAAAAAAACATTGTAGACTTCCACAAGTCTCATCTTGGGAGCAATTTCCAAATGCCTGAAGGTACCACGTTAATCTGTACAAACAATAGTACGCAAGTATAAACACCATGGGATCACGCAGCCGTCATACAGCTCAGGAAGGAGACGCATTCTGTCTCCTAGAGATGAACGCACTTTGGTGCGAAATGTGCAAATCAACCCCAGAACAACGGCAAAGGACCTTGTGAAGATGCTGGAGGAAACGGGTACAAAAGTATCTATGTCCACAGTAAAACAAGTTCTATATCGACATAACCTGAAAGGCCACTTGGCAAGGAAGAAGCCTCTGCTCCAAAACCGCCATAAAAAAGCCAGACTGCGGTTTGCAACTGCACATGGTGACAAAGATGGTACTTTTTGGAGAAACGTCATCTGGTCTGATGAAACAAAATAGAATTGTTTGGCCATAATGACCATCGTTATGTTTGGAGGAAAAAGAGAGGCTTGCAATCCGCAGAACACCATCCCAACCGTGAAGCACGGGGGTGGCAGCATCATGTTGTGGGGGTGCTTTGCTACAGGAGGGACTGGTGCACTTCACAAAATAGATGGCATCATGAGGAAAGAAAACTGTGGATATGTTGAAGCAACATCTCAAGACATCAGTCAGGAAGTTGAAGCTTGGTCGCAAATGGGTCTTCCAAATGGATAATGACCCCAAGCATACTTCCAAAGTTGTGGTAAAATGGCTTAAGGCCAACAAAGTCAAGGTCTTGGAGTGGCCTTGACCTCAATCCTATAGAAAATCTGTGGGCGGAACTGAAAAGCGTGTGAGAGCAAGGAGGTCTACAAACCTGACACCAGCTCTGTCAGGAGAAATGGGCCAAAATTCATCCAACTTATTATGGGAAGCTTGTGGAAGGCTACCTGTAACATTTGGCCCATGTTAAACAATTTAAAGGCAATGCTACCAAATACTAATTGTGTGTATGTAAACTTCTGACTTCAACTGTAAATGGCAAAGGCTATTGTAATATATGATATGAATGATAATCTGATAAATAGATAAAAAGTCCTTAGTAAAAGATTAAAAGATACAATTTGATCTTTACTGCCCATTATTCCTAAGAGATGGATGTGCTCCACCCACAGGATATAGGAAAACCAGCTCCTCACATCCCTTACCTTCTGCTCTCTTCTCACCTTTGAGTTTTCCTCTCTCATATTAATTACCATTCATTCATTCCGTTGTGCCTTGTCTCTGTGACAGTGAACAAATGGGAGGGAGGGTCCATGGCTGTCACCCGAAAGAAGTCCTGAAGTGGCCCTCAATTATTAAAGCGTCAGTATGTAGTGGCCCTCTCTCTCTCTCTCTCTCTCTCTGTGTGTGTGTGTGTCTGTGTGTTTTGAAGCCTGGACCAGCAGTGTCTTGAAGACCAGCTGCTCCCTCTGTCTCCCCAGAGGGACATCATGCTACCATTCATTTTCAATTTAAGGCCAGGCGTTACCGTTTGTGTTCTGGCCCAAACTGGCTTGCTATGCCTGGTTGGTTCATACACAGAACCTCGCTCCTCTCCAGAACGTCCCAGACACACAGAGCCACCTAAGCCAGAACACAATTTGAGTCCTGGTTCGACGGGCCTGATTCAGTCCACCTTTCCTCCCAGAACCCTCTCTCTCACTCTCTCACTCACTCACTCACTCACTCACTCACTCAATGACTGGCAGGCAGGCAGGCAGAGAGACATCCCCATCTAAGGAGCCAGAGGGCCCTGGAGGCCCCATCAATAATGCAGCCCTGGCCACACTGATTTGAGGAGACAACTGGTATTTAGTAGGCTGCTCGCTAACCCCAAAAAGCTCTTCTTCCTTCGCACCAGTTAGCCTTGTTTTCTGTCAGCGATCAACGCTGATTTAGATGTACAACCAACCGGTAGAGTGATTCAGGAAATCAGATCGCCCCGGTACAATAGAATAGCCGCTGCAGTAGAGCGTCAGCGCACACGGACACTCACAACACACGGGCTCCAGGTTCGACGCATGCTGGTCATGAAACACGGCCCCCATTGATTTTTGAAAGCTTCACTTTTTCTCTTTGCCGTTTTCTTTGATTATTAATTCACGGAGGCAAAAGAGAACTGCCCAATGTTCTTAAATCATGACTGCTCACTGGCTTCATCATGGGTTGGAGAAATGCTATATCATTCATGTACAACACACTCCATAACTGTTGCCTATCTTTGGAAACACTTTGCATACATGCACTGCAGAGGACGATCCAAGAAAATGATCTTTCACTTTAGAAAAGTGTTTCACTGTATGGATCTTTTGTGTGCTGAAGCAAAATGATATTGGATACAAAATGATATTGGATACAAAATGATATTGGATACAATTTCTCACAATAATTCAATGTTTCATATCAGAAAACTTTACCTGTTTTAGAGTGAATGTCTTCAATGATTAACATCAATTCCTCATTAGTTTGAGTGTAATGTTCCGATTCTATAAGTCCAGCATGATGATGAAACTGACTTGTAGTAAGGCAGACTTCTGCTACCGGGCGGTGGACAGACTGATATGAGCTATAGGTCCAATAACAGTGTTCTCTGGCCTCTCAACGTGCTTCGGGCTGCAAAGTAGTTATCTTAGTTACAGTATATCTACATACTCTACCCTCCTGCTTTCACGGTAATAGAGTCACATGTACAATATGTATTTCTTGCTAAAATCATCAGTGAAATTAAGTTAATAAGAGTATGTGACTAATCAGTATTCAGTTATCAAGTTCCTGAGTGTTTTCTTATCTATCCTTATGGCCCCTTTCATTCCTAATGAAGTGTCCAGCTCGTCCATTCCAAAATAATTCACTAGAGGGAGCTGACGCTAAAGATCTCGTCTAAACAAAATGTCTTCCTTCCCCTACTTGGACGATGCACACTGAGCGAAAATATAAACGCAACATGCAACAATTTCAAAGATTTTACTGGGGTGCAGTTCATATAAGTAAATCAGTCAATTGAAATAAATAAATTAAGCCCCAATCAATGGATTTCACATGACTGGGAATGCAGATATACATCTGTTGGTCACAGATACCTTGAAACAAAAGGTAGGGGCTTGGATCAGAAAACCAGGCAGTACCTGGTGTGACCACCATTTGCCTCATGCAGCGCGACACATCTCCGAGTTGATCAGTCTGTTGATTGTGGCCTGTGGAATGTTGTCCCAGGAAAAATGTACTTTCTATGCCTGTGTTATGTGGTTGTCTCGCCTAGCTATCTTAAGATGAATGCATCAACTGTAAGTATCTCTGGATAAGAGCTTCTGCTAAATGACTAAAATGTAAATGTTATGGCCCCATACATCTGCCCGGTACAGTTGAAACCGGAATTCATCCAGGAAGAGCACACTTCTCCAGCGTACCAGTGTCCATTGAAGGTGAGCATTTGCCCACTGAAGTCGGTTATGACGCTAAACTGCATTCAGGTCAAGACCCTGGTGAGGACAACAAGCACGCAGATGAGCTTCCCTGAGATGGTTTCTGATTGTTTGTGCAGAAAATCTTCAATTGTACAAACCCACAGTTTCATCAGTTGTCCGGGTGGCTGGTCTCAGATGATCCCGCAGGTGAAGAAGCTGGATGTGGAGGTCCTTTGATGGTGTGGTTACATGTGGTCTGCGGTTGTGAGGCCAGGTGGATGTACGGCTAAATTATCTAAAACAACGTTAGAGGTGGCATTTGGTAGAGAAATTAACGTTCAGTTCTATGGCAACAGCTCTCATGGACATTCTTGTAGTCAGCATGCCAATTGCACACTCCCTCAAAACTTGAGACATCTGTGGCATTGTGTTGTGTGACAAAACTGCACATTTTAGAGTGGCCTTTTATTGTCCCCAGCGCAAGGTGCACCTGTGCAATGTTCACGCTGTTTAATCCATTTCCAACCTCTCAGATGGATGGACTATATTGGCAAATGTCAAATAAATGCTCACTAACGGCAATGTAAACAAATTTGAGCAAAACAATTGAGAGAAGTAAGCTTTTTCTGAGTATGGAACATTTCTGGGATCTTTTAATTCAGGTCATGAAACATGGGACCAACACTTTACATGTTGCATTGATATTTTTGTTCAGTTTATTGTGTACTAGACCTATGCATTATTGTCAATTTCTCAAATTGTTGTTCATGTAGTGAGTTCGCAACTCTGTGAAAAGTTCTATTTTGGATGAAGAACATATTTTCAAATGGCCAGTGAACGAACACCGTTTCCTCCCAAAGACCAGTTCAAAATAAAGAATGATTCAAAACATCATCATGTCCATCTGCTTTGATCAGGTGACGACGTCATGTTTGTTTGTCCCATGTTTTGATGCTGTTGATGAGTAAGGAACCAATAAATGAATCATACAACCTATTAGTGGTATCCTCTCTATGGGACGCTGCCATTCATCTACAGACGTTCACACAAATCCATTTTTCAGTTAAGCATAATTAGCTATGTTTATTAATATTTACAATTTAGTCTTTTCAAACATCTTATCTTATCTAACGCCAGCTAAAGACCGGAGACCGCCTCTCTTAGCGGAGGAATTCTTCACGATGCTCCTCTCACAAGATCTAAGAAGATCACCCAGAAGGATCTCCATGCCGTTTCCTCCTCCTCCGTGCTTGTTGATCCCTGCTCCCCCATCCCCACCTCCTCCCCATGCTCCCTTTTTTCTCTTTCCCACTCTATGCTTCCCTCCACTTGTTTGATAAATATATGTCGTCCGTCCCCCCCCCCCCCCCGCCTCCGCCATATAATAACTCCTTATACAAAATACATGATCTATCTGGTCAAACTGGGTGAACTTAAATATACCTGTCAAGTGGAACAACTTGTAAGTTTTTCCCCGCTACAACCCCTCTCTCTCTACTGGGGTCTGAGGGAGGCGAATCCACACGGGTTTTAATTAAAAAAGAAGAGGAACCCATGTTCCAGGATGTACAGTGTTTCTTCTAAATGAGGGGAGCTTGTGCTCGCCGGCAGGCGAGAGCAAAGAGCCGAGACCTTGCTGCAGTGGGAGCCGGCTTCTTGTGGCTTTCATCACTTCCACTTCGTATATACCTCCTCAGAAGTTTCCGGAGAGAGGCATCTGTCTCTCTGACTTGAGTGTTGAATTGGGAAGATGGCGAGTGGGGGTGGAGAGGTTGGTTTGGAGAGGGGGAGGGATAGAGAGAAGGGTTAGGAGAAAAGAGAGAGAAAAAGTGGGGGAGAGGGAGAGAGAGGGGAACGTGAGTGATACTCTCCAATTGTTCTGACTGCATAGAGGGTAACTATAAATGTAATGTGTTGATTTTGCTATCTTAGTTAATACAGGATGTTGGTCGATACACCACTGTAAATGATCGACGATTGTGTATTGCGACAGCGTCCAGAAAGTACAATTAGAAGCAGAAACATCATAGGAACCATTCCGTGGCATGTTTAAAATGTTTTACTTATTTGAACCTCTTTCTTTTCTTTCTTGGATCCAGATTGTTCATTGTTTGTGTGTTTGTAAATATGTTTTTAATAATTGAGCTTATTGAGGTTCTGTTTCCAATATTTTCCTTTCTAGTCCAATAGCCTCATAAAACCATCATCATTAAATATCTATGATTATCATCATAACAAATGCAATGATAAAAGACAGATCAACATTTTAATTAACTGTGGATCTTATCCACAGAATATTTACAAAAAGGGTACGTGCTATGTGTATGTTAAGCAACATATTATAAAAACCATATATCACCACCACATTGCATCAGTTTGACCCAAACAAACAGACATGTTAAAAGAAACAGAGATGTTAAAATGACTCTTTAGGTCAGGACGTTCTCTAGCAGTCATCTTCCCATCTTTCTCTGCCTACTGTTTCCTTCTTTTAACAAGCAGAAATCTGTAACTTGGGTTGATTTCTCTTGATGTATATGAAAGTACATTTTTAAAAACCAAGCAACCATGACATCTAGTGGAGATTTGCCCATCATACAGCATCTACAACCCGAGAATGTGTTGGATGTATGGAAGTGAACATACAAACTGAGATCTAACATCAATATGTTATGTACAATTTCATCTTAAAATGTCAAAACTTTTGAAACAATACAAATATGATCTCTAGGCTACCCCAGAAAACAACAATTTTCTTTTGAATCATTGTTTAAAACAATGTGATATAACCAAGCCTTTGAGTATGTCGCAGTAACATTGTTTGTGTTTCCTTCCTCCTCATTTTCAGACTAATAGCATTCAGAACGTTGCACATCTAGGCCAGGAGCCAGAGACTAAAGAAACATCTGAACCTTATAAAAAGGTTAAGCTTTTCACATGCTAGTCTCCAGCCACTCTGTCAAGACATCCTTGTAAATCTGAAGGGGAATTTAAGAGGTAGCAACACACACCGATGGACAAAAAAGTAGCTCACTGACAATCTGTCAGTTACTGCACACCACAGCAAGACTATAAGGTTCAAGTTTGTGAGAGTGGTAAAGAGAAAGGAAACCACAGAAGGTAGGAATTGATATTACTTTAAAAGTTTTCAATGTCTAAAATGTTTGACCATTTCCTCAGTGCTCATTCCATTGTAATAGATATGCCAGTAAGGACAACTCATGTTCCCATGTTGCTTTTGTAAACTCTGATGTCAACACAAAGACAACTGTGCTAGAGTTGTAGTATTCCCTGAAGTGTTCTTATTCTGTACTCTCCATTATGAGACACAAGTGAAACACGTAAAAGGGGTGATTCATTGCCATCTTCACAATGGCCGAATTGACAGCCTGTTATATTGAGTAATTACTATATGTTGCAATGTTAGCATTTTCCATGTGTGTTGGATGAGACATACAAGCCCTGTGGCCAATGGCTTATGCTAGCCCTCATGGAGTGGGGACCTCATGGGTAGCCTGCCTACGTACGTGCCCCTCCGAGGGGGTCGGGATGGGAGGCGAGGGGCGAGGGATTCCACCATCTAGAGATAATGGATTCCAGGTGGTGTCTCCTCCTTCCACCTTTCCCTCACTCCTTTTTAGAGAGGTATGTGCTTGTTGTAATTATACCGTTGGATTATTTGACGGATTTAGGGTTTTAGGATAATGTTTTCATACGCCTAGAGTTCTGGGATTTGTTGAAAACTCCTATACACTGGAATCCTATACACTGGAACCTCCTACTAAGCAAGGTAAACAAAGCAACATAAAGCTGAAACTCAATCATCAAGGACAGCAGTTAATATATCCTCTGAATATTTGCATGAATCCACACAAATATGGTTACTCGAAGCCAATGATTTGATTAAGGATTCATAAAAGAACATCAGAGAAAAGTCCAATATTATCTTTATAACTCAGTTCAAACCTTTAATGCTCCCTCAGATGTATATTTATATTCCCTTACTCCCTATTAAAGCCCTGTTTACTTCCTTGTGTATTTGATGGTTAGATGTTGTTTCTACGACAGGGGAACTCTTTCTTGCCAAGTTCACCCTCCCTGGGAACAGTTTCAACCGTAGTCATCAAGCGTTTTATTCTGTTACCGATTAAGTGTTACCATCTGTAGAACGGTAAGGGCACTTTTGAAGCCGGTCCAGGTCACATGTTCGTGATCATACACTATTAAATGAAAAAGAAAACAAAAGGCATCAAGGCATTAAGATAAAACACGATAAGAGTTTAAATGAGTTGTGAAAAAACAAACTGATAATAAACCGCCTTTTCGAGCTATATCAGTTTTGGTTTGTTAACAAGCCCTGGAAAGAAAATCACTCCTAACACTTGGGATCAAAGTAAAACATTTCTGTGACAAAATTACATAAACTACCATCGTACTGTTTAAAAAGGATGAATGTGTTCTTAATGTTTGGAAAAGGTCAATTATTGGCACTTCATTCTGTCCATCCAGGACAGCCATTTATTATTATTTTACAGAAAGGCATCATCCAAAACATTATTCGCATCATTCCATATTTTCACTTCTGTGTTCTAGCCAATAGAGTCGCTCACTGCACTCATTGCACTGTCCAAAATGTAATTTATACCTGGATGTCAGAATGTTTTGGTTGTAACTTCATTAATGATGATTAATCGCTGAACAATGTTCCAGTTGTTTGTGTTGGATGTTATTCAACATGGACGCCAGAACGCTGCTCTTATCCAAATCAACGCTTTCACTTGAGTCACTTTAGTCAGCCGTACTGCTGTCGGACAGTCTTCTATGTCATCATCTGTCTTGGTTTGTGACCTCTTTGTATATCGTGGCAGTCGTATAAATCTGTACGTTTACTATTTTAGCGTCCAAGCATTCGACATTATAATTCACTTAGCTACATCTGGACAATTTTACTTTCTGATAGTGTTTTGGCGTATAGCTGAATAATTTGTCTGCAAAATGGATGTAAAAGGGCCAACTCTTTTTTTTAACAACAGCCCCCTGTTGCTTGTTCGCAATTACAAGGGTCGCGCCGTGTTTCCTGTTAGAAAGGTTTGGCTTGATGAAGGGAGTAATGGACGTCAAATGTAATTGAGGGAATACATCAAATACTTAGTAAAAGTGCCCTTTCAGATGTTCATAACGTATTTGTATGAACTTCATGAGGGTTTAGGATGATGGAAATGGGGGCTATAGGAGCAGTTATCAGGTGGAGTAGTGAAACAAGATAGATTACACACCCATCAAAGACCCATTATTTATGAGTTGAGGTCCAAATCTCGTAAACAGAGATGTTAGAGGGAAGCGTTAGCACACAGATAATGTTAAACCACACAGTTTACACACTAACGGCCTCGGTGTAAATTATTCATATTGCTGCCGTAGTTTGTTATCTTGGCTTTAAAGTGGGGATTGACCCTGACTGAGCTCTATATCTCTCTGTACATACCTTTAGCATGACCTCTGTCTTGTCTGGCCTGTGTGTGTGTGTGTGTATGTGTGTGTGTGTGTGTGTGTGTGTGTGTGTGTGTGTGTGTGTGTGTGTGTGTGTGTGTGTGTGTGTGTGTGTGTGTGTGTGTGTGTGTGTGTGTGTGTGTGTGTGTGTGTCACGGTTTCCAAACATTAAAATGACACTGAGTGCACAAAACCTTAAGAACTCGTTTCATGACTGATTGACATGGTGAATCCAGATGAAAGCTATGATCCCTTATTGATGTCACTTGTTAAATACACTTCAAATCAGTGTAGATGAAGGGGAGGAGACAGGTTAAAGAAGGATTTTTAAGCCTTGAAACAATTGAGACATGGATTGTGTATTTGTGCCATTCAGAGGATTTATGGGAAAGACAAAATATTTAAGTGCCTTTGAACAGGGTAAAAAATGGGTTATGGCTTTTCAACCTCTGCCATATTGTGGATTCAGAGCTGTCTATCTAATATAACTCAAAGGGTTTTCCTTAATGGAAGCTTCTCTAATGTCAAACATGTAAAGTGTGGTGAAATAGCATTTCTATTTTTACCAATGACCTGCCACTGGCATTAAACAAAGCATGTGTGTCCATGTATGCTAATGATTCAACCATATACGCATCAGCAAACACAGCTAATGAAGTCAGTGAAACCCTTAACAAAGAGTTACAGTCTGTTTTGGAATGGGTGGCCAGTAATAAACTGGTCCTGAACATCTCCAAAACTAAGAGCAATGTATTTGGTACAAATCATTCCCTAAGTTCTACACCTCAGCTGAATCTGGTAATGAATGGTGTGGCTGTTGAACAAGTTGAGACTAAATTACTTGGATGTTACCTTAGATTGTAAACTGTCATGGTCAAAACATATAGATTCAATGGTTGTAAAGATGGGTAGAGGTCTGTCCGTAGTAAAGAGATGCTCTGCTTTTTTGACACCACATTGACACCACTAGTCCTGCAGGATCTGGCCCAGAACAGAGCGGCACATTTTGCTCTTCATTGTAATCAAAGGGCTGATATAGAGTGCATTTGGAAAGTATTCAGGCCCCTTGAATTTTTCCACATATTGTTACGTTACAGCCTTATTCAATTTTTTTTTAAATAAATAAAAATCATAATTAATCTGCACACAATAGCCCATAACGACAAAGCAAAAACAGTTTTAAAAAAAACAAATGTATTAAATATAAATAACATAAATACCTTATTTACATAAATATTCAGAACCTTTGCTATGAGACTTGAAATTTGCTCAGGTGCATCCTGTTTCCATCGATCATTCTTGAGCTGTTTCTACAACTTCATTAGAGACAACCTGTGGTAAAATTAAATTGATTGGACTTGATTTGGAAAGGCACACACCTGTTTACATAAGGTCCCACAGTTGACAGTGCAGGTTCATAGAAAAAAACAAGCCATGAGGTAGAAGGAATTGTCCATTGAGCTCCGAGACAGGATTGTGTCGAGGCACAGATCTCGGGAAGAGTACCAAACATTTCTGCACCATTGAAGGTCCCAGGAACACATAGGCCTCCATCATTCTTAAATGGAAGAAGTTTGGAACCACCAAGACTCTTCCTAGAGCTGGCCGCCCGGCCAAACTGAGCAATCGGGGGAGAAGGGCCTTGGTTAGGGAGGTGACCAAGAACCCGATGGTCAATCAGACAGAGCTGCAGAGTTCCTCTGTGGAGATGGGAGAAACTTCCAGAAGGACAACCGTCTCTGCAGCACTCCACCAATCAGGCCTTTATGGTAGAGTGGCCAGATGGAAGCCAGGCCTCAGTAAAAAGCAGACCTCAGTGACAGCCCGCTTGGAGTTTGCTTAAAGGCCCCAAAAGGACTCTCAGACTATGAGAAACAAGCTTCTCTGGTCTGATGACACCAAGATTGAACTCTTTGGCCTGAATGACAAGTGTCACGTCTGGAGGAAACCTGGCATCATCCCTACGATGATCATGGTGGTGGCAGTATCATGCTGTGGGGATGTTTTTCAGCAGTAGGGACAGGGAGACTAGTCAGGATCGAGGCAAAGATTAACGGAGCAAAGTATGGAGAGATCCTTGACGAAAACCTGCTCAAGAGTGCTCAGGACCTCAGACTGGGGCAAAGGTTCACCTTCCAACAGCACAACGACCCTTAGCACAGAGCCAAGACAATGCAGGAGTGGCTTCAGGACAAGCCACTCAGCCAGAGTCCGGACTTGAACCCGATCAAACATCTCTGGAGATGCCTGAAAATAGCTGTGCAGGGACGCTCCCCATCCAACCTGACAGAGCTTTAGAGAATCTGCAGAGAAGAATGGGAGAAACTCCCCAAATACAGGTGTACCAAACTTGTAGCGTCATACACAAGAAGACTCGAGGCTGTAATTGCTGGCTAAGGTGTTTCAACAAAGTACTGAGTAAAGGGTCTGAATACTTATGTAAATGTTATTTTTGTATTTTTTATTTATAGACTTGCAGAAAATGTATAAAACCTTGATTTTGCTTTGTCGTTATGGGGTGTTGTGTGTAGATTGATGAGGGGGAAAAAACATTTTAATACATTTCAGAATAAGGCTGTAACGTAACAAAACGTGTATAAAGTCAAGGGGTCTGAATACTTTCCGAATGCACTGTAAATACTATGCGCGCCAGTCTCTCTTGGCTAAGAGTTGAGGAGAGACTAACTGCATCACTTCTTCTTCTTTATAAGAAACATTAATATGTTGTCACTTTACACACAGCTCTGACACACACTCTTACCCCACCAGACATGCCACCAGGGGTCTTTTCACAGTCCCCAAATCCAGAACAATTTCAAGAAAGACTACAGTATTATGTAGAGACATTATTGCATGGAACTCCACTCCATCTCATATTGCTCAAATGAACAGCAAGCTTGGTTTCAGAAAACAGATAAAGCAACACCTCACAGCACAACGCCTCTCCCCTATTTGGCCTAGATAGTTTGTGTGTATGCTTTGGTATTGATATGTAGGCTGCGTGTGCCTCTTTTCATTTATTTTTTTTGATGTAGTTCTGTCCTTGAGCTGTTCTTGTCTATTAATGTTCTGTATTATGTCATGTTTCATGTTTTGTGAGGACTCCAGGAAGAATATCTGCTGCTTTGCAACAGCTAATGGAGATCGTAACAAAATACCAAATGCCAAATGGTAGGAGCACCGGTTTGTGTCAAGAACTGCAACGCTGCTGTGGTTTTCACACTCTACAGTTTCCTTGTGTGTATCAAGAATGGTCCACCACCTAAAGGACATCCAGACAGCTTGACACAACCGTGACACAATATTAGGAAGGTGTTCTTAATGTTTTGTACAATCAGTGCATGTTAAGTTCCCAGAAGCTCCTACTTGGGTAATACTTTGGTTTCTGAACCAGATTATTGCTCAACATTGGAATAATACAAGATTAAATGCATGAGGGTTAAATATGTGATGTCATAGCTAAAGGATTACATTTGAAACACATCCCATGAAGCCGACAAAGGCTCTTACTCATACGATGAAGGGTGAGCCTGTTGGTTGATCTCAGACACATTGTCTTCACATGCATAGGAACTGAAGCCACATTTGCCTCAGCTATGGGGACTCAGAGCTGAGGGAACACAGGCCTCGTGAAGAGAGGAGCTTTTATCCAGATCTAAACCAGCTCTGATCTCATCTGGACCCTTCTGTTCCTGAAAAACAACACCGTTGTCCTGTAAACACACACCAGTGGGATGGGAGGACGTCCACACGAGACACACACACACACAAAGGCATGGACACACACACAAAAACACACACTCTCTCTTTGTCTAAGCCCACTCCTCCTGCAATTCCCGTCTTTCCCTCCCCTGGTGCAGCACACCCCTTCAGTGCTGTAATTAGGAGACAGATGAAAGCAATACCGTCTTGTGTGTCAATGTAGCTGGTTACATCGAGCCAATCAACCCAGGCCATGGGGCCAGGTAAGCAAAATATGGGTACATCAGCTGTGAACATCCACCCCCTCCCCTCTGGCCCTCTAGCCCCATAAAGGTGACACGTGGTAACCCCTGGTGACACGTGATGTTGTCTTTGTGTAATTAAATCATCCTGGCTCTCGGGTCCATCCCATGAGATCTCCAATGAGGATTTGGAAACCTAGCTCGGGCAATCCCCACAGGTCAGGGTCAGCTGTTTTTCTTGGATGTGTTTCAAGGGACCGCAAGTTCTCACTGGGATCTTGGAAAAATTAGCCCCTTGGAAAAACAAGGCAGAGGAATTGGGATTTGGGCCTCGGTCGGACATTGGGTACACAGTAATTTAGGTCCTGTGCCTCGCCCCAGAGGCCCGAGTAGCCAAGGCTATGCATGGAAAGGTTCCTCCGGGCTCCTCCATAGGTGGTCTCCCATTTCAAAGAGGCTGGAGGTCTAGAGGCTTGTTTCCTGAATAACAGGCTCTTTATTTATTATTTAAGGACACACTGACTGGCTGTAGTTCCTATGCTTTGCATCAGACCCGTAACAGGATTTGGCCTGAGAGGTCTTTGTGATGACAGAACTTCTTGTTGTTGTCTACTCCTCATTGTACCATTGTTATGGGGACGGAGGAATACAGTCATACCGGGCGCACTACTCCAAAGAGAACGTGACAAGACGCCTCTGAAGAGACCCTCTCCGTCAATGAATTGGGTCGACAAAGAAAGGGGGCCGTCTGAAACACCGTAAGGGGTGTGGAGAATAAGCGCAAAATAGAGACAAGAGACAAGTCCTCTTGTACTCTTTCATTTTAAAAGACTGAGGCGCAGGCGACTCTTCCTTACCTAAACACTACAGGCCACCTCCTACTCTGGTTACCATGGTGTTCATGCACCTTGGAAGTAGATGGAACATATTATTAGAGTATCAAGTTGCAGTAAGTGGCCATTCTCTGTCTGGTCCTAAAACAACACTTTGTCATTATCATCGGTTCAGACTATGTTACAGTGCAGCTTGACAACGTAGGGCTTCTTAGGAAATGTCATCCGCCAGGAGAAGTACATTTCTCAGAGAGCTCCCTTCTGTATTGAATTCCCTGAGCTAATATTGAGTTCCGAGGTTCCCAGCAGAACCACATTTCTCGGGGTGAAAGATGACGGGAGAGCTCCTTTCAACAACACACACAGGAAGTAGAATAGGCCTGATCGTTCCTCAGTAAAACATCACTCTAAAATCAAATCACAATTTATTCGTCACATGCTTCGTAAACAACAGGTGTGGACTAACAGTGAAATGTTTACTTACAGGCCCTTTTCAACAATGCAGAGAGAAAGAAAATAGAGAAATAATGGAAAAGTAAAACACGTAATAATAAAAGTAAGAAATACACAATGAGTAACGATAACATTGCTCTATACACGGGGTACCAGTACCAGTTGATATGTAGGGGTACAAGGTAATTGAGGTAGATATCTACATATAACTAAGAATAAAGTAACAGATAGTAAACAGTACCAGTTGATGTGTAGGGGTACGAGGTAATTGAGGTAGATATCTACATATAACTAATAATAAAGTAACAGATAGTAAACAGTACCAGTTGATGTGTAGGGGTACGAGGTAATTGAGGTAGATATCTACATATAACTAAGAATAAAGTAACAGATAGTAAACAGTACCAGTTGATATGCAGGGGTACGAGGTAATTGAGGTAGATATCTACATATAACTAAAAATAAAGTGACAGATAGTAAACAGTACCAGTTGATATGCAGGGGTACGAGGTAATTGAGGTAGATATCTACATATAACTAAGAATAAAGTAACAGATAGTAAACAGTACCAGTCTATATGCAGGGGTACGAGGTAATTGAGGTAGATATCTACATATAACTAAGAATAAAGTGACAGATAGTAAACAGTACCAGTTGATATGCAGGGGTACGAGGTAATTGAGGTAGATATCTACATATAACTAAGAATAAAGTAACAGATAGTAAACAGTACCAGTTGATATGTAGGGGTACGAGGTAATTGAGGTAGAATAAAGGGCAAAACGGGTTAAGGCAGATTCTTAAATAGTTAACCAATAGCTACGCGGACTAATTATTTAGCAGGCTTATGCCTTGGGGACAGAAGCTGTTCAGGGTCCTGTTGGTTCCAAACTTGGTGCATCGGTAACACTTTCCATGCGGCAGCAGAGAGCACAGTCTATGACTTGGTAAATCACACACCGGCAGCCGTCCACTCGTCCAGACAGACTGCCCAAGACAAGTGTGGGCCCAAAATAGCACTGTAGTACATTACCTTTGACCAGAGCCCTATGGTTCCTCATCAAAAGTAGTACACAATATTGGGAAACAGGTACCAGACTAAATCACTCACCAGCAGCCGTCCACACAGACTGCCCAAGGCAAGGCAATTGCATAATTCTGTCATAGAGCCATTTCTCATTGGTTGTTCAGATCAGTGCCCTCTGACACACTCTGACAATGAATCAAATCAAATTTCAAATCGAATCAAATGTATTTATGTAGCCCTTCGTACATCAGCTGATATCGCAAAGTGCTGTACAGAAACCCAGCCTAAAACCCCAAACAGCAAGCAATGCAGGTGTAGAAGCACGGTGGCTAGGAAAAACTCCCTAGAAAGGCCAAAACCTAGGAAGAAACCTAGAGAGGATCCAGGCTATGAGGGGTGACCAGTCCTCTTCTGGCTGTGCCGGGTGGAGATTATAACAGAACATGTCCAAGATGTTCAAATGTTCATAAATGACCAGCATGGTCAAATAATAATAATCACAGTAGTTGTCAAGGGTGCAGCAAGTCAGCACCTCAGGAGTGAATGTCAGTTGACTTTTCATAGCCGATCATTAAGAGTATCTCTACCACTCCTGCTGTCTCTAGAGAGTTGAAAACAGCAGGTCTGGGACAGGTAGCACGTCCGGTGAACAGGTCAGGATTCCATAGCTGCAGGCAGAACAGTTGAAACTGGAGCAGCAGCAGGGCCACGTGGACTGGGGAAAGCAAGGAGTCATCATGCCAGGTAGTCCTGAGGCATGGTCCTTGGGCTCAGGTCCCCCGAGAGAGAGAAAGAAAAAGAGAAAGAGAGAATTAGAGAGAGCATACTTAAATTCACACAGGACACCGGATAAGACAGGAGAAGTACTCCAGATATAACAAACTGACCCTAGCCCCCCGACACATCAACTACTGCAGCATAAATACTGGAGGCTGAGACAGGAGGGGTCAGGAGACACTGTGGCCCCATCCGATGATACCCTCGGACAGGGCCAAACAGAAAGGATATAACCCCACCCACTTTGCCAAAGCACAGCCCCCACACCACTAGAGGGATATCTTCAACCACCAATTTACCATCCTGAGACAAGGCCGAGTATAGCCCACAAAGATCTCCCCCACGGCACAACCCAAGGGGGGGCGACAACCCAGACAGGAAGATCACGTCAGTGACTCAACCCACTCAAGTGACGCACCCCTCCTAGGGACGGCATGGAAGAGCACCAGTAAGCCAGTGACTCAGCCCCTGTAATAGGGTTAGAGGCAGAGAATCCCAGGGGAGATAAATACAAGGTATATGAATCCAGTTGACCTCTATGTCTAGCTGTTGATCACTTTATATAGAACGTTATACTGCCTCGAAGACAGATCAACGGTTTCATGTTGAATCAAAAGTACCATAGGGACCAGTAGATGTCTACAGAACAGCATATTTTCCTCTTACCTGCATATTTGTGGATATTTAGGGTGGTTTTGTGGTTTGTTGAAATGTCTGTTCAGTTCAGCCACTGGTAAAGCCAGGAGACTTGTACTGGACTGGACAGTGTCCAACCTAAACACTATCGTCTATGCAGCAGTGTGCTGGTATGTAGGCTACTCTGATGCTAATCTGAGTGTAGGCACGTAACTCTTAACACATGGTGGAGTTGACACTAGCATTGAAAGAACTTGAATAATTATAAGCACGCTGTACAGTAGGCTACGTTATTTTAAAGGTGTTGTTTGGCATCCATCAGATTGTTACATTGGGATTGGTGACATCACCCATCACTGAAAGCAAAAAGGCAGATGAGCAAATTGAACCGCACGTACCGAGGGATTTTTCTACATGGTTGTATTAACTGTTAGAAGAAATGCGTCGACAAGATTTGACAAACAAGAGCCTTAGGCACTAACAACATCCTGGTGTCATGGAGGTTGAGTACTATCCCCCGGGTTATTAGCCCTTTTAATGACTCCCCATTTGACCATGGAGCCAGCAAGGGGCTGGATCATTAGCAAGGCTACTGGGGCTATGCTTCCAGGTGGATGTATGGCTGTGGGGTGATCCTCTATACTGGTGCATGTAATCTACTCTCCTCAGAGGGTCGCTAACAGCAGGACGTCCCCTCTCTCATGCTGTTCCATGGATGATGACCTCAGTGAACCCGCACAGCATGTTGGGTGGTAATGAAGGACACTACATTTTCCGTAGCAGCTGAGGAGCGTTGGTAGCAAAAAAAAAAGCAGTACATATTGTGCTGTTCTGTCGCGCATGCAGTGATGTCTGCTGGGAAAAAAACGGTGTTTGTTGTTTGCAGTAACTCCTTTGTTGTTGTAATATCCCAAATGGACACAGCTGTTCCACCATTAAAGATTCCAGCTTTAAGCCACGGGGTCATATTCAACAGCTACGGGTTCATATGACATATAGTTTTAATTGACATTTTATGACGTTTATTTGACAGGGACCGTGTACAATTAAAACATACATCTCGCAGACAATGTTATGCATTGTCTTGAATAAGAGTTTGAATTTGGCGACATGCGTCATTTCAAATTATTTAACTCTATTAGATGAAAGCTTGGAGTCAGTCAATAGATTTGTTGATATTGTTAACTCATTATGAATATAATGTAATTGTGTTTAATATTCCTATGTAATAGAAGAAGCTGCCCAGGTTATATAAATACATCACTTAACCGATGTTACCTGAATCCTGGCTGGAGAGGCATGCTTAACTCAAACTGATGCACAAATCTCCCATCGAAATCATTGATTTACATAAAAAGGTTTGTTATGCAGAAATATTTCACAGTCACAATCGTCATTTTTCTTCCCTTTACACAATAGCGTGTTCTCAGCCACTCTCTTGTGCTATAATATTGAACATTAGAAGCCACCTACCAATCCACCTTAACATAAGAGTTATTTTCTGTTACGCTTCTCATTATGTGTTTCTTTTCAGATGACCCCAGTGAGGAACTGTAGTTCAATGGCTAAATAGACAAGCTTTACAACATGTATATTTTGATTTCCAGCAATATATACATTCTAACCTCTCATCTAAACTGTGTTGCATATCTTCACAAGTTCCCACACAGTTTTTCTCTTCATCTAGCATGTCGTGCTTAGAAAGCTGACATAACTGCTGGGGCTAGTATGCTCTGTGGTTAAAGAAGATTCAACAAAAACAACACAGCTATGGATGCAAGGACTGACCCAAAGAATGACCCAAGGACTGACCCAAAGACTGACCCAAAGACTGACCCAAGGACTGACCCAAAGACTGACTCAAGGACTGACCCAAGGACTGACCATCTCTCCAGAAATGGATGACTTCTGCTGTAGGCTCTCTTTAGACTCTAGTATATTCTGTATATTACACTTTCCCAAGCCACAGTTCACTAGTTCCCTAGGGGACCATTCACTCAGTCACGTAGCCCTGTAGAAAGAGTTGGTGTGAATCTCAAATGGCACCCTATTCTCTATATAGTGTACTAGGTTTTGAACATGGCTCTTTTCCTTAGTCACGTAGACTGTAGAAGTAGTGTACAACATATGGAATAGGGTGCCATTTGGGATGCTGAAACCTTAGTCGATCCATCACAACTTCACTAAAGTAAGCCTCCATCTTCTTTTCACAATGTCATGTGATCAAAACACGTTTGGATAGCTAAAACATAATATTTGTCCTCGCTTACATAGCAGACGTGTTTGTCCTCGCTGTTCCGTCAGGACATGTTGGTGTAAACATCCACAGGAAACGATGAGGACTTCCTCAACACATGGTTCTGTGAGGAAGACAGTTTCTGTGCTCTCTCTCTCTCTCTTTCTCTGCCTTTCTCTGCCTTTCTCGGTCTTGATCTGTCTCTCGGTCTCCGTCTCTGTCTCTCCCACTCTCCTTCTCTCTCTCGCTCTCTGTATGTCTGGAGTTTGTTCCATGTGAACCAACCATCGTCAGATGATCTAAACCATCCGCCAGGAGACATCTGGTTGTCTGAGTCATTACTGACTGATCCAGACTGTATATTATTGAGTCATGACACTGTGTGGATGTACATAAATGCTATTTACACAATTAAAAAGCTCAATCGTCAAGCCTGGTCTTGCTATATCCCATTGTAAACTAGGAGAGGAGTATCGCCTCCAGGATCGTGTGTGTGTGTTGGCGTGCATGTGTGTGAAGGATCGCCTCCAGGGTTGAACAAGTTGAATGTCATACGTACATATCTTTGTGAGATTTACACGAGCATGAGTCATGACATGATGCAGCATGCTTCAAAATGGCAACTAACCCCGTTGTCACAGCCCAGAACTCCCCCATATGTAATTGTGGTCACAAAGCTGTTTAAGTTCATGTGAACTAGGTTTCCTTGTGCCAGTTTGAGTTTGATATGTGAGTACAGTGGTGAGACTGCAGCTCTGTTTTGTTCTCATAAATCCAGGAAATGGTAGTCTGATGATCTTATAATATCTGTTCTTCATTTCTTAGCTTTTTCTTTTGTCTTGCCAAATGGCACTGTCCTTAACTTCCTCTCAGGATGTGGGGAAAACTGAGATTTTTCTTTGTGTTGAAACGTGCGTGTTTCCCCAGTTCTCTCTCTTCCCCACATGACATACTGTGCGGTGTCACACAAATTCCTATAAACAACAAAAACTGGCCTCAGAATTTCAACATTCTTTAAGTCTTGAGTTGTCTTGAACAAGTCGAGTTCAATGCACTTCTCCATCAATCTGAAACAACCAGGCGACCCCAACAGACCTAATGTCAGGCTACTGGAAGGAAACACCCAACAATAAGAACAAAACGATTAAAACAGCAGCACGAAATCCATGGTCAACAACCCACATCTGCATGACTGTGGTACTGTGTAGCAGACCTGGGGTCAAATACTATTTTGAATCTTTCAAATAGTTTCAGCATTTGTTTTAGCCTGCCTGGAGTGCCAGGTGGGCAGGGTGTGCATGCACTTTTGGGGCTTTTTAATTGTTTCCATTGCAACAGGTAAGCTCAATCGAGTTTAGCTAAAGTATTTGAAAGATTTCAAATAATATATGAACCCAGGTCAGCTGTGTAGCTCTGCCCGTTGTAGGCTTGGCTGTGCATGCCATGCCCATTTCCTACCCTTTGATCCCTTAACACAGGAAACCACTGGATATAACAGGGTTTAGTCTGTATTACTCCCTCCAACCCAGAGACTGATGGACTCCGATGGTAAGACTGGGTACTGGCACAGTCTGTACGGCAGATTACTCATATCCTAAAGGCAACCACCAAACTGTCGAGAAGATACTGGCATCCGACCAGCAAATGGGCAGTACTGTTCTGTCACAACACTTAACTGTAACTCCCCAATCCCTCACAAAGTTAAACAATGGAGAATGCAATTGTGTTAGAATAGATTCATCTGCCAGGGTTTATACAACGGGTGGGTCTAATCCTGGATGCTGATTGGTTAAAACCGTATTCCAGCCGGTGTCTATTCCACAAGTTACCACCGGCTAAAGCTATGATTTCTTTTAGACTAGCAATTGGTTTTAAATAGTCCCCAGATTTGTATAAACCTTGCTGTCTATCTAATATTGTTTCAATATTGAAATTTGATCTCCAGCTGTCCCAAAGTAATGAACGTGTAGGAGTCGGGTGTCGGAACGAGACAGACAGGCAGGCAGCTATTCTTAGCCAGTCGAAATCATGAATTGGCTTAATTTTTATGGATATATAAACTCAGCAAAAAAATAAAAGTCCCTTTTTCAGGACCCTGTCTTTCAAAGATAATTCGTAAAAATCCAAATAACTTCACAGATCTTCATTGTAAAGGGTTTAAACACTGTTTCCCATGCCGTAAGGCTCCCAACCGCAAGGCTCTACAGAGGGTAGTGAGGTCTGAACAACGCATCACCGGGGGCAAACTACCTGCCCTCCTGGACACCTACACCAACCGATGTCATAGGAAGGCCAAAAAGATCATCAAGGACAACAACCACCCGAACCAATGCCTGTTCACCCCGCGATCATCCAGAAGGCAAGGTCAGTACAGGTGCATCAAAGCAGGGACCGAGAGACTGAAAAACAGCTTCTATCTCAAGGCCATCAGACTGTTAAACAGCCATCACTAACATTGAGTGGCTGCTACCAACATACTGACTCATCTCTAGCCACGTTAATAATGAAAAATGTATGTAATAAATGTATCACTAGCCATTTTAAACAATGCCACTTTATATAATGTTTACATACCCTACACTACTCATCTCATATGTACAGTGCCTTGCGAAAGTATTCGGCCCCCTTGAACTTTGCGACCTTTTGCCACATTTCAGGCTTCAAACATAAAGATATAAAACTGTATTTTTTTGTGAAGAATCAACAACAAGTGGGACACAATCATGAAGTGGAACGACATTTATTGGATATTTCAAACTTTTTTAACAAATCAAAAACTGAAAAATTGGGCGTGCAAAATTATTCAGCCCCCTTAAGTTAATACTTTGTAGCGCCACCTTTTGCTGCGATTACAGCTGTAAGTCGCTTGGGGTATGTCTCTATCAGTTTTGAACATCGAGAGACTGACATTTTTTCCCATTCCTCCTTGCAAAACAGCTCGAGCTCAGTGAGGTTGGATGGAGAGCATTTGTGAACAGCAGTTTTCAGTTCTTTCCACAGATTCTCGATTGGATTCAGGTCTGGACTTTGACTTGGCCATTCTAACATCTGGATATGTTTATTTTTGAACCATTCCATTGTAGATTTTGCTTTATGTTTTGGATCATTGTCTTGTTGGAAGACAAATCTCCGTCCCAGTCTCAGGTCTTTTGCAGACTCCATCAGGTTTTCTTCCAGAATGGTCCTGTATTTGGCTCCATCCATCTTCCCATCAATTTTAACCATCTTCCCTGTCCCTGCTGAAGAAAAGCAGGCCCAAACCATGATGCTGCCACCACCATGTTTGACAGTGGGGATGGTGTGTTCAGCTGTGTTGCTTTTACGCCAAACATAACGTTTTGCATTGTTGCCAAAAAGTTCAATTTTGGTTTCATCTGACCAGAGCACCTTCTTCCACATGTTTGGTGTGTCTCCCAGGTGGCTTGTGGCAAACTTTAAACAACACTTTTTATGGATATCTTTAAGAAATGGCTTTCTTCTTGCCACTATTCCATAAATTCCAGATTTGTGCAATATACAACTGATTGCTGTCCTATGGACAGAGTCTCCCACCTCAGCTGTAGATCTCTGCAGTTCATCCAGAGTGATCATGGGCCTCTTGGCTGCATCTCTGATCAGTTTTCTCCTTGTATGAGCTGAAAGTTTAGAGGGACGGCCAGGTCTTGGTAGATTTGCAGTGGTCTGATACTCCTTCCATTTCAATATTATCGCTTGCACAGTGCTCCTTGGGATGTTTAAAGCTTGGGAAATCTTTTTGTATCCAAATCCGGCTTTAAACTTCTTCACAACAGTATCTCGGACCTGCCTGGTGTGTTCCTTGTTCTTCATGATGCTCTCTGCGCTTTTAACGGACCTCTGAGACTATCACAGTGCAGGTGCATTTATACAGAGACTTGATTACACACAGGTGGATTGTATTTATCATCATTAGTCATTTAGGTCAAAATTGGATCATTCAGAGATCCTCACTGAACTTCTGGAGAGAGTTTGCTGCACTGAAAGTAAAGGGGCTGAATAATTTTGCACGCCCAATTTTTCAGTTTTTGATTTGTTAAAAAAGTTTGAAATATCCAATAAATGTCGTTCCACTTCATGATTGTGTCCCACTTGTTGATTCTTCACAAAAAAATACAGTTTTATATCTTTATGTTTGAAGCCTGAAATGTGGCAAAAGGTCGCAAAGTTCAAGGGGGGCGAATACTTTCGCAAGGCATTGTATATACTGTACTCTATCATCTACTGCATCTTGCCTATGCCGTTCGGCCATCGCTCATCCATATATTTATACGTACATATTCTTATTCATTCCTTTACACTTGTGTGTATAAGGAAGTTGTTGTGAAATTGTTAGGTTAGATTACTTGTTAGATATTACTGCATGGTCGGAACTAGAAGCACAAGCATTTCGCTACACTTGCATTAACATCTGCTAACCATGTGTATGTGACAAATCAAATTTGATTTGATTTGTTCAATGAACCATAAACAATTAATGAACAAGCACCTGTGGAACGATCATTAAGACACTAACAGCTTACAGACAGTAGGCAATTAAAGTCACAGTTATGAAAACTTAGGACACTAAAGAGTCCTTTCTATTGAAAAACACCAAAAGAAAGATGCCCAGGGTCCCTGTTCATCTGCGTAAACATGCCTTAGGCATGCTGCAAGTAGGCATGAGGACTTCAGATGTGGCCAGGGAAATAAATGACAATGTCCGTACTGTGAGACGCCTAAGACAGCGCTACAGGGAGACAGGACGGACAGCTGATCGTCCTCGCAGGGGCAGACCACGTGTCACAACACCTGCACAGGATCGGTACATCCGAACATCACACCTGAGAGACAGGTACAGGATGGCAACAACAACTGCCCGAGTTACACCAGGATACTCACAATCCCTCCATCAGTTCTCAGACTGTCCGCAATAGGCTGAGAGAGGCTGGACTGAGGGCTTGTAGGCCTGTTGTAAGGCAGGTCCTCACCAGATATCACCAGCAACAACGTCACCTATGGGCACAAACCCACCGTCGCTGGACCAGACAGGACTGGCAAAAAGTGCTCTTCACTGACAAGTCGTGGTTTTGTCTCGGGATCGATTTGAAGGTGGAGGATCCGTCATGGTCTGGAGCGGTGTGTCACAGCATCATCGGACTGAGATTGTTGTAATTGCAGGCAATTTCAACGCTGTGTGTTACAGGGAAGACATCCTCCTCCCTCATGTGGTACCCTTCCTGCAGACCCATCCTGACATGACCTTCCAGCACGACAATGCCACCAGCCATACTACTCGTTCTGTGCGTGATTTCCTGCAGGACAGGAATGTCAGTGTTCTGCCATGGCCAGCGAAGAGCCCGGATCTCAATCCCATTGAGCACGTCTGGGACCTGTTGGATCGGAGGGTGAGGGCTAGGGCCATTCCCCCCAGAAATGTCTGGGAACTTGCAGGTGCCTTGGTGGAAGAGTGAGGTAACATCTCACAGCAAGAACTGGCAAATCCGGTGCAGTCCATGAGGAGGAGATGCACTGCAGTACTTAATGCAGCTGGTGGCCACACCAGATACTGACTGTAACTTTTGATTTTGACCTCCCCTTTGTTCAGGGACACATTATTCCATTTCTGTTAGTCACATGTCTGTGGAACTTATTCAGTGTATGTCTCAGTTGTTGAATCTTGATATGTTCATACAAATATTTACACATGTTAAGTTTGCTGAAAATAAACGCAGTTGACAGTGAGAGGACGTTTCTTTTTTTGCTGAGTTTACAAAGAAATGTCACTAGAAAACAGGTAAAACTAAATTAAATGCAGATAGTTTGCAGTCTTTCCAGCTTCAGTATGAAGTGACTGTGTTAGCTACGTTGTTGGCTAGCTCCTCTGAACAACAGTGTCCTGACGAGAGAGAACATTTTCTATGCCAGGTGAAATCGTGCATTATTAGCTCATTGTTATGGATGTATGCAAAAAAATATCACTAGAACACAGCTTAAACAAATGCAAATTCAGCTACTTTGTTGTTATTCTGGCTGCACTGTTTGACGTGACTAAAAGTTAGCCGTAGTTGGCTAGCTTGCAAGCAAGGGATAAGAACGTTGCCAGCCAATATGGCAATAGAACATTTTGAATGAACGACTGGGTCACGTCCATAGACACAGAACAAAGCCGAACTGATAGAACGATCGACCAGGCGGCTTGGGTAGGAACCCTAGATTTGTGTCGGGACTATACCTCGTGGAAGGATGAAATAGTATGATAATTTTTTTAATGAAAATACAATATGTCAATCATTATTTAAATATTTTGGTAACCCATTGTAAAAAAAAAAAGTGATGGTGCCCTTGAAGCCGGTGTTTGGAGGATGTACTCTTCTTCGTCTCAGGCCTGACAACACCCTGCCAATATATCCTCCAAACACCGGCTTCTCTGGCATTATCACTTAAATAGACACATAAGTGCATCTTTATGACCACACAAAATTAGGGTCATACCGTTCATCATTTTAATTCAGTTTCAGTTATTGTGGGATAATGCCAAAACAGTAATTTAGCTAGTGAGCTTGTTGGAAAATGTTATAGTTTTGATTAATGAACTACTTTCAACTGCCATGGCTTATTCCTGCTAAAACTTTAAAGCACAGCTGTGTGAGTACCCTGGGCTGTGTGTTGATGTTTTGGCGGTCAGAGTACTGAAGTCTTAAGTGTACAGGCAGTGTTAAGGCAGGTGGGCCCTTAAGCATGCTGTGACCCTCAGGCCTACTCAGGACCACAATTATGAAAGTCAAAGGTCAGTTTAATGCCGGGGGCTAATCGGCCTTAGATATGCATATCCCCTTGAACCACGGCAATCAGTGCTGATCAGCCAGATGTTACGGTATTGGGAGAACTGTGCAAGTCTGTGAGAAAGTAATGAGAATGGACTGGAATATAAGTTACGATAAATAAATATTTTCCATGAAGCCAATTTGAATTACAGACAATTCATAGGCTTTTTTTAAATTGTGTTTTTCAGTTAATTACCCCAATAAAATGTTCTAACATTATTTTAGTTTACTTTGATTTATCTATAAAGTATAGCAAGAGACATTCCCTCCTGGCATCGTGTATAAAATGTAAAATGTGTTGCCCTAACCATTTACATGTAAATCATTGCATAACCCTGTCTCAATTCACACTTACCTCAAAGCTTTTCTTACTAACATGCTCTAATTCACATTTATGTGGCACTTAAAATGATCTAGCCATCACAGTCCCCATATAACTGTCTCATTTAACTGTTACCTCAGAGTACACCTCAGAACACAGTTGGGTGTCTTAATACAGTCCCAGCTTGTCCACATCACAACCACACACATCTAGCTGTAACACACACGGTGATCTTTCTCTCAGCCTCTAATCACTGCCAGATAATGTGCGTCCTCTCCCCTCTGACCTCTCACCTCTGGCCTCCCCCTCTCTCTCTCTCTCACACTGGCTGTGGCAATTCTGGGAAGGATAACACCCTGGAGGTTACTATCCCACTACCCCAGCACGCTGGAGGATCCAACCCCAGGAAGAGGTCACATGTTGGGGCAGGAGAGGCAGGGGGGCTGGAGGGGATTCCCTGTGGTCCATTAATCACAGAGCAGGATAAACACAGCTGTAGCAGGAAAGGGTGATAGAGATTATGTAGGAGACAAGAGGCATGCCGAAATTATACTAGTGCTATAGCACGCCCTCCGTTTCACAACGTGACGTCTCTGTCTCTCTGACAGGTGAGTCAACATGGAGGTGAATGATGATCATAATATAGCTAAATGTAACATTGTTATTTTGGTAGTCTGGCCTGTATTGAAATGTGTTGATCATTTCTTGTGTGTTTAGATTAGGTTTGGACAATTCCTGGAACTTTCAATAAATTCCCTGGTTTTCCAGAAATCCTGTTTGGATTATGATGTATCCTGGTTTTTCTGGTAAACTTACATGATTTATTCTTGCTATTTTGAACATCTTTAATATCTCCAAAATAAACTTAGTCGACTTTGCCACAGATATAGTCCTTCAAATAGAGCAACCCAATAGTTACCGTGTTCATAAAGCAAGACGTGGAAGCGAGCTGAACCATCGTGTTATCTGGAGCAGGATGACAGACTTGTTATGCAGCTTCTCCAGTTAATGAATCAGGTCAAGTAGAGTTTCTCTCAGTGTGAAATATACTCAAGCATTCTCTTGCCTTATAAGTAGACAGTTCAGTACTTTTGGTCCTACATTACTTTCTGTTGTGGAGCGTTTCAGTACAGAGGAACCGTTGACCTTTCCGGTGACTTTTCAGTGTAGACAAGGGGACTGAAATTGCATCAAATAGCTTGTGTAGCATCTACCATGGAGTAATGTCCACTCTTTACTGATTTTAGTACTGTAGCATTTTTGAGTCAAGATACTTCATCAGACAAGTGCTCGATAAGTGCTAGGCCTACCCACGTTTCTTGTTATTTATGTATGTGATAGATGTTTGTGCAACTTTGAACTTTACCCAATACAGAAATCAGTTGGGGTGCACGTATTATGTAAAGCCATAGTATTTTGTCGGTACAGACAGGTGTTTCCACCTTCGCAGCTTGGGAATGTGTGTTTAGGTGTGTTTAGATCGCACAAACAATCGACTGGATGTGCAGCCATTGAACTTCCTTCGGAAGACAGGAAGTGCTTTATAATTACGTTTTAACTCTATTGGGTTCTCACCACTGGTGTCCTCCAAGACATAAATATTTATTTGGCCCTTCAATCGCTTCTGTCTTAGTTCATGTTTTCAGTCGAAAAGCATGTGGGCCTGGCATGAAGCAACACCAAACTGTCACAAATGACAGAGGCTACATCAATTCCCATCCCAAAGTTCAGCAACCTGATACATAATTGTGTTTATTTGTAGCCGAGAATTTCCTTACAACAATACGCCGTGCTGCCATGCATTCATAAAATAATAATACAATTCTTGTTTTGGATGAGCGAGGAGAGGCTTAGCTACATTTGGCCTCTGCGTTTTTTAGCTTTCAGCTTTCAGCTGTCGCCTCACTCCAATAGCCTGACTAGGGTTTCTAGCCGAGCCAAGGGAACCAACCGCAAGACCCAAAGCTTATGTTTTACCCTAAGACCCATACAACAGAGAGGAATGTTAATCAACTCATACAAATGTCAAGGGGCTCAAATAAAATGCAAAAGTTGCAGAAAAAGTCCTCTCTAAAGGGGTTCATTACACGCTCCAATGAATGAGCATTAATGGCCCATGTGCTACACATCAAAGTGGAACTCAACACTGTTTGCAATCTGGACGATTAAAAACAAGGGGAATGAAATGTTCTGGATTGATTAACAAAGCAGAAGGACTGGCTCAGATGAAATACCAGCTTGCGGGATGACCTTTTAGGCTAGGAAGGATACAGTTTATGTCAGAATTGACCAGAATGGACTTTTTGTAGCAGGTTAGGAGAACTTATGCAGCATGTTAGAAGAATTAACAAAGCAGGTTAATATAATTAGGTTAAGGTTAGGAAAGGGAAAGGGTTAGCAAAAATGCAAAATGTTTTTTCTTTTGACTTCAATTTGAAATAAACTGTATCCCATCTAGCCATTAGTTTAGAGAGAGACAGGTGGGCCCCATTGACTGATTACCATCATTAGCTACTAGCATGATGTCGTTGCTGCGGTAGCCACAGAAGAACACAGGGGCGTTTTGTATCGGCTTCTCCGGGGCACCTGTACTTGGCTAGATAAGCCACACAACCACCAACCAACCGTTCTCATATGATCAGTACAGAGTTTATCTGCTGTTTCCTATAGCCATATTATTACATATCATTATACATCCATATCTAGCAGGCCTTTAGCCTTTCATCTGCTACACAGGTCTCTGACAGACAGATTCTCGGAGTTCGCTCCACAAAGGCTGCTTTGTTTACCAAGCAGATGGATGCAATTGAAGGGAAAAATACATTCAAAGACTTCCCCTACCATCAATTGATAGCAGATCTTTATTCAACCTCTCAAACAACAAACCCAACATGTGGCATTCCTTTAACCTGTGAAATCTCTTTTCTCCTCTATCTTCATCCAAGTGTCTGTCTGTTTCTCTTGGATTTGCCATACTTTTTGCGGGTTTGCGGGTGCAACTCAGCTGTTTATAACTAGCATGACATGCTCCAATCGTCCCCAGATGTTTCCAGAAGACCCAAACCTGCCCCGAGGTGAAGGTTTCTGACCAAAGGAGAGGTTCCTGGATCTTGGATCACAGCCCCAAATCCTGTTTGTTTTTTCCCCCATTGATGTCAAAAGGAATTGGATTTCTGAATGGAGGCTTTCTCTGAAATCTTCCCTGTTGTGTTAATTCAATTTATCTGTGTTTGTATCGCCAGTAACATTGAGCAAGGAATGAGGGCTTTTTCTCGGGATAGTCAGCGACTAGCGATGTTGTGTTGATTCAACACAGGGATGGACAACTTTGATGGGGGGTGGGGGCTACAAAAAATCTGAAGTCATCATGAGTGGCCACAGTTGGGTCGAGGGTCAGCGTACATACACATTGTGATGAAAACATTTTAGTGGCCCCGCTCTTGACAGCAGAGAGACGTGTTCATTTTTCTTTTCTTTTCTTCATGCAATTCTACACATTTGACCATGGGATGTAGAGAAAATGTTGCCGTTTTAAAGCAAGTTTGCTGCAGTTCTGCATATTTAGCATTTTTTTTAATGTGATATCTGAGTGAGACTGACTTACAAAATCAATGGGGGACCCTCGGCCCGTAATTTGTGTAGATAGCTTGCCACTAAATTAACAATAAAAAAATAGCAATATAAAATAATTGAGCTGACATGGGCTAAATGAGTGACCATCAGTGACTGACATAAGAGAAAAAACTGCTTATGCACAACCAAATTTCGAAATAGCACCTAGAATAGTGTATTCTACTATTCTAACTCTCAACAGTAAGTTGAGACCCTGACTGAGTTCCCCCCCCCCCCCAAAATGTATACATTAAATACAGTATATACACACACACACACACACATATTTTGGGGGGGATTGCTAAGAATAAGCAACGGAGAATGATGGTATTGTGTTAGACTGCTGGAGATAGCAAGGGAGGTGCTGGACTCTAAAGCAGGGAAATGGTGCTGGACAGCGAGAAGATGTGGCAAGAGAAGATATACCTTCTACTTTGAGAAGACAGTCCGTCAGTGAGCACCTTGTCACGATAAGTCATGATAAGAACCATTGGCATTGGCTGGAGGTGGTTGGTGAAGACTGATGCCTGGGGAGAGGATTCATCATGGGGTTGATGCATCACTGGCTTGTCTGTCTGTAGGGGCCCTCTCATTTCCTCTACACACAGTCAGAGACAATACACACACAGAGATAATGCATTTAGATTTGAGTCATTTAGCAGACACTCTTATCCAGAGCAATTTACAGTTAGTGCATTCATCTTAAAATGCAGTTGAAGTTGGAAGTTTACATACACTTAGGTTGGAGTCATTAAAACTTGTTTTTCAACAACTCCACAAATGTCTTGTTAACAAACTATAGTTTTGGCAAGTCGGTTAGGACATCTACTTTGTCCATGACACAAGTAATTTTTCCAACAATTATTGGAAGATTATTCCACCAGATCTCCAGTGCTCACCCATAGCCCAGTTCAACCTGTGCCTGCACTCTGGACGGTCCAGGCTAAAATGGTGATCCAGCCAGGAGGAGTGGTGCCAAGGCTGCGCACCAGGGCTCCAGTGTTCCCCCACAAGGGCTAAAATGGTGATCCAGCCAGGAGGAGTGGTGCCAAGGCTGCGCACCAGGGCTCCAGTGTTCCCCCACAGCCTGGGCCATCCGGTGCCTCCTCCAAGCACTAGGCCTCCGGTAGGTCTCCCCAGCCTGGTGGGTCCTGTGGCAGCCCCACGCAACAGGCTGTCTCTCTGTCTCCTCCCTCCAGGTCTGCCCGTCTGTCCTGAGCTGCCAGAGCCGCCCGTCTGTCCTGAGCTGCCAGAGACGTCCGTCTGTCCTGAGCTGCCAGAGACGCCCGTCTGTCCTGAGCTGCCAGAGCCGCCTGTCAGTCAGGAGCTGCCAGAGCCGCCGGTCAGTCAGGAGCTGCCAGAGCTGCCGGTCAGTCAGTGCTGCCAGAGCCGCCCGGCAGTCAGGAGCTGTCACAGCCGCCCGTCAGCCAGGAGCTGCCAGAGCCGCCCGTCACTCCAGCACTGCCGGAGTCTCCCGCCTGTCCGGTGCTGCCGGAGTCTCCCACCTGTCCGGTGCTGCCGGAATCTCCCATCTATTCGGGACCCGCTGCAAGGGTTCCCAGTCCGAGATGGGCGGCGAGGGTCGCCGCTCCCAAGGCGCCACTTAAGTGGGCCGAGACTATGGTGGAGTGGGGTCCACGTCCCGCGCCAGAGCCGCCACCGCGGACAGACGCCCACCCAGACCAGGTTTTTTTTTTCTTCAGGTTTTGCGTCCGGAGTCCGCACCTTTGGGTTCTGTCACGTTCTGACCTTAGTTCCTTTGTTATGTCTTTGTTTTAGTTGGGTGTGAGTTGGGGTGGGTAGTCTATGTTCTTTTTTCTATGTTGTGTTTATGTGTTTGGCCTGGTATGATTCTCAATCAGAGGCAGGTGTCGTTCGTTGTCTCTGATTGAGAATCATACTTAGGTAGCCTGTTTTTCCCATTTGAGTTGTGGGTGGTTATTTTCTGTTTTGCGTCTTCACCAGACAGAACTGTTTCGTTGTCCTTTCGTTCTTTCACTTTGTTGTTTTGTTATTCAGTGTTCAGTTGATTTATTAAATATTAACATGGACACATACCACGCTGCGCATTGGTCCAATCTCTCATACTCCTCGTCAGAGGAGGACAAATTCCATTACATTGTGTATTGTTTCGCTTTCCCTCTGAAACAGACGTCAGGCAAATGTGCTGACGTGATGACGTCCTTGATGTCTTCAGCCTTGAGTGCATCTTCAAGGGTTGTCCAAAAGGAGGAAAGAACGGACATACCCATTCAACGTCATTCTCTACGGGTCTAGACTCTACCTCTTATCGCCAAGCATGTGGGGCCAGATTAGAGCTCAGGGTTTCTAAAACTGTTTCTAAAAGTTTCTAAAACTGTTTGAATGATGTCTGTGAGTATAACAGAACTCATATGGCAGGCAAAAACCTGAGAAGAAATCCAACCAGCTAGTGGGAAATCTGAGGTTTGTAGTTTTTCAAGTCATTGCCTATTGAATATACAGTGTCTATGGGGTCACTTCCTAAGGCTTCCACTAAATGTCAACAGTCTTTAGAACCTTGTTTGAGGCGTCTACTGTGAAGGAGGGGGGAATGAGAGCTGATTGAGTCAGGGGTCTGCCGGAGTGGCATAAGCTGATAATGCGCGCTCACGTGAGAGCGACCTGCGTTCCATTGCATTTCTACAGACAAAGGAATTCTCCGGTTGAAACATTATTGAAGATTATTATTAAAAACATCCTAAAGATTGATCCTATACTTTTTTTGACATGTTTCTACAAACTGTAATATGACTTTTCGTCTGAACTTTCACCTGGACTTGCCCGCGCCTCGTGAGTTTGGATTGTGTACTAAACGCGCAAACAAAAAGGAGGTATTTGGACATGCATTATGGACTTTATCAAACAAATCAAACATTTATTGTGGAACTGGGATTCCTGGGAGTGCATTCTGATGATGATCATCAAAGGTAAGTCAATATTTATAATGCTATTTCTGACTTCTGTTGACTCCACAACATGGCGGATATCTGTATGGCTTGTTTTGGTCTCTGAGCGCTGTACTCAGATTATAACATGGTGTGCTTTTTTGGTAAAGCTTTTTTGAAATCTGACACAGCGGTTGCATACATATATTGTGTAACATGAAGTCCTATGAGTGTCATCTGATGAAGATCATCAAAGGTTAGTGATTCATTTTATCTCTATTTCTGCTTTTTGTGACTCCTCTCTTTGGCTGGAAAAATGGCTGTGTTTTTCTGTGACTAAGTGCAGACCTAGTTCTAGGGATGTGCTTTCCTCTTTCCGGGAACTGAAATGAATAACACATTTTTTTTCTAGTTGTGAGACAGCGAGGAGCCACCCTTCTCATGGCATTTGACCCTGCTCTGTCCCCAAAAAGACAGTAAAAACACAAAACTCATCTTAGTCCGAGTACGTATTTCAGCCAAAATTTGCGATGTCAGATTCAGATGAAAATGAGGATTTTGGGATCCTCTGCAAAAGTCTGACATATGTATTTCACAACAGTACGTGTTTCTTCACAGGCTTGATGAGTAATTTCCCATCATTCCTTATTGACTCAACCTCAGCCATTCTGATCTTAATCCAATCTTGATTGGATAACGGTCCGATGGCATATCGTAATGAAATAAATTGAACTCATATGCTAACATGAATTACACTATCACAACTGTGATTATACTTCCATCATTGAGTTATCCTGCATTTCCTTTTCCAAGTCGATCTGTCGTCACAGTAATCCCTCTCTCCAATTAACCAACAAATTCAGTCAAAGTCGAAAAAGTCACTACAGTTTGTCACTGATTGTCACAATAAAATTGGCCTCTAACTTCTTTCCCATTTCTCTCTCTCTTTTCCATTTTTGTCATTTGGAGCAAGTGCCCCAGATAAGAAATTGCTTACATCCCACTCAGTGTGGGACTGGGTGGGTTGCTTCCCACAGGGTATGTACCAATGTGCAGAGAGCACACTTCGACAGATGCCATCAGAGAACAAGCATATGAATTACCAGGCAGCCTGCCATCTAGCGAGTTCACACAGAATGCCATTAATACCTGATGAACAGTCAGACAACAACACAACAACAACATGAAAGCCGTGGCAACTGGGACCCAGGTAAAAGTTCCATCATTTATATATTAATGGTTTTATTAACAAAGACTTCCAACTAGCAGCTAGCGAAACCCCTCAAAAGTTACAATGATGGAGGCGTCAAAGTTTGATGCCAGGCTGCAGCAACCAGGGGACCCGTCAGCGAATCACGTCCCGATGAATAAAAGATAACGCCACTGTTGACCAATAACTAATTCAGAAGCCATGAGATATTAATGGATACAATTAAAGAAAACACAATCCTTTTAAATTTAAATTGCGGTAGATATTAGCATTATCCAATGAAGTCACAATTTATATTAAGGAGGTAAAGTACCTTTACAAGAGTACTATAATTGGATGGGATCAGTGAATCTGTTATTGGGGCTTAATTAGAAACGCATAAAGGAAAGGCTTTGTTAAGTCTTTAAATGTTCATTACTAAAATAGGGCACACGATGTTATGATCTACGTTATATTTTTCATTATTATTATACAATTAATAGTCAACCAATGATTAAATGCATAAAATATCTGAAACAATTAATACTAAGTGATGTATTTACACTATATAAAAAGTTTATATTTTCTCTCATATTCCATCTCTTCCTGGCATGACATGGCACGCAAAACATTATTACTTGATTATCATAAATATTTCCACTTTTACAAGGTAATACTTTCCACGGGAGGCTCTGATAACGTCAGACACACTGTTTTCATTCAAATGACGATGTGATCCAAAGTGTTGTTTAATGAGATGATTACTACAGCCTGACCTTAATGGAAAGAAGCCTACCCTTAGGCCAGGAGAATGTACCAGCGAAGGGCATGGGGGAGGGAAGGGAATATTGGAGTGCTGCTGATACAGAAAACACTACTTTGCCCTCTCGGAGGATGTTCAATCAGCTTTTAGGAATGGCCCTTGACTTCGACAAGGCCTGGGGCCCACAAGTAATCAAGCAGTGTGTGTGTGTGTGTGTGTGTGTGTGTGTGTGTGTGTGTGTGTGTGTGTGTGTGTGTGTACCTTATCTGTTTGCACATTATCTTATCTTCCTCGTGATATGGAACTCCATTGTCCAGGTTCTTTATTTAGCTAAACAGTTGCTGTGTCAGCTCGTTGGGAGAGCGAAGGGCCGACCTTGGCCTGCTTGGATAGCCTCTCTTCCTGCTTTTAGACAATGTATTGATAACGGGCCCATTTGCTAAGTGTAGTATAGTTATGGAACGAGTAATGGACACCGATGGAGAGGCACTCACATCCCTCATCATTATTGAAATGCCTCACTCTTCTTTGCTACCTAGCAACTCGCAACATCTACTGTATCTGTCTGGACATTATGTACTTTGTGCCGTACATGTCTATAGGACAATATATCAAACATTCCTTTGTTTAGTTTCAAACTAGTTTATTTACTGTTTGGTGAATATGACAGCTGACAAACCTAATTAAGTGGAATAATCATGCATATTTATTTAAGGCATGCTACAAGAGATTTATACACTTGCAGCTTGTGTGGCGTACAGATGTGGTGATTTAACTTTGGCCACCCACAGAGTTGTGACTGTAAAAAGTAATGCTTCAAAGAAAGTTTGGTTCCGCTCTCTTTACTACCCTTCCCTTTCCATCTCAACATGTTCAATTCAAGACGACTGGGAAGTGCACATTTAATTCCGACTGCCCTCCTCACATTTCCTTACGATGTTAATCTCGGTTTCCTTTAGTGGGAAGAAACAGTTGAGCCGTGTACAGGGCTAGAATCTGATCTGGGATCTGAGGAGAGGAGAGATGGGCATACTGACTGGGGACTGTGTGGTTCCCAGATACCCGGTGCATGAGTGTGTGTGTGTGTGTGTGTGTTTGTGTGTATCGGAGTGCGTAGTGCCACTGAGATGATTTTCAGCAGGCGGTGCAGAGATGAGAGAGAGAGAGAGAGAGAGAGAGAGAGGGAGAGAGAGAGAGAGAGAGATATGTTTCCTATGGGGGGCCTGTTACCAAGGGGAGGGGGAGATTTACCGTCCCTCTCAGTCAAAGTGCCCCCTCCACTCCTGCTGCGCTCTGAGACACACACAGACACACACACACACGCTCCCAACTCTCCACAGGAAAACCCAGAGCCTAATGCGCAGCACCTCACAGGCAGCACACTGCCACGTACGTTGGGCAAACCAAACCAAGTGGGACACTAACTCCGACTCTGCGACTTTGATAGTTGGTTAATTACTCATGTGATGTGATTCAGATGTCTAGGGGCTTCAACAGAAAGTTCGCCTGACGGTTCCAACAGGGGAGGCAGGAGCAGACATTTTAGGAGAGCAGAGCGGTAGGTGAAAACCAAACCTATTTATTATTTATCAATATATCAGTTTACGTGCCGTCACACAGGGTCCCAGTAGTGTGGTGCCTGATGCTAAACGGTGATGCTACATGAAGTGCTGGATGCTAAATAGGTTTTTGTGTACTAACTAGGTGACATCTGGGACTTTGAACAGGATGAAACACTCTTCATGGCTAGCTGGAGAGGCACTGTGTTCTGTTGTGATGAAACACTCTTCATGGCTAGCTGGAGAGGCACTGTGTTCTGTTGTGATGAAACACTCTTCATGGCTAGCTGGAGAGGCACTGTGTTCTGTTGTGATGAAACACTCTTCATGGCTAGCTGGAGAGGCACTGTGTTCTGTTGTGATGAAACACTCTTCATGGCTAGCTGGAGAGGCACTGTGTTCTGTTGTGATGAAACACTCTTCATGGCTAGCTGGAGAGGCACTGTGTTCTGTTGTGATGAAACACTCTTCATGGCTAGCTGGAGAGGCACTGTGTTCTGTTGTGATGAAACACTCTTCATGGCTAGCTGGAGAGGCACTGTGTTCTGTTGTGATGAAACACTCTTCATGGCTAGCTGGAGAGGCACTGTGTTCTGTTGTGATGAAAAAGTATTAAAATGTAGATCTCAGTTTTCTTTACCTCCTTGGTCTGAATTCGGTGAGACTAAATTGGTGAGACTAAATTGTACATTCATAGAAAGGGTTTTTAACTACTCTGTAAAGTTTTACCTGAAATACACTATTATTTTACTTTGAATATAACCTGGTAATTATATAAATGTAAGTATTTGATTTACATATTGATAGTAGGGTTAATTTCTAACTGGTTAAATTTTTTTTTTAATATTTTGAAAGAACTTAAGATTTTTTTCATGTAACATCTTCACTCAACTCTCAAACAATACAAAAGCTGTATTGTGTAATATAACACTGACTAGACATGAGCCTGATCTGATTCTTTCATGTTAAAATGTCTCATTGTTTGCTAACCGCTAGTCTGAGTCTTTAAATTAAAACCAGAAGGGAGAATGCAGGGCAGAGGAAACCACACTGAAGAAGCCACGCAAGGGGCGCATTGTCAAAACAATATAAAGCCCTGCCTGGCTCTCTCTCTCTCTTTGTGTGTGTGTGTGTGTGTGTGAGAGAGCTTGCGTGAGTGTGTGTAATACGTGCTTGTAGCCCACACACTCCTATTAGCACAAAGGCTGTGCTGATTATTACTTCCAGAAATGAAGTAATGTAAAGAGGAGACTCTTCATAAAGCTCACCCATCATATTGTTTGACTGTAACCAGTCGTGGCATCTTCCCATCTGTGCCCCCTTGGCAAAACCTGTTTGAAGTCTGAAGGAGGTTGTTTTACTTCCCCTAGCAGTTGGAGAGGATGGGAGAGGACCCACTGTGATGTGTAACTTTTGACTGACACATTCTGGTTTGGCTCCATTTCTGAGGAGATGTTCCTGGATTGACATTTCAGTTGTGGCGGGGGAAATTAGAAGATTCGGACAAAAGTATACTTTCTTCCTCAATTGAGGAAGTTTTGTTTTGTTGGGTTGCTTTCAAAGTTTGCTGGATGAAATAACCAATATACTTTTTTCCCTGTCTCCCTTCATCTCTCTCCCCTCCCTTGTCTCTCTCGCTCACCAGCTCTCACCACCAGCAGTATATGGGGAACCCCTACACTATCTGTCCATCTCCTGAGACAAAGCGTGGAATGTGTTCTATAATGGGCGACCCAATCGTACATGTGTTGGTGCTAATGGCCATCATGGCCGTCCTGCCTGGCCCTGGAATGTGTCAGATAAACAGCACCACAGACAATGTGGAGAAGGACTCCCTACCCCCAGACCAGGGCCTGGTCCTCCACAACACCCACATCACCCCCCAACCCCTGGGCTTCCACAGCACCAGCAGCCCCTTCCTGGAGCATGGGAGCCCCATCTCCACCAGGGGCCACCAGGGGCCCCAATGGCCCAGGGTCGGAGCTGGGTCTGGGGCCACAAACATCACCAGGATAAGGGCCCCTCCACCATGCACCATCGCCACTTCCATTCAAGGCCATTTCAAATACATCAACACAGTGATTTCTATCATAGTGTTTGTGGTGGGCATAGTGGGCAATGCCACCCTATTGAGAATTATCTACCAGAATAAGTGCATGAGGAACGGGCCCAATGCCCTCATCGCCAGCCTGGCGCTGGGAGACCTCATCTACATCACCATAGATATACCCATCAACGTCTACAAGGTAAGAGATCCATCCTGTACACTGGACATCACAGTGAATTTTGCATGGATATATTGAAGAATAATTGCATCTCAGAGAGAACGAGAGAGCGAGAGATTATTTCACTTGCTTTGGCAATGTAAACATATGTTTCCCATGCCAATAAAGCCCCTTGAATTGAGATAGAGAGAGAGAGAGAGAGAGAGAGAGAGAGAGAGAGAAAAGAAAGGGGAGAACAAATAAATAGTATTCATTAGAAGGCTCCCCAAACATCATGTTGCTCTCCAAAGTTGATTTCAGTCAGTAGTAGTACTACTTTATCTTCATTGGGTGGCTCTTTGTGATGAAGGAAGCAGGGAGAGGCCCAGACTAAAATAAACAATGGAATCAGACCAATCAGACTGCGGTCACACATATCAGTGGCCCTGCTCTGACCCGTGGTTTGTCACAGGACCAGCTCTCCTCTCCAGCTCTCTTATCTTCGATCACACTTGAACCTCGCTACACTCAGAATAAATGGGTCTGGTTAAATGATGAATCACGTGTCCAGTGTGAGCCATTTAAACCCATTAGACCGCAGTCCATTTACCCCCCCATGTGGGTTCACTTTAACATGATCTAGATAGAACTCACAGATGATTTACGACGTTATCTTACCTGCTGTGGTATTATTGCTGGAGAGTAATGAGCATATTTTCCATTGGGTCCACATACATTGGTTGAACAGGTCAAGGTTCTTAATAGGATGTAGTGCAGTACATTGGGAATGCTCAGTTCATTGTGAAGAGAAGTGGTGAAGCCACCTGTTTAGTATTACCGGTATACAGTTTCATCACACTGTGTCAGCACATATGGAAGTGCCAGGGTCCCGGGACAGATGATTCTCCACATGTACAAAGGGTGAAAAGTCTTTCCTGTATTAGGCGTTTCAGTTACACACATGAAGGATAAATCACAGTGTCCCTTTGTACTGGTGAGGAAAAGTAGTGCCGTAGGTACAACTCTGGTTTCAGGCCAAACACTCCCTGTGAATATGTCTGCACTACAGGGACATGTGCTTTAGGGAGGCCCAGCTCACTTCCTTTGGGGTTTGTTTGACGCAGTTTCCAAATTTAATCATATACAAACTACATATACACACAATACTACATACACACACACACGGACACATGCTACACACACACACCCACAGTGACGTACCCCCCTTTCCCTTCCAACTCCCATGTTCTCGTGACTTTTTGATTAGATGGAACCGCCTAGCGCTCCAAGTGAACAATAGAGGGACAAGGATGCACCCGTGAAGTGCTTCCTTTGGCCCGGCCTCTCAACGACTCTGGGTTTAATCCCCTCTTTCTCTCTTTGTTCGGCCCATGTCGATTCCTGGTTCAACAACAGCTGCCAAGACTACTTCCTAATGACAAAGGGTGGTTTTAGCAGTCTGTTCTTCAGGGAGAGCTGTGAGCTGTTTTCTTAAGGGAGCTCTTCTTGTAAGAGGAAGTGGTGCTTATAGATGCCTGGAAGTCCAATTAAAGAAAGGATGTCCCTTTCAGGGACAGTTCCAGGGTTGGCTTGCTAGGGTTTTATTGTAGGACCTGACTCAATGATGTACTGTGTCAAGATGATGAGGCGCAGATGGGCCTGCTGTTGGACTGTACTCAGATTCAGAATGAAGTCAGGACGTACCATGAAAGCCCTCTGATGTGACTGTGACTAACCTGCCTGTTGGGAAGGGCCTGCTACAGTGCCGTGGTTAAATATAGTCCGCACCCTAAGGACAATGGGAATTGAGCTAAGAGGAGATAAACATGTGATCCTCTAACCTCAAGCCTTTATAATTTATCCCTTACTAGTTAGTAAAGAAAGCGATATAAGGGCTAGTCCATTATTATTATTATTGTTGTTGTTGTTATTATTATTGTTATTATTATTTCTCTTCACAGCAGGTATTGTTCTTTCACAATTCAATTGATTTTTTTACATGCTTTTTCTGTCTTCTCAGTTACCATACTGGCTAATAATGACCACTATGGATTTCTGATATCTTATGAAAGGGTTTGTAATACAGGGAAGTGCCAACTGGCTAAATGCCATCTAAGGTGTGTGGTTATTTCTTGATGATGCAAAGCCTGTTGTGAGTTGAAGCGTACATACTGTCTTCTACGATGTGCTGACAGTCTCTCTCTCTCTCTCTCTCTCTCTCTCTCTCTCTCTCCCTCTCCCTGCAGCTCCTTGCCACCAGGTTCCCCTTCGATGACAGTTCCTTTGGGCTGTGTCTATGTAAGCTGGTACCATTCCTACAGAAGGCCTCTGTGGGCATCACCGTCCTCAACCTCTGTGCCCTAAGCGTCGACAGGTCAGTCCCATGTACCACTGCTGAATTCCAAAATCAACTAATGGTAGCTGATCTAACAGGATCAAAGAAAAAAGCCTAAGAAATATTTGTATTTGCATATTCATGTTTATAGAATTAATAAACAATATAAGCAATATGGTGTTTCTTTCCATCTGCTTTGTGATTGCCTATTGCCTACACCTATCCAATTCTTTCAGATCTACAAGAGTGTCTAGGGAGTAAGGGGTAAGGCTTCTGAAGCATTATACACATTACTTGTTTACTGTCAAATGCATTGTCTGGCAGGCATACACTTACCAAGGTTAACATATGAGCTGTTGCTGAATCTGACCTAGTACTCAGACACTATAAGTGGGTCTTTATGCATTTTATTCCATAGAGACCTATTCTGCTCTCTGGAATAGGATTCTATTATCTTGTAAAAATGTATTGGTTCCAGACTCATGGAATGTTTGCGCCGTAGAATTCTGTTCTGTTCTGGCCTTTCAGTTCTGCGAATCTTTATATGTAGGTTACGGTAAACTCAAAATGAAAATCAGTCACCCTCAGACCCTCAACCTTTGCCAGTAACTCACCAACACCATGATAAATAACATTGCCGTGGCTTGAATTCAAACCAAAAGTGTTTGTTGAACAGTAAAGCCTTCATGAGATAGCCCACTCTACGCATGGGAGTGGCTGAGAAAAATTGGCCAGGAAAGATGAATGACTTCCCTAATTTGATTTAAAGGAAACCACAGGTTGGGAGTTAGTTTAACTCCTTAGTGGGGGTAGTACGGTAAAGGCAGTTTATTCCGGAAGTTTGTAACGTCAGTAATAATGGAGCTCTCCCATTACCAACATAGTTACTCTTCCTCCTAGTTTTCTATTGGCTGCATCTGTTAAGGACTAGGCCAGCCGGAGCCATATCCACAACGCCTCTCAGAGTAGGAGTGCTGATCTAGGATCTGCCCATATAATCTTTTTCATCGTGATCCATAAGTCAAATCTGATGTTAGATCAGCACTCCTACTCTGAGACGCTTTGTGGTCTTAGATGTTTCTCTCCCTGAGGAGGGGTAGCTACGTCATCAAGGAGCAGAAGTAGTTTTATTCTCAAATCTAAACATGTTTATTCTCACATTTTTAACTCGGATTGTTTTGTGTCTGTTGCTACACGACTAGACTTGTATTCCCGTCTCACTCCCTCCAGTTCTTGTAACACTTAACACAGTCGGTCCTGTTTATCAGCAGAGTGAAAGTGAGGGGCTGACGTCTGGCTTCATTGGTCTGTGAGTTAGCAGACATAAGAGATAAGAGCATAAGGAGGCCTGTTCTGGATCTAAAGGGATGGAAGCCAGTTTAACCTACCAGCTATGCTGAATGACTCCCATCATAGAGAGAGAGAGAGAGAGAGAGACGTTAGTGATAGAGCCGAGTTCAATAGCAGATGGTCTCCATTTTGTTCTCAGAAAACGTGCAGCATATCTCGCCTGGTTTGCACGCGTTGTGTCTCGTCCTCTCTGTTTGAGAAAGAGAGAAGGAGCGAGAGGGAGAGAATGTGGATGCATTACCAGCTGGGTAAAATATAAATGACACCATGTTGTTTGACAAGGGTATTCAAGTGCGTCATGAAAAATATATTGTTCAAGCCATAAAATCTTGATGCACCGTTTTACTAAAACATTTAGACAAGCGGTGCCTATTAATGAAACAAACAAGCAAACATGATTTGGAACACAGGAAACAAGCGTCAACAAACAGACCATAGCTCCTGCCAACGCTTGTTTGGAGGCTTCACAAAATAATGAATATTAGATTCTGAGGATAAACAATTGATTATTATCTGTTGTTCATTAAATCTTAACTTGGATCATTTTTCTCACTATGCAGTACAGTGTGTGTCTGGTCTACTGCCATGCAGTCAGTTCATAGAGCATATACTACAATGTACTGCTGAGTTGACCCAACATATTGGTATTATAATAAGATGAACAAGTATTCCAGTAGTTTTCTCACCCTATCTCTGTGGTTCTCACAATCACGTTCCCATGCAGGGTTAAAAGTTTGAAGTAAGTCTATTATTCAAGTACTGGAAGTGTCTCTAAAATAGGTTCACTTTTCACAGTCACTTGAACCTCCTAGCGGGCAAAACTGGTTGAAATGACTTCATTACAACCATTAAAAGCTGGTTGAAATGACTTCATTACAACCATTAAAAGCTGGTTGAAATTACTTCATTACAACTAGTTTCACCGCTGGGCTGTTTATTAGTTCCAACTCAGCAGTTGTTGCTGAAAGGTCCACAGCCCTGGCTCTGCTCTAACCCCTACCTTACCCCACCCTTTCATTCTTTGTGTCCCTCTATGTCCCAGGTACCGTGCAGTGGCGTCATGGAGCAGGGTCCAGGGAGTAGGCATTCCTCTTCGGACGGCCATGGAGATCGTGTCCATCTGGGTGCTGTCCATGGTCCTGGCTGTCCCAGAGGCCATCGGCTTCGACATGGTTGAATTCAACTACAGGAACGAGACCATACGGACATGCATGCTCAACCCCAAGACTGAGTTCATGATGGTACGACCCATTTTCTTGTTGACGCTTCGGCACTTCAAATAATCCTATTACCTGTATACAAACAATTCTGTCCCACAAAGTGTCTCAGAATAAGAGTGCTGATCTAGGGTCAGGTCCCCTCTCTTATTCATTATGATTAAAAATACAAAAGTGATTCAAGTAGGGTTACAGTACAGCACGTGTGTTAAGTTAGTAAATCTGAGAGTCCATGATTTCATGTGGTGGTGTATCCTTGCACTGACCTATCAAAAACAATTCCATCTGTCCAAATACTTGGCATGAAAAGTAATTGTTATAAATACAGTGCTAGATTTATCGTACTGACATTCATTTCTCTGACATTCTTGGTGGAACCACCCAAAGAGCTGGAAATATGGTGAAAGGAAGCATACAGAGGCCAGACCTGGGTTCAAATATCATTTCAAATACTTTAGCTGTGCTTGACTGAGCTTGTTTGGCTTAACGGACGAATAGAATTGTCCTAAAAACATCTGGCACACTAGGTAGGCTAGAGCAAACACAAAGTATTTGAAAAATGTCAAATAGTTCTTGAACCCAAATAGCATTTGAACTCTGTAGAGGTCTCCATACGTTTTTTCCCTCAGAGAGAGAATCTCTGAGGTGATCACTTTCTTTGTTCACAAGCCTGGAGAACATAATTGATCGCAGGCCACAACAGCAATTACAGCTCAACTGATGTATGGTTCCTTCAAGCTGAGCCATGTGTGTGCCTAGTTCACATCATGCAACACAAAAGATACTAAATCCCATATCATGACCAAACCATGCTGAGGTTTAGGTCATTTCATTTAAATCCAGATTCAATAGAACACGTATGACAGACAGTATCTCGCCCTCCTGGAGTGAGGAATTTAGTAATGTGTTACAGAGGTTATAGAGGAACGTTTATTCTGTGGCCAAAAAAAATCCTCAAATGGCATCTGCTCCTCCTTAAAACGTGTATGATAATATCCCCCTCTTATATGTGGATTTAGTAGATTAGAATATGTCACTGCCATCACATAGGCGTATTGGTAAAGTCAACTTGCTTTGTTACCAAACCTAGCAGGTGAAACTGGTTGAAATGACCTCATTACGACATCAATACAACCAGTTTTCCACGTTTGCCTGCTGGACAGTCTTCTGGAGTATTGGCATGTTAAGAATTGTGCTTCTCCTGCATAGAACCTGTGTACTAACGTTCTCCTGTTGTGGTTCTCCTGCAGTACTATAAGAACATCAAGGACTGGTGGTTGTTTGGGTTCTACTTCTGCGTTCCTCTGATGTGTACGGCCGTGTTCTACACTCTGATGACCTGTGAGATGCTCAACCACAGGAACGGCAGCCTCCGCATCGTCCTCAGTGAACACCTCAAACAGGTACACACACACACACAAGGTACTTGAGGCCAGACTGCCTCATGTTTAGTGTCTCTTAAGGAGAAGCCCATGCCCTCTCCCAGGCCTCTCAAGCTGACATTGCATAACCCACCCCGACTGCCTTCTACATTCATAGTACTACTACTTAGTATCAGATCTCCCTTTTTCTCTTCGGTTGTTATGTACTGTAACCAGAGCCTCTAGCGTTTTGGAGGCCCTAAGCCAGGTTGGGCTGCGTCATGTGTAGTCTCTTTAAAGGTTTGTCCTTTTCCTCTCTCAGGCCTATCCGGTTTACATTACATAACCCTACATCTCCCTAACAACCTAGCGTCTCCCTAACCTAACATTTTGTCTGTTTGCATCCCCAGAGACGTTACCATTCAGTACTCAGGATGACTCAGCGGTTTTTTTATATGTTTTCCACTCTCAGTATCTTGTCTTCATCACCCTTCATCGTCATCGTCCAACCTTTTCCTAATCTGTTGTTTATTGTTATCCCCAGAGACGGGAAGTGGCCAAAGCAGTGTTCTGCCTGGTCCTGATCTTCGCTCTGTGCTGGTTCCCCCTGCACCTCAGCAGGATCCTCAAGAAGATGGTCTACAACCCGAGAGACATTGGACGCTGTGACCTGCTCAAGTGAGTGCAGCCATGTTTGTTTGCTGTTGTCATCTCATTGTTAGAAACGACTGACTCAGTACGGTGTGTTGGAAAATGGAAAGGTGGAAATACGTGGGGAATCACTCGACTGGATCTAGAACCACAACAGATTAAACACAGACAAACATGATTTGAGTTGCTGCAATTTAACGATTCGAAATGTTTGAAAGGAGATGAAACTCAAATGGAAGTTCGGCCAAAAAACATGGGTGTCGTTTCTTTCAGCTTCCTGTTGGTCCTGGATTACCTGAGTATCAACCTAGCCACAGTAAACTCCTGTATAAATCCCATCATCCTCTACTTTGTCAGCAAGAAGTTCAAAAACTGCTTCAAGGTACAGTAGATCCCTAAACATACACACACACCCAACTCTCTTTTTCTCTCTTGCTGTATATCTCTATGCGTTTCACTCTCTCTCTCTCGCTTTCTTTTACTCTCTTTTTCCCCCCATATAATCAGTATCTCCACTAACCCCCCCAGCCCTCCCCAAACCCTTTGTCCTGTCTCGCCAGTAAAGCAAACAGAGAACCTCTCCCTCTCCCCACGACCGAGGGGCTGTGGCTCTGCGCTGGTGATGACATTATTTAAAGAAAATGTAAAGCAAAGCAGTGATTTATGAACTCATTTACTCGGTGAGGTCACATAACTGTCCACATCTGTTAGAGACCTGAGCTGAAGATAAGCCAAGCCCTAGCTCCAGCTGTCCTCAGAGAGCGAGAGAGCGAGAGAGACTGAGACTAACACATAACAGCAATTCCCAGACCCTGAACGTGCCTCTTCCTCTCTCTGCAGAAGTGGGGCTAAGAGTTTGGGAAGGATAGAAAGTGTTCTACTTCTCACGCTGTGAGCAGATGTGGTTTTATGTAGTATATTGTTCAAAGAAGCATTCCCAGCCCTCATTACACAAGCCCTCATCATTGTAAGCTGTAGAAAAGTGCCTACTTGGACCTCGTCTATCGTAGCAGCAATAGAATAACCGCTATCAACACAGAATGACCACAGCAGTATGAATAGTGCCTATAATCTTGTAAACTTGTACCCTTGTTCAAGTGTCTAACCGTGTCCCCTTGTCCCCTTCCAGTCCTGCCTGTGTTGCTGGTGCCACTCGGATGCCACAGTGACCAGCACGGGACAAAACGGGAACGGGACCAGTATCCAGTGCAAGAGCCCAGAGCCCGTCAACCTTCACACGGACCGCAGCCTACGCAAGGATAGTGACTGACCACCACAGGAGGTGACGCCCCCTATGGACGAGGAGGTCTCACTACAACTACAGCCAGTCTGCACTAAACACAACGGACTCTCAGCTCAATAGGAGAGTCACATGTTTCAAACACCACCACACGTTTCTTATACAGAACACTGCTGGGCAGCTCTGGAGCCTGACGTAGAACGACGGGGAAAATTAGTGTTAGAGTTTATATATAGACACAAACATACAATGGGCATGATGGACACTGCAGTATTTCCAGTGTCTCTACGGACTATACCATTCCTTTTGCCAGGGAGAGACGAGGAGGGAGCGATGCTTTACAGTACCGTAAGAGAGGGGGAAGAGGGATGGAGGAAGAGGAGGGGACGGGAGGGGGAAGGTAGCTAACAGGATGCAGCTGAACCCAGGCTATAAATGACCGGCCAGTCAGGAGCGAGTAGCGTGTTGTTCTGTTCACAAAACGGTCAGCACTGCTGGGACGAACCAGGAAGCAGCAGAAACCCCGGGAAGGAAGGCCAGAGCGCTCCCTGTTAGAAGGGGACGAGAGGAGAAGGAGAGAATGGTCCCCCATGAGTCCTAATGAACTGCTACTCAGTGATGGCTGAGGGAAGGGGAGCTCGCACTATTGAGTTGACTGTCCTTTTTAAGTGTCGCTATAGCATCTTCCATCATAGGCACTATACGCTGGTCGTTGTATACACAGCAGTACACTTTCATAGAGTAAGCGAATGTCCTGTGTTCTGTATGGTGAATTTGTTTTAAAATAGATGAAAGTGATTTTGCCATGTACACGTGTGTGTGTGTTCCAGTACAGTTTTAAATTCTGTTTTATAAAACGTACCAGGAAGTGTTAATTCACTGTGTTTAGGTTTCACGTGCTGGGAAGAAGGAAAAAGTGATTTTAACGAGAAGGTGCCTTGTGTCACCTTGAATTCCCCCGTATAGCCTTATACAGCATACAGACTCTGTACAACAACCATTGGAATATCACTTAGGATGTAGAGTTACTCCAGTGTAGAGTTACCAGAGTGCATCCCAAATGGACCCCTATTCCCTACATAGTCCAATGCTCCCTGGTCAAAAGTAGTGCACTATAGGAGGGAAGGGGGTGCCATTTGGGAAGCAGACCCAGTCTCTTAACTTGTTATCCAAAGACTAATGGTTTTCTGACCCCTACTGAAGTCCCAAGCTAGTTTAAAGAACAAGTCCAGGTGCAGCAAGCACCACAGGACCATAAAGTACAACGTTATGATTATGTCTCAGTTCAAGGCTCGTTGAAAAGGGGGCCTCTATGTTCTCACCCCAAAAAATAAAGGGATAAAAACGTTTTCCCTACTTCACTGTGAATTTTACATGACACAGAAAATGTTGGTATTTACAGCTAAGCTGTTTGTGAAACATGCTCGTATATATCAAGTTTTATATGGTTTTATATTTTGCTATGTTCTTCATCATATATACAGAATGTGGTTATCATTTGTCCTTTGCCTGAGGCAGGATTTTTTTTTTATTTTCGTTTTTTTGTTTGTTTTTGTGATGATAAATATACCAGTTGGTGTTTAACTCATATCAGCTACCTAGGTGACTATACTGCTTTATACATTTGATACGTGAATACATGTATTATGAATACAATTAATGTGCTGTGTGTGTGTGTGTGTGTGTGTGTGTGTGTGTGATTTTTTAGCACTTTTTCCTGTTTGAGTGTTTGTGGCACTATCTACAGCATATCAGACAGTGTCAAAGATAAAGGCTTTTCAGTTTAACCACTCATATCAATACATGGTATCTTACCACTATACTGTTCATTCAGAGGCATCATACCCCTCTATAGGAAATTGTACTATTGTTCGACACATTTGTTTCTCATGTTTCATACAGAAATGCTGCTGCTTATCCTAATAAAAATCATTTAAGTGTATACCGTTTGCCTTGCATTTACTAAGGAGAGACTAACGTCGGCATTTGTAAGCATGAGAACATTTAACATGGCATTACTAAGGAGTTATACAGTTTACATTGATATGCATGACATATAATTACTTTGGATGACCTCTCGCGTTGCTTTACTGAGGAGTCATGAACTTTATACTGTCATAGAAATACTCTTCTCTTTCTGAGAGGATAAGGGGACTCGTTTTTATTTTCTTAGTGTCTGTGGGAAGGAAACACAAGCCGGTCTGGGAGTGATTTGAAGTGCACTGTGACCTGCTTGCTTGTTGCTTGGCAACACCGCCCTCAGGGTTACCATGTCAACTGAGAGGATGTGAACTGAATTGCTTGGAGAGAGGGAACGTAATCAAGCCAGCCCATATGAGTGACTGTTATCAGAGCTCCCAAATAGAGGAGCTGTTAAACATAACTTGTCTTGTTAACTTAAAGACGTCCTCCAGCGATTTCAGAATGTTTACTGTTGAAAAGCTATATCCCAAGTATAAATACAGTAAAGTACACATTGAGAAATATAGTGTTTTCTAGACAAAATTTAAAACTTCAAGGAGTTGGCCTGATGGGGCGATGTGATGTCATTGGCCTCTCCCCTTTCTTGAGGAGCCATAGAGAACAAAAGAGGATTCCTGGACCACCTATTGAGATGTGCCTTTTGTTAAGTAAACAGGTGAAAAATTTGGTGAAAAGAAGAATGGAGAACGACTTTAATCAAATCTGCAGGATCTCAACTCTTTGCTTGAGATCAGTGCAATGGCTTTAGTTACAAGGTTGTGTTGGACATTTAAAGTGAACACCATGTAATCTTCTTAGACAACCTAAACATTGTGACCGATATCTTTTTTTAAATCAAGATTGTCATTTTAGCATTTTAGTCATTTAGCAGACGCTCTTATCCAGAGCGACTTACAGTGGTTGCATTCATCTTAAGATCTCCGTCATGTCTACTTTGAGCTTGAAATGGTGGGCCGACATCCAAGCTGAGATATCTGCCAGACACGCCGAGATGCTTGTCGCCACCTGGGTGTCAGAAAGGGGGAAGAAGAAAAGTAGCTGAGTGTCATGAGCACAGCAATGATAGGAGAGACCATGTGAGGATATGATGGAGCCGAATGACTTAGTGACGGAGCCGAATGACTTAGAGGAGGAGAGGGCCTAGAACCGAGCCTTGGGGGACACCAGTAGTGAGACTGCGTTGTGCAGACACAGATCCTCTCCACGTCACCTGGTAGGAGCATCCTGCCAGATAGGATGTAATCCAAGAGTGTGTAGAGCCTGAGAGGCCCAGCAGCGAGAGGGTGGAGAGGAGGATCTGACGGTGTCGAAGGCAGCAGATAGATCTAGGAGGATGAGAACAGAGGAGAGAGAGTCAGCTTTGGCATTGCAGAGAGCCTCCGTGACACAGAGAAAAGCAGTCTTGGTTGAGTGACCCGTCTTTGAAGCCTGACTGGATAGGTTGAAGAAGATCGTCAGAGATGAGTTGATGAGGGAAGTGAGGAATGGGAGAAGATCTCCAGAGATGGTCTGGAGAAGGGAGGAGGGATGGGGTCGAGCGGGCAGGTTGTCGGGCGGCCGGACATCACTAGTCGCAGGATTTCATCTGGAGCGGGAGGGGAGAAAGAAGTCAGTGGATACAGAGGAAGAGAAGGTAGAGAAGAGGGAGTGAAAGGATGATAGGTCCTCCAAAAGTGTTCCTCCATTTTCCTCTACGGAGCAGGAGGGGAGGGCCGAGTCGGCCGGGAGGAAAGGAGACGGTGCAAGTCATAGGATGCAGAAAAGGGAAGAGAATAGTGTCGAAGAGGCAGAATCAGGAGACAGGAGGGAGAAGGATTTAGCAGAAGGGAGAGATGATAGGTTAGAAGAGGAGAGAGTAGTGGGAGAGAAAGCAAAGATTGTGATGCCGCTTGACCATCTGGGTAGGGGCTGAGTGGCTAGGGTTGGAGGAGAGGGAGACAGAAAAGGAAACAAAGTATTTTAAATGTTTAGATTCTTGATTTCAGACCAAAATATTTTGAGCCAAAATCATTTCTGCCCCAAAACCAATTGTAATGTCAGTGTCATAGATGTGTTAAGAGCTAATTTGTTACTTGTTTCAGTGGGTTGGTGATTACAGGTCATTCTAAGTCTTGATCCTTATGAAAGTGTTCCATATTCATTGCAAAACTTTTTTTTTTGTCTCTTTCCAGTAAGCTTGAAAACACTGAATTCCTCTCACAACTGTGGTTGAAGAAAATAAAAATGTCTGGCTTTTATGAAATGGATGATGAAAAAATAACATGAGACTCAAAAGGCACGACCATGAGAGAGAGAGAGAGACAGAGATAGAGAGACAGAGAGAGAGAGACAGAGAGAGAGAGAGACAGAGAGAGAGAGAGAGAGAGACAGAGAGACAGAGAGACATAGAGAGAGAGAGACAGAGAGACAGCGAGAGAGAGAGAGAGAGAGAGAGAGAGAGAGAGAGAGAGACAGAGAGAGACAGAGAGAGAGAGAGACAGAGAGAGAGACAGAGAGAGACAGAGATAGAGAGAGACAGAGAGAGAGACAGAGAGAGAGATAGACAGAGAGAGAGACAGAGAGAGAGACAGAGAGAGAGATAGAGAGAGAGACAGAGAGCACAAGATAGAAAGTGAGAGTGCAATAGAGAAAAAGCGAGAGAGGATGGTTTTAGGTCTGTGGAATTTGGTGGGAAACTTGGTTGTTGCCAGCAGTGTAATGAATAAAGCTCAAAGGCAAAAAACAGAGGACCTCAAAAGGGCCAAAGAGGCTCCTCTATATAGAACATGGTGAACAGAGCCAAGTCCTTAATGTTGAAGGCCAAACACTGTTCACGAATGACAAGGCATTGGAGGGTTAAGTGTGTGTGTGTGTGTGTGTGTGTGTGTGTGTGTGTGTGTGTGTGTGTGTGTGTGTGTGTGTGTGTGTGTGTGTGTGTGTGTGTGTGTGTGTAGAGAGGCATCAGAGGGTTATTATACAGTGCAGGCTGTTCTCTGCTGAAGAACGATGTCTGTCTCTCTTTATTCAGCAGAATTTAAACCCATGCTCTCAGCTGCCACTCAGACTTAAGATGCATACAACACAATAACAGTGAGGACTACATATACCGAACTATGGTGGGTCGATAATGAGAAAGTCTATGAGTTTTGAAAGGGAGCTGAGAAAATTGTGAAGAGATACTTTGGGAAGATGCACTATGGTTTTAAGCTAGGCTAAATGTTATATAAAGTCAATCTTAATTGAATAGATTATAATGGGTTGTACGTTGTTCATTCTTAATTAGGCCATTGTATTCGCTACATACTGTGTACACAGAGTAAGGAATTAAGATAAAACGTGATGCAACTGTGTTGAAATCCTTATACTAGCTAGATTTCACAACATCAACAACTCAATCACCAACTGAGTTCTAAGTAAACATCAATGGCTACAGACAGATGCAAGAAGAGAATAGCTATTCTGAAACATACCACCATAGACTTTAATAATAGCCTGTGCCCTTTGTCAGGCTTCTCTACTTGTCTCTCAGCATTACACAGATGTACTGACAGACCTGGGTTCAAATAGTATTTGAAACAATTCCATTTGGTTTCGTTGTGCCAGGCCAGATAAATCAAGCCCAGCGAAATGATTTGAAACCAAATGGAATAGTCCCAAAGGTGCCAACACCTGCCTTCTGGCTTTTTAGCCTGACTAAAGCCAACGCAAAAAGTATTTGAAATGATTTCAAATACTATTTGAACCCAGGTCTGTCTGTATAAATGGAATAGTCCCAAAAGTGCCAACCCCTGCCTTCCGGCTTTTTAGGTTGACAAAAGCCAACACTAAAGTATTTGAAATGATTTCAAATACTTTTAGCGGCTTTAGTCTGCCTAAAAAGACAGAAGGCAGGGGTTGGCACTTTTGGGACTATTACATTTGATTTCGTTGTACCAGGCCAGCTCAATCAAACCAAGCTAAATTATTTGAAAGATTTCAAATACTATTTTAACCCAGGTTTAGTACTGAGGTAATGGATTGGTGTTGAGTCCAAACAAGCACATCACACTTCAGGGTCAATCCTACCTCATGCCATAATAGTCAGGTCAGACATCGACTTAGCTCTGCATTTCCTCTCAAGTATCCCCCTCAATCACAGAATAATATCACTAACACATATCTAATACGCCGTGGAGTTCTGCCATACAGAGTAACCTGGAACCAGTAGAAACTGTATCAAACTGGATTGATGATTGGATAATGATATGGTCTGGGAGATATTATTGGTTCATCATGTTAGAGGCCTACTCTTTCAGCCAATCAGCTTGTAAGGCTATTTTGGGCTATTTCAGGAGGTGTATGGGTGACCTCATCTTTCATGCAAGTGATCTCAGAAACACACAGCATCCAGAAATATCAGTCTACAGGGACCGGATCCAGAAAATTGACAGAAAACAGGATGAATGATGACGCATTTTCGTGATTAGAAATATGAATGTCTGTTTCTTATAATGATATAACTTTGCTTTTGCTACATACTGTATGTATAAAATGTTCTGAATGCATATCATTCTAATCTGGAACACTTTGTAGGTCAGGCTAAAAATCTATTCTATTCCAATCTGTTAGTTATTGTTCAGGAGAAGAAACAGCACAGCTGAAGTAAGTTCCCTGGGTGAATTTGAACACTTCCTAACACACAGACCTTAAGCAGATGTATTAAGATAAATAAATCATCTCTGAATAATTGCAGACTTGTGTATTCCCCTGATGAGGGCGGTGCACTTTGGCTGATACTGTATCACTTGGTGCCAGTCAACAATCAGACAGTATGGCTCCACCTCTGCATACATTGATTTTTCGTAACTTCGCAGGGCCCATATTCATAAAGCGTCTCGGAGTAAGACTGCTGATCTGGGATCAGTGTTGCTTTTCAGATCATAATGAGTAGGATTAGATGGACAAATGAGACCTGGTCCTAGATCAGCACTCCTACTCAGATGTTTTGTAACTAAGTAACAAGACCTGTTCAATTCATTCAAAAATATACCGTGGCAAGATAAAGTATGTGAACCCTTTTGAATTATCTGGATTTCTGCATAAATTGGTCAAAAAATTTGATCTGATCTTCATCTAAGTCACAACAACAGACAAACACAGTCTGCTTAAACTAATAAGAAAAATACAATACTTTCTGTGTTGTCCATATTGAATACATCATTTACACATTCACAGTGTAGGTTGGAAAAAGTGTGTGAACACCTAGGCTAATGACTTCTCCAAAAGCTAATTGGAGTCAGGAGTCAGCTAACCTGGAGTACAATCATTGAGACGAGAATGGAGATGTTGGTTAAAGCTGCCCTGCCCTATAAAAAACACTCACAAAATGTGAGTTTGCTATTCACAGGAAGCATTGCCAGATGTGAACCATGCCTCGAACAAAATAGATCTCAGAAGACCCAAGATTAAGACTTGTTGACTTGCATAAAGCTGGAAAGGGTTACAAAAGTATCTCTAAAAGCCTTGATGTTCATCAGTCCACAGTAAGACAAATTGTCTATAAATGGGGAAAGTTCAGCACTGTTGCTACTCTCCCTAGGAGTTGTTATCCTGCATAGATGACTGACTGCTGCAAAGATGACGGCGCAGAATTCTCAATGAGGTTAAAAATAATCTTAGAGTGTCAACTAAGACTTAAAGAAATCTCTGGAACATGCTAACATCTCTGTTGACGAGTCTACGATACGTAAAACACTAATAAGAATGGGGTTCATGGGAGGACACCAGCGAAGAAGCCAATGCTGTCCAAAAAAAACATTGCTGCGTGTCTGAAGTTAGCAAAAGAGCATCTGGATGTTCCACAGCGCTACTGGCAAAATATTCAGTGAACAGATGAAACTACAGTTGAGTTGTTTGGAAGGAACACAAAACACTATGTGTGGAGAAAAAAAGTCACAGCACACCAACATCAAAACCTTCTTCCCAACTGTAAAGTATGGCGGGGGGAGCATCATGGTTTGGGACTGCTTTGCTGCCTCAGTGCCTGGACAGCTTGCTATCATCAACAGAAAAATGAATTCCCAAGTTTATCAAGACATTTTTCATGCGAATGTAAGGCTATCTGTCCACCAATTGAACCTCAACAGAAGTTGGGTGATGCAACAGGACAACGACCCAAAACCCAGAAGTAAATCAACAACAGAATGGCTTCAACAGAAGAAAATATGCCTTCTGGAGTGGCTCAGTCCTGACCTCAACCCGATTGAGATGCTGTGGTATGACCTCAAAAGAGCGGTTTACACCAGACATCCCAAGAATATTTCTGATCTGAAACAGTTTTGTAAAGAGGAATGGTCCAAAATTCCTCCTGACCATTGTGCAGGTCTGATCCTCAACCACAGAAAACTTTGGTTGAGGTTATTAGTGCCAAAGGAGATTATTAAATCCAAGGGTTCACATACTTTTCCCACCCTGCACTGTGAATGTTTATACGGTGTGTTGAATAAAGACAAGAAAATGCATAATTGTTTGTGTGTTATTAATTTAAGCAGACTGTGTTTGTCTATTGTTGTGACTTAGATGAAGATCAGATCAAATTTATGCAGAAATCCAGGTATTACCAAAGGGTTCACATACTTTTTCTTGCCACTGTATATATTTTGTACCCCCTTTGCGATCTTGTCTCATTGCTGCAACTCCTCAACGGGCTCGAATGGGTCGAGTCCGTTGAGTCATGCGTCCCCCGAAACATGACCCACCGAACCTCGCTTATTAACGCCCACCTGCTTAACCTGGAAGCCAGCCGCACCAATGTGTCGGAGGAAACACTGTTCAACTGACGACCGAGGTCAGCCTGCAGTCCCATGAGACTCCCGATCACGGCCGGCTGTGATTCAGCCCGGGATCAAACCAGCGTCTGTAGTGATGGCTGCGATGCAGTGCATTAAACCGCTGCGCCACTCGGGAGGCCCTTAAATACAGCGCCGAGACAGCCAGGGGTCGAACCTAGAATCTTCTAATCCATCGCCAGACACATTTTCCAATGTGCCACTGTCCCCGATCATTCACATTTCTTAACAAATCCTCCCACAGTTCTATGTGCCATCCAAATAACCTTATTGTGCACTGTAAAATGATGCTTCAGTGGGATCTTATCGACGTCACATTGTCTATGCTCAAATATGTTTTCAGTTTGATCAAACACAGCACATGTTTATCCTACCCGGCCCTAACATGGCTGTGTTCCTAATGCCATTTTGCATAGCAATCCCTCCAAGCTATAACCCACCAAGGCGCCAGCTCGCTCGCATGACTGTGGTGGCAAAGACCATTTCTAATTTATAAAAGCCAAAAGGATTAATTCAAAATTCATGAACAATCTGTCTGGTAACAACAAGTGATTTCTGTGACTGTGGGGCAGTAAGTAGCTAGTGAAACGATGGGGACGGATGGTGCAACACAAAGGAAAGTTCTGCCTCCACTCATTAAACAGGGAAACACACTGAACGAAAGAGAGGAGAGAGAGATTCATAGTCAGACTTCTCCTCCCTAGGCTCTTTCTATAACTTTCTTCATACTCAATGCTGTTTGAGTATAAAATCCTTTAGAAAAATGTCAGAACAGCTATCGTGAAACAAACTGCTGGCAACAAGATGCCTAAAACTCCTTGAAATCTTGTAATTCATTCCCAGAACTAAACAAACAATGAGGGAGAAAGATTACTATTTTGTTTTACAAGCCTAGTCAATTCAACCCACCATCTGCCCTCATCATGGAAAAGTTTGTGCCGACAACCTTCTCTGCGTAAAACATTATTTCACTCCTCGTCACCGTTGCGAGAGTAATTGAAGCAGACCTCAGAGGGGTTATAAAACTAGTCTGTTTCACATTCTCCAGGATTCTTGGTTTCGTGACTGAGAGAAGTTGTTTATTAAAAGAGCAGGTCTCCAATGATACATGGCAGATCAGGCCAACATATTAAAACAGTTCCTAGTTCCCGGCACTGGCTTCAAGTCATGAAATAAGTATAGTGACCTTCACTTCAACCCCACTGCATTTTGAGGTATAAGAAGATTGTCACTCCAATAAATATATTTAAATTGAGAAGTTTCCCTGATATCTGCACTCTGTGGTAAGAAATGCAGTCCTTGTCTTCACTGCCGTAAATGCACCTACATTCGTTAAAAAAATAACAAGCACATTCCTTATAATTTGTTAACAAGTATCTCTAGTAAACATAAACTCAAATCCCACATCCTTGACTTTCTCTGCTTCCCTGCACCGAGCTAGACCCAGATCACATTCTCTGTTGTGGTTCAATCTATTCCATGTGGAGCCTAATGTTCAACTAAACAAGTTTCAACTGGAATAAATCAATTGAAAACCTTCAATTGGACAAAGAAAATAGAGCCTAATTGACTGCGGCCTATTTACTCCACTCTAATTAACGGAGCAACGGATGCTTCTCTGACATTATTTAACCATTTAAATTGTCTAAAGGATAACAGATCTGTATTGAAATAGTTATCCTAGGACTATACACAGGTGGTCGTTGTGTTTTTCAAATGAAGGCCTTGTGAGAACCTTCCTGTTGTCATTCGTCTTCATTGTGTTATCTTTCTTTGGACAAATGGTTTCACCTGACTAAATATTTAGTGCTGACTTGCACCTTTCTGAAAGCTTTTGTAGGAATTAGTGGAGCTTTTGGACTTAATCCTCTCACACCATTTCTCACTTCTTAAGAATCTTAATTAGAACCATGTATTCACAGGCCACATGTTTAACAGCAAGGAAAGAGAGAAAGAAATATATATATATAAATAAGAGAGAGAGAGAGAAGCCAACTCCAGTATGTTTTTTTTATATAGGCAAAGGATACATAAATAATATTCAACAAATGCATATTTGTGGTATTTTCTATGAATACATGTGAGAAGTTAGGCTAGTTCAATGTGGAGCATGACAATGAAAATTAGTTTCCATAGTGGATGTCACATTTATACTTCGTCATTATTTTATACAGTTGAGTTATTCTTAACAACTTTTGGTAATTTAAATAATTATCATTTTCCACTTGTGTGAAATACTGAGAATGATTGATTTGCATTGCCATCTAGTGGAGCTTGCGTGAGGACTCAGATTGCAGATCAACCGAACTACATCTGTGCCTAAGCCTTCCAATGTAATCGTGAGCAATGGAAAGTATTGAGATCTTTTCCATATCCAATCAGATTGAAGCATGGGCGGCATTTGTCAAGAACGTCAACAAGAAGTAACCATCAGTTACGCTGTAAAACTTATGTTGATGTTTAGGAAGTTTTAGAAATGAATAGATCGTTATTAATACAAGAACTGCGTTGTTTTTGACCAGTTGCATTTTATTAGATTATCCATTTTTGTTATTAATTTTATCAAGAGCTTTCGTTTGGAATGGATGCAGCGTGGATTCATTGTTTGTTTACATAGTGAATCATGAGATCAGCTGACTAACGTTAGCTAGCTAGCTACCAATTTCTGGTTTAGCAAAGCAGCTAACGTTAATGTGTTTGGAAATTATCGTTCAGTATTCATGCTTCCCAAAGCACATTTGAAACGAACTCTTATATACCAAGCTATAGCTGGCAGCGGTAATAGCTAGTTGTTAGCTAGCTAGCTAGCTTGCTAGCATTAGCTTTGTTTTCAGCAATCTCACCCATTGACATAGTAAGTGTAGGACGCTGGCTAACTTGCTGTGGCTAACTAGCTTACCATTACAAATATGCCTTGTACTTGTGGCAACTGGAGGAGATGGATTCGGCCTCTGGTCGTTCTTCTATACTTTCTGGTTGTGCTTCTCGTCCTACTACCCCTGTGCATCTGGGAACTACAGAAATCCGAGGTCAGTTGGTATCATTGCAGACCAATCATATCGTTACTTGACACTGAATAGCCTAGTTCATGCTTTGTTGTTTGGATGTTGATTATATACATAATGTATACCTTTCAGGTTGGTACCCATAACAAAGCATGGTTCATAGCTGGGATATTCGTGTTCATGACCATACCCATATCACTATGGGGGATCCTGCAGCATCTTGTAAACTATACTCAACCAGAGCTACAGAAGCCAATTATCAGGTAAGTGAAAGGCTACTCTGTCACAGCTGTAGGATAGTGTTAATTCATTACCGTCATGGGTTTGTGTCTTTATCTTGAAGGATGTACAATAATACCTAACTGATTGTGAATGACCTCGTCTCCTTTTTTTTTACAGAATATTATGGATGGTCCCCATTTACAGTCTGGACAGTGTAAGTAATGCCTTCAATTCTTGATCATGTAGCTAGATGTTTTTAAAAGTCAACATTGGTTTATTGTTAAGTTACAAATATTTGACAAAATAAGTTAACAGAAGTCACTGTAGCTTTGACAGAAGTCAGAAGTCACTGTAGTAGTAAAACTGAAAAGTGCCTGACATGAGCGTGGCATTTCAATTAGCATCTGCTACGCTCAGCGTTCCCCCTATCACACAATTTCCATTATCCTACTTCCCAAAGAATGAGAACAGAGCTCCTTTAGAAAAACAAAACAGAGAAACAAAAAAATGCCTCACTCCCTGACTGACTTTTCAGTGTAAGTGTTCAAGTGTTCACTATTATCATGCAACATATCATTGAGATAATGTAATGGCCCATCTATGATCCCATTCCTCTCCTTGTCTTCCTCTCCCACCCTCTCCCTTTCTCTCTCACACAGTGGATTGCGTTGAAGTACCCCAGCATTGCCATCTACGTGGACACGTGCAGGGAGTGCTACGAGGCATACGTAATCTACAACTTCATGATCTTCCTGCTCAACTACCTGGGAAACCAGGTACACATTCTTGTCACTGAGAATGATCCCAGACCTGTTTGTTCTAACATTCCAATCATGGCCACTCTTTGTCCTATGCCAAACATAAGTCTAGCACAAACACATCTGGATCCCAGGCTAGACTGAGTAGCCTGCATTTATTTCAATATCCTCACACTGTAATTCTTCTCTTTTCTTTATTTCTCTCTCTCTCTCTCTCAACCATGGGTAACCAGTACCCCAGCCTGGTACTGATGCTGGAGGTGCAGGAGCAGCAGAAACACCTTCCTCCCCTCTGCTGCTGCCCGGCATGGCCCATGGGAGAGTGAGTTTGTTGCTTTTATAGTTTTTGTAGTTCTTTAAGTGTATGTGTGCTATAATGAACAGGCCCCATGTACCAGATCTGTTAGTGCTGTGCGTTTGGCATGAGAACAAATGTAGGGGTTGGCTTTACTCATAGCGATAGAGGACGCAACATTGTATCTGTCCCATTAGGATGTCTGTGGGAGCATGGGCAGGGCATTGATTTTATCTCCATTTTGAAGTAGTGAATTTTCTTCTACTACTTTTACAAGTTGGTATACAAAATTAAATGGCCATACTGCCACCTGGAATGTGTTGTTTGAACGGGTATAAAGCCAAGGTTGGCAAATTTACTGCCACATGCGGTTATGGAATTTTTGATCACTTATAATTAATTGGCTGATGCCTCCTTATGACCTGGATGGATTTATGTGATCCTTCCTTAAACCATAGGAAGTCCCACTCAATTGACTACTTCAAAATGGTGAAAGTCCTTAATGGCGCTGTTCATGCTAAAACTGGCTTTTGGCCATTAGAGTCCTCTATCAATATCTATGTCATTACTGCACAATCAGCCAGGCTAATAAGGATCTAAAATATTATCCATACCATGTGTTATGAGTTTACATTTTAGGATGAAGGTCTATGTTTTTGTGCAGCAATAAACTACCACTTCTTTGTTTTACGTGTTATGAATGGATATTTTAGGATTAATAACATGATTTTTTTACCACATTGATGTGTTTTAAGTATACATTTATATTTCAGGCTCATAATCAAAACAGGAAGTTGGGTGTTAAAGTGGCTCCAGTCTGTGTGGCCTCCGTTTTGAGTCTCTTTCTAGAAGGTTCACCTTCAAGGTGTTTGTTTGGCTGCTTGAAGTCTCTCCAAGTCTCCATTGCTACTCGCCAGCTCCAAACAAGCCCCAGTCAGGCAACAATAGTAATATGTAGCATGTCTGCCTGTAGTTGATTAAGAACAGAACCAGAAGTGTTTGCAAGTGGAACAACGTGTTCTCATTTGAGGAAAAATGCACCAGCCTAAAGAACAGAAAGACAGCATTAGGCTCATCTGTTTTGTTTACTCTGCATTTTAACTAATGCTCTGCATCTGTGATTTTAGCCACAGGTATTGCAACATCTTTCTTCATAGGATGTTATCGATTTTAAGAAATGGAAGAAATTCATGAAAAACAAAGCTGGTGATTAGTAAGATGTTAGTGCTATTTTATAGTGGGAAAAAGCTAACATTTTGTGTGAATGTCTTTCCTTAATAATGTGTACTGTGTTTTCCTATTGCAGGGTATTGCTATTGAGATGCAAGCTGGGAGTGTTGCAGTACACGGTTGTCAGACCAGTCACAACAGTTATTGCCTTGTAAGTGTTTTGCACATTCCATTCAGGATGAACATATGTTATATGTCTAAGTGTTGAATGTACATGTGCCCAGAGAGACAGCAACCTTACCTTGGTCCAGGGCCAGCTCTGTCTCTCTTGACTTCTGGGTCGGCCAGTCCAAGCAGATAGATGATCATTTGTTCAGATAGTGACAAAACATAAATATGTACAAAAAAGGAAAAATACCAAAGACATGCCCAAACCTAAAGATTTTAAAATAAAAAAAAGTATCATGGCCACCAAATCAACCAGCAGCCTTACGGCTCCCAAGCTGCCACCCCTTGGGGGACTGGGGTGTGGAAGTGGGCTGTAGGGTGCAGTCTAAACTACCTAACCTATTCCCTAACACTGACCACATATACATTCACTTTTGGTATCAAGTCATATCACATGTCTCCATTCACTATCCTGTAGGATATGTCAGCTCTGTGGTGTGTATGATGAAGGTAACTTCAGCTCAACCAATGCATGGACGTACCTGGTGATATTCAACAATATGTCGCAGCTGGTAGGTTCTGCATTTTTCACACTTGTCTCCACATTGCTTTAAACTTCCTGTCACCATACCACCACCACAAAGATAACATTATTAAATATTTAGCAGTCAGTATGTGGTCTCTTTCTCTATCATTCTCTCTCCTCTCTCTCCCAGTTTGCCATGTACTGTTTGGTCCTGTTCTACAAGGCCCTAAGAGAGGAACTGGCCCCCATCAGACCAGTGGGGAAGTTCCTGTGTGTCAAAATGGTGGTGTTCGTCTCCTTCTGGTGAGTGCTTTTTTTGGGGCTGCCATTTTGGATCACCTGCATCTACCTCCTAGCCTGGTTCCAGATCTGTTTGTGCTGTCTTGCCAACTCCTGTGGTCAATGTCAAGCCATTGACATAGCACAAACAGATCTGGGACCGGGCCATCGACCTCCATGATTAATAACATATTTGTATACCAGTCAATGTGTCTGCTATTAATGGATCTAGCATTGTTATCCATTAAAGTAACACAGTTTTGGCTGCCCATTTTGTATTTCTTATACAACTTCTTTTCAGAATTGCATGTGTAGGACTTGTTAACAAAGTATGTTTTAAAGCTGTGTGGATTATAGCCAGTAATTGGGTTAATGCGTTCTGTGTTGGCTGCAGTGTAGAGGATTGATTATTTCCACTCTGTTGTCTGGAATCTATCTTAGGCAAGCTGCGTTCATCGCTCTCCTGGTCAAGGTTGGAGTGATCTCAGAGAGACACACGTGGGACTGGGACAGTGTGGAGGCTGTAGCTACAGGCCTACAGGTAATGCAAGACAATACCAACACTGTATAACGCCATAGTAACACTTTTACTACAATGCTACATAATGCTGTAGTAATGCAGTTGTACAATGACTTGTTTGGTATAAGGTAATATCTGTTGAGGCTTGTGGTCTCAAGCCCCTAGAAAACGAGATGATTCATCTCAAGGACTTCTATCCTGTGCAAGACTTCTAAATAACTTCACTAGATTTGAGAATAGACTTGCTTTGCTATACAGTCAAGCTTTCATCCATACTTCATCCAGGACTTCATCATCTGTGTGGAGATGTTCCTGGCGGCCATCGCCCACCACTTCAGCTTCACCTACAAGCCCTACATCCAGGAGGCTGAGGAGGGATCCTGCTTCGACTCCTTCCTGGCCATGTGGGACATCTCTGACGTCAGGGCTGACATCTCTGAGCAAGTCCGCAACGTCGGTTAGTTCTCATCCCATTTGGCTTGACTCAATAGCAGTCGTGCATGGATGGAATCAAAGAAGCCACTGTTAAGAACTTTGTTTGACAAGGTTTCCTCTCAGAACCAAGTGCGTTGGCTAGCTACTCGATTTATGTTCATAGAATGTCATGAGAGAATAGAAAATGGCTACCCGCAAAATCTTCAAGACTTTGATAGATTTCTTTATTATGTGAGTGTATTGCCATTCTCAAATCTTCAAACATTTATTTCCTGATACAGGGAGAACGGTTATGGGCCGAACTAGGAAGACCTATTTTGGTGAGGCGGAGGACGACGGTGAGCGCTCAGGCTTGCTTTCTCCAGGCTCCCTGGACGCCATCGGTCCCACGGAGACCTTGTCCAACCCGGCGTCCCCCATGGGTCAGTACCAGGGCCTGGGCAAAACCCAAACGCCCCACTCCCTGTCAGCCCCCGCCGGGCTCAGCAATGCTCAGTGGATTGGAGAGGGAGATGGAGAGGAGAGGGAAGACGATGGTAGACAAGCTCCAGAGCCCGGAAACACCACCAACGAGCCAACAGACTCGGTTACAGACGACCTTGTCGTTATCACCTAGCTTAGCGTCATCGCTAAAATCCTCCAATGGGGTCTCTGAATGCACGTTATACCAAACACAGTTTGGCAGGAACCAAGTATGGCCTCGGCTACGTTTCCCCTACAGACGATATTTGGCTAATCCGCACAAGACCAAATTAAAGCAAGCGATGAAAAAGCACAAGTTAATTAAGAAATATTGTAGTGAGTCATTCGTCCACCAGGGTTGATGCAGATGGACCTCTGTCAATGACAGCTCGAAGAATGTTCATAAGCTTTCGTAAGGGTCTCATGACACTTAAGATATCTTTTCTTGTATCTGTATTGTACTACTGAGTCATAATGGTAAAGTACAGTACCTCAATACCTTATTTTAGTGTGACCCCTCATTTTAATGGGTCCGGACTTTCAAGTTCAAAAGCTGGTGAGATTTTACCAGTATACGTGTTCTATAATAGCACCTGGGTGATGTCACTACAAGCTCGTTAATCATTTACCAAGGGTTTTAGTTGTTGCTACGAAAACATTCAAAGTATTATTTATATATGTAGCTTTTAAACTGAAACTTACACAAAATACTGGTTTGCACCAATGATTGATTTATATACAGTACCACTCACTCAAGGGTTTTTCTTTATAAAAAAAACAAACAAAAAAACTTTTCTACATTGTAGATTAATAGTGAAGACAAAACTATGAAATAACACACATGGATTCTTCAAAGTAGCCACCCTTTGCCTTTGACAGCTTTGCCCACTCTTGGCATAAAGAAAAACCCTTTGTGAGTAGGTGTCAATACTTTTGACTGGTACTGTACATCATTGGTTTGCACATGCTTGAATACGGTCTTCGAACCTATAGTACAGTTTTTGAAGCATGAAGCGGTGTCTCACTGTGGCATTAACACTAACAGCCTCTATAGTCTTCTCAGATGCCTTGTCCTAGTGTATCCACACTATATCCACTATGAAGTAATTCACACATTTCACGTCTGCCTCTCATTTGTAAATATAAACTGCTTCCATAGTCATGGTTATAGATATACATTTTGTTGGACGAATGTATCTGACATTTTTTTCTTACCATCCTAATTTCTATTTTAAGCTTTTCAGGGATATTAGTTGTGATTTACTGTACTGAATTGATATCAGTCTTTCACTAGTTTCATTCATCCATTAGTAGAACGTCTTCCTATCGGGAATGTGTGTCAAGTGTGTGCAGCTATTGCCTTACCTGATGTTTGTCACAAAGCATTAACCTTCAGAGGGAAGTACTACATCAAACGTGTCAGCACCTGTCTTTGGAACCTTGAGTTGAACTCTCAAACATTCACCCTCCAATAAATTAAATGAAATGTGGCTGTCCGTTTTTGCTAGTGTCAATAAGAAATTGACACAATGTTGTTGAGGTGACACCAAGTCTCTTGGTTGTTCATTGTGACTTTCTTTGATTTCTAAATTATTATTTTGGAAATAAAAATGCAAGTGCTGATACAAAACATTTGAATGAAGACTGCAACCATAATCAAGAGACGTCATTCCAAAACAAGATTATGAACACACTGAAGACCAAAACGTCTCAAGATGAGCACATCATAAAACATGTAAATGTCTTTGTGAAAGTCCTGAGAGAAGGCATATTGAGATGGTCGCTATTGTGGGGTCATTTTAGAGCTGGCACTTCCGGAGAATCCATAGTCCAATCCCTTCCCCTCGACATATATGCAGTTCACACTCACAATATAGAACCCAGAGTGATACCTTGACCTCTCTCCCAGTAAGACTGAGTGGACTTGATGCTCTTGTAGAATCAAAAGCACCACAACTTCCTCCTTTTAAACACTTATGAAGTTGCCTCTTGTACTTTCATATCACCAGACATCTACTTATCACGGACAGTCACTGAGCGGACTCTAACAGAATCCACAGTCCCGGTCTCTCCAGCCTCTTCCTCTATACTGGCTGATATGGAGATGGAGCTCTTCTGCAGGGTGACGGCCAGTCGTACCCAGTCTCCCTCCCTCACTGCCAGGGGCTGGTGCAGCACCACAGCAGCCTGCTTCCAATGGGAGTCCTGGTTGAAGGTGCTCACGCTGATCTCCTCGTTCAGGTGGATCTGGTACCAGAAGGGCACAGCAGTTACCCTGCCTGAGGCACTAGCCTGGACCTGGGAGAAACACACAGTCAGGGCCATAGAAATAGACTATTGTAATCAATAAAGTAGTAATTGTAAACTCAGCAAAAAAAGAAACGTCCTAAATTGTGTTTATTTTCAGCAAAACTTAACGTGTAAATATTTGTATGAACATAAGATCCAACAACTGAGACAAACTGAGCAAGCTCCACAGACATGTGACTAACAGAAATTGAATGTGTCCCTGAACAAAGGGGGGTCAAAAGCAAAAGTAACAGTCATTATCAGGTGTGGCCACCAGCTGCATGAAGTACTGCAGTGCATCTCCTCATGGACTGCACCAGATTTGCCAGTTCATGCTGTGAGATGTTACCCCACTCTTCCACCAAGACACCTGCAAGTTCCCGGACATTTCTGGGGGGAATGGCCCTAGCCCTCACCCTCCGATCCAATAGGTCCCAGACATGCTCAATGGGATTGAGATCTGGGCTCTTCGCTGGCCATGGCAGAACACTGACATTCCTGTCTCGCAGGAAATCACGCACAGAACGAGCAGTACGGCTGGTGGCATTGTCATGCTGGAGGGTCATGTCAGGATGAGCCTGCAGGAAGGGTACCACATGAGGAAGGAGGATGTCTTTCCTGTAACGCACAGCATTGAGATTGCCTGCAATGAGAACAAGCTCAGTCTGATGATGCTGTGACACACCACCCCGGGCAATGACAGACCCTCCACCTCCAAATCGATCCCGCTCCAGAGTACAGGCCTCGGTGTAACGTTCATTCCTTTGACGATAAATGCGAATCCGACCATCACCCCTGGTGAGACAAAACCGCGACTTGTCAGTGAAGAGCACTTTTTGCCAGTCCTGTCTGGTCCAGTGACGGTGGGTTTGTGCCCATAGGCGATGTTGTTGCCGGTCATGTCTGGTGAGGACCTGCCTTACAACAGGCCTACAAGACCTCAGTCCAGCCTTTCTCAGCCTATTGTGGACAGTCTGAGAACTGATGGAGGGATTGTGAGTATCCTGGTGTAACTCGGGCAGTTGTTATTGCCATCCTGTACCTGTCCCGCAGGTGTGATGTTCGGATGTACCGATCCTGTGCAGGTGTTGTGACACGTGGTCTGCCCCTGCGAGGACGATCAGCTGTCCGTCCTGTCTCCCTGTAGCGCTGTCTTAGGCGTCTCACAGTACGGACATTGTCATTTATTTCCCTGGCCACATCTGCAGTCCTCATGCCTCCTTGCAGCATGCCTAAGGCACGTTCACGCAGATGAACTGGGACCCTGGGCATCTTTCTTTTGGTGTTTTTCAGAGTCAGTAGAAAGGCCGCTTTGGTGTTCTAAGTTTTCGTAAATGTGACCTTAATTGCCTACCGTCTGTAAGATGTTAGTGTCTTAACGATCGTTCCACAGGTGCATGTTCATTAATTGTTTATGGTTCATTGAACAAGCATGGGAAACAGTGTTTAAACCCTTTACAATGAAGTTATTCCGATTTTTACGAATTACCTTTGAAAGAAAGGGTCCTGAAAAAGAGACGTTTCTTTTTGTGCTGAGTTTATTTCTATGGTCAGGGTCACAGCTCAGTGGAAGTACTGACACTGCCAAGGGATCTGGCAACTAACTCAGTGTTATCCTCAGTATAATGTGTAAGCAGACAATGGTGCTATTTACCATTTTTTTTTATATGAATGTTTCCGACAATTTCTGATAATGTATCTATAACTAAATTAATCTGTTGGGTTTGGGGCTTTACCATGACGTCTCTGTTGGTATAGTTGGCGTTGGTGTTCATGAGGTCCAGGATAAAGAGTTCTACAGAGTCACTGAGATGTCTACACTGCAGAGTGGACAAGTCCAGAAACACATGGACTGGAACCTAGGAAGGAGAGAGATCATATCATTGTTACATATTAGATGTCCATTCAGCGGACATCTATACAACCCTACATCTGAGACTAATTCAACCCCTTTAAACAGAATGACAAGGCAGTCCATGTAGTCCAGTTCAGTATTTCCCAAACCTCTCCAGCTCCTTTCACTAGTTGTCAGGCGTTTTTAACAAAATCTCCAACTCTTAGAACTCCTTTAGAGTCGTGTGCATCATGTGACCTGCTGCAAACGCACCACTACACTCTAGAAAGCAGGAGGAGAGTGCTCAACAAGCGACAGAGCAGGAGTGTCACTGTCACAGAGAACAAACTAATGCTGCCGCCTCCTCCTCCTCCCGGTCACAGCTCCCGGTGTCTCCGCCACTCTCCGTTGGATGTCATTGATGTAATGCTTCCTGATGGATCCAGGTAGGGATGTCCTTACGTGAAGCCGTGTGAATGCTTTTCCCCAGAGTGACATCTGTTTAAACAAACTGCCGTCCCGCGGGAGCCAACGCCGAAAATTAGAGCGCCAACATGACACCGGAAAAGACAGACAACTTAAATGGAATTCTCAGCTCCCCGTAATACGGCCGGAAAGACGGATAAAAGAAAACATGAGAAGTTTCAACGTAGAAGGTTGCATTGCAAGCAAAATGTTTTTTTTTTTTTTTTTTTTTACTTAAAAAAGCACAGTAAAAGGTCAGTTTAAATGCATTGTGCCATTTCAAAATTGGTTCACTTGAGCGCAACTGCAATACGGGAGACCAAGAACCACTAGTTCTGCGAAAGAAACTATAAGAAAACAATGTTTAGCTTTCGCCAGACTATTTGGTGGGGGGGGGGGGGGGGGGGGGGGTTGGCCTTATATGTCAGCAGCCATCTTGAGTCAAGATGTTACAACCCTCAGGCAACATGTTGCTGTGTCTCAGGAGCCTGTCCTTTGATTCAGAAGAATGATGCAAGGTACAAAGAACATCGAGGCAGCTGTCAATACTATGACTATTGCACCATTGACATGAGAGGGAATACCAGATATGAGAGGAGACGAGACATGTTGAGCGAGAAAGGGTTGGGAGTTGTGTCACGTACAATTCATTTCTGAGTTGACCATACTTTTCCCCCTAACCATGCAGTAAATTTACTATACAACTTTGTTAGTTATCAGAGTATACTGCATGCACATTTAGAGCTGAGGAGTGTGACTACAGCCAGGAGGTTTTCCTGACAATGTGACAGGACTCGGTCCTCTGTAGCTCAGATGGTAGAGCATGACGCTTGCCCTCAGAACAGCCTCAATTCGTCGAAGAATGGACTGGCCCATGTCGACTCCAATGCTTCCCACAGTTGTGTGAAGTTGGCTGGATGTCCTTTGGGTGGTGGACCATTCTTGATACACACGGAAACGGTTGAGCGTGAAAAACCCAGCAGTGTTGCAGTTCTTGACACACTCAAACCAGTGCGCCTGGCACCTACTACCATACCCCGTTTAAAGGCACTTCAATCTTTTGTCTTGCCCATTCACCCTCAATGTCACATACACAATCCATGTCTCAAGGCTTAAAAAGCCTTCTCCCCTTCATCTACACTGATTGGATTTAACAAGTGACAGCAATACGGAATCATACCTTTCAACTGGATTCACCTGGTCAGTCTGTCATGGAAAGAGCAGGTGTTGCTATTGTTTTGTACACTGTGTAAAGATATATATATATATATATATATATATATATACACAGTGCCTTGCGAAAGTATTCGGCCCCCTTGAACTTTGCGACCTTTTGCCACATTTCAGGCTTCAAACATAAAGATATAAAACTGTATTTTTTTTGTGAAGAATCAACAACAAGTGGGACACAATCATGAAGTGGAACGACATTTATTGGATATTTCAAACTTTTTTAACAAATCAAAAACTGAAAAATTGGGCGTGCAAAATTATTCAGCCCCTTTACTTTCAGTGCAGCAAACTCTCTCCAGAAGTTCAGTGAGGATCTCTGAATGATCCAATGTTGACCTAAATGACTAATGATGATAAATACAATCCACCTGTGTGTAATCAAGTCTCCGTATAAATGCACCTGCACTGTGATAGTCTCAGAGGTCCGTTAAAAGCACAGAGAGCATCATGAAGAACAAGGAACACACCAGGCAGGTCCGAGATACTGTTGTGAAGAAGTTTAAAGCCAGATTTGGATACAAAAATATTTCCCAAGCTTTAAACATCCCAAGGAGCACCGTGCAAGCGATAATATTGAAATGGAAGGAGTATCAGACCACTGCAAATCTACCAAGACCTGGCCGTCCCTCTAAACTTTCAGCTCATACAAGGAGAAGACTGATCAGAGATGCAGCCAAGAGGCCCATGATCACTCTGGATGAACTGCAGAGATCTACAGCTGAGGTGGGAGACTCTGTCCATAGGACAACAATCAGTCGTATATTGCACAAATCTGGCCTTTATGGAAGAGTGGCAAGAAGAAAGCCATTTCTTAAAGATATCCATAAAAAGTGTTGTTTAAAGTTTGCCACAAACATGGTGGTGGCAGCATCATGGTTTGGGCCTGCTTTTCTTCAGCAGGGACAGGGAAGACGGTTAAAATTGATGGGAAGATGGATGGAGCCAAATACAGGACCATTCTGGAAGAAAACCTGATGGAGTCTGCAAAAGACCTGAGACTGGGACGGAGATTTGTCTTCCAACAAGACAATGATCCAAAACATAAAGCAAAATCTACAATGGAATGGTTCAAAAATAAACATATCCAGGTGTTAGAATGGCCAAGTCAAAGTCCAGACCTGAATCCAATCGAGAATCTGTGGAAAGAACTGAAAACTGCTGTTCAAATGCTCTCCATCCAACCTCACTGAGCTCGAGCTGTTTTGCAAGGAGGGATGGGAAAACATTTCAGTCTCTCGATGTGCAAAACTGATAGAGACTTACCCCAAGCGACTTACAGCTGTAATCGCAGCAAAAGGTGGCGCTACAATGTATTAACTTAAGGGGGCTGAATAATTTTGCACGCCCAATTTTTCAGTTTTTGATTTGTTAAAAAAGTTTGAAATATCCAATAAATGTCGTTCCACTTCATGATTGTGTCCCACTTGTTGTTGATTCTTCACAAAAAAAATACAGTTTTATATCTTTATGTTTGAAGCCTGAAATGTGGCAAAAGGTCGCAAAGTTCAAGGGGGCCGAATACTTTCGCAAGGCACTGTATATATATATATATATATACATACACACAGTATATCCAAAACAAAACGGTGTAGTTTGAGGCCTGAATGCTGATTCACTGAAATCTGTGGTATATCAGACTGTATACCAATTTGAAAACATTCATATTTAATGTTAATTACGTTGGTAGCCAGTTTATAATAGCAATAAAGGCTCCTCGGGGGTTTGTGGTATATGGCAAATATACCACAGCTAAGGGCTGTGTCCAGGCAGTCCGTGTTACATCTTGCATAAGAACAGCCCGTGGCCATATACCACAACCCCTCTGGCCTTATTGCTTAACTATATGATTAAAACCTCAGGCCCTAGTGACAACATATGCAAGGCAGGTGGGGAGATGCAGTAAGCATGCAGCGGATCTGGGGAGGTGTGTCAGTAACTCACAGTGAACTGGTTGATGAACGGGGCGATGTTGAAGCCCAGTGTCGGCTCCTGGCCCTGGACAGCACTCTCCAGCAGCAGGGTGTCAGACTCCACCAGCATCCCGTACAACACTATTCTCTCTGGGAAGATCTGACCGCCGTCCTCCAACAGGCACCTGCCATGGATAGACCCCACCATAACAATCAAACTATTGTACAAAAAAAGGGACAGATTCTTCCAAACCCAAGTAGTCTACCAAAGCTATCTTTCCCAGCAGCGCTTGCTCCATCTTCCTACCTGGCTAGGGTGGCTTTCTCCATCAGCTTCTGCCTCACTAAGCCACAGGTCTCCACACAGTCTAATATAATGGCGCTCCACAGCTTCTCCCTGGAGGGTCTCTGGAGCACTGCCTGCTCGTCCTCCACCTGGTTCAGCCAGAACTCGAGAGCCTCCTCTGGGACACCGTTGGCCATGGCCAGCCTCCTGAGCACCGCCTGGTGCTGGGTCTTCTCTACCGAACTATAGGCCTTCACCTGGCCCTGACTGGCTGCCATGAGGGAGAGAACAGAGAAGCCCTCGGACACGTCCAGCACGTAGAAGGGGTCAGGACCAGGGTCCATAGGGCCACTTGGGGGGTCAGTGAGAGGCATGACCTCTAACCCTTGACCCTGGCTGGGACCCTGGATCGAACGAGCGTCCTTCAGGTTGGTGATGAGTTTAGCCAGTGCCCTGCGGAAACTATCGTGGTAGGGCTGGTTGTTGAGGAGGGCCATTTCAGCACACTCCAGCATGGTGTAGTCTCGAGGTCCACTGCTCTGCTCTGTCCCGAGGCAAGCTAGGGCACTGCACAGTTCTGCCTCGGCGTTAAGGCTTGGGTTGGGCTTGCCGCTCGGGCCTGGGTTGTTTCTAGGTATGTCTGGATCCAGACAGTCGTCTAGACGGAACTCTCGTCCGTCTCTCGCTACGGCAACGCTGCAGAGTCTCAGGTAGGCGTCCCGGCAGGAGATCTCCACAATGAGCTCGTCACCAGGCCTCAGGGGAAAATCTGACGAGACATTTCATTTTATGGCTCATTTGAATAAGGACAGATACAAGCCTATTGACAATGAATAAACAACCATCCAATGCGTTGCACCATCACTTAAATATTTTGCCCATTCACCCTCTGAATGGCACACATACACAATCCATGTCTCAATACTTTAACATGTCTCCTCCCCTTCATCTACACTGATTGAAGTGGATTTGACATCAATAAGGGATCATAGCTTTCACCTGGATTCACCTGGTCAGTCTGTCAGGGAAAGAGCAGGTGTTCCTAATGTTTTATACACTCACTGTATATACATTTGTTTTGAAGTGTGTGACCCTTTTCTAAGTCTAATAAATAAAGCACGTAAAATTGCAAATGACGTACAAATTCTTGGCATATCATAAGTAACAAGTTGGTTTCTTTCTTTTTTTATAAGGCCTTGTTGCACACATGACTGTTTATTCATGAACCACAACAACAAGTAAACAGAACTGGCATGGACCAAGATGCTTTGCCACTGCACAAAAAGAAAGAGGAAGAGAGGGGTAGGAGCAGGGGAGCGAGGGAGGCACACAGACAGAGAGATTCCTGTAGGAATAACATCTGTGTCATCGCGTCAGCGTGTGGCTTGTCGTTGTCAGGGGGCGTTTGGGGAAAATACATATGTATAGCCTATAAGAGATTCAGGAACACTAAAGAGTGTCACAGGCGATCCCGGTGCACCCGTCTGTCTCGCCACGGCAACAGGGAAACGGATGTCGATGATCATCGGGAAAAATAGCAGGGATGGTGTCTGGTGGGTCCCTAGACGCTGCCCCTGTCAATTAGCAACACAGAGCTCGGCAGCTGAATGATGGTGCCTCTCAACGACAACACCACGGTACAACTTCACTTTGCTGTTCTACGTCTGGAAGGAGCACAATAGCCTGACAGGATGAAGGAGCACAATAGCCTGACAGGATGAAGGAGTACAGACAAAGGTCAAGCCTATTTGCGTAGAACTCATTCAATCCATTCGAATGTTCACGGTTGTGAAATCCAGCTAGGCAAACCAAAGACAACCAATAACAGCCTCGAGGTTACAGTGTAAGTTGACTTCAGTCATTGCCTACAGTCTTCAATGGAATAGGTTTCTTCTGTATGTAGCCTACTGCCCCCGTTTGACAGAATGGGGAATTGCATTGCAAACATCAGAAGGGGACAAATATTACAGCGGAATATGCAAGAACACCATTTGTATACATTATGTACAGTGTGTAATATGTGTAATTTATTACTGCGATAGTTGTTCTGAGTGGATGTCAGGAGAATCTGTGTAGAACTTGACCAGTCTCTACAGTGCATTCTGTGCATCTCTACTGTATGATTAGAAGGGCTCTATGTAGAGATGTTTATGCACACTGCTCCCTACGCACTACTCCCTATGCACTGCAACACTACATCATACTCCTACAGAGGAGTAGGGTGCAGGTGTCTAAATATACTACCTCACTGCATGTGTATAGGCACCGAGTGTACAAAACATTATGAACACCTGCTCTTTCCATGAAATAGACCAGGGGTACTCAACTCTTACCCTACGAGGCCCGGAGCCTGCTGGTTTTCTGTACTACCTGATAATTAATTGCACCCGCCTGGTGTCCCAGGTCTAAATCAGTCTGATTAGAGGAGAACAATGATTAAAAAAAACAGCAGTGGAACTGGCTTCAAGGTCCAGAGTTGAGTTTGAGGGACACAGACTGACCAGGTGAATCCAGGTGACAGCTTTGATCCCTTATTGAGGTCACTTGTTAAATCCACTTCAATCAGTGTAGATGAAGGGGAGGAGGATATTTAAGCCTTGAGACATGGAGTGTGTATGTGTGCCATTCAGAGGGTGAATGGGCAAGACAAAAGATTTAAGATTTAAGTTCCTTTCAATGGGGTATGGTAGTAGGTGCCAGGAACACCTGGTTGAGTGTGTCAAGAACTTTTGACATCTTACAGAGTCCATGCCCCGACGAATTGAGGCTGTCCTGAGGGCAAAGGGGAAGGTGTTCCTAATGTTTTGTACACTCAGTGTACATACATGTCTTATATAAATTATCCTACTGTGTGGTGTCTGAATGGGGTAAATGGCCTGCTCCCAGCAGGTGTCCTCCTTAGGGCCGGTGGACAGGCTACTCTGCTGGTCCAGGTGGAGCTGGAACCACACGGCCAGGGCGTCCAGCAGACCCTCCCCAGTTACAGGTAGACGCACCCGGCTCACCTCCCTGGAGCACAGACCCTCCAGCTCCTGGGGTACAGTTAGCATAGCATAATACGATCACTGCTCTTGTATTCTTGGAACCTATAGCCAAGTATCACGCTAACTAGCTTGTTCGATTTTGAAAAGCTTGAGCGAGTATGAGGCTTTTGACCTACGAGATATTGTTTTGTTATCATTATACAGAATCTACACACAGCAATGCCACTGTGAGGCTGTAAGTCGTAGCTGTGGATGATAACAGTTCAGTAGATTCCCCATAGAGATGTAATTCTGGTTTATAAGTTATGTACACATAAAGACGCTCTACTGCCGCTGACCTGCACGTTGTTGAAGTCTATGTCCAGGGCATTGAAGGGTTCAGTGAGGGGCGTGTAGCCTCCAGGCAGTCTGCTCAGTCTCTCTGTGGTGTAGGGCTCTGTGGAGTCATCCTCTGAGCTGCAGCTTACTGGGCTGTGGAGCTCTCCGGCTGCAGCCGTGGCCAGGCCTCCCACCTCAGACACACACAGCCTGCAGGCACATGGTTATAAATAGATGACATGAATATTAACACCAGTGTCTGTTCACACACACACACCCTCCAGGGACATAAGGCCTTCAGCTGTTGTTCCATGTCGACAATAAAATATTCCAACAGATGAGGACACGAAAGGTGAATAACACGTTGAACTTGTTGATGTTTGGTCTACTGTTCTAAATGCTGCGGCATTGAAACGTGCTAAATAAATTATACCACTAAATCCATCGTTGAAGAACACTTTCTAACTGACTTAAGTTAGCCTTTATTAACAACAGAGGGACAGGTCACCTGTGATGGCGGCGGATCTCCAGGCACTGGACAGCCATCCCAAACACAGTGGCTCCGGCAGGGATGACCCGGCCTGCTTGGGAGGGAGGCCTGGATGGGTCCTGGGTGCTCTGCAGTAGCAGGAGCAGAAAGTGAGCCTTCACGTCTTCATACATCAGGCCTCATGCCATTAACTTTGCTATAATAGGATTTTGGTTGGTGTTGCAATTTATAATATATGTTTACTAAATGCACTTGTCTGTATTTATGATTTTCATCTATCCTTTACAAAAAAATGTTTAACCTCAAATGTAGTATCACATTGAGACCCTAGATGGCACTGTTGGCTTATATTGACTACAGCATTATGATATTGAGGAAGGTGGTTGATTGGTACTGTAGCCTCCTACTGTAACCTCAAATGATTTTGGATTCATCTCTTTGCCAATAAACAAAGGATTTGGCTGGATAAAGGACATTTAATATAAGAGGATTGATGCTCCATAATCATGTTTGACGATTGTGATTGTGACACAAAAATATAGGTAAAGCCTCTTGAAGATGACTTTGCGATCACTTGTGTTGAATTGAGAGACAGACAATCCTGTTAAATGAATGAAAAACATGAACATGACTGGCATCTAAATCCACGGTTGTAATGAAACTGAAAATGTTATGAGAAAGTGTTGGGAAATAAATAATCAATACTAAAACCAAGTCATGTTACTTACTAATCACGGTAATGCTTTCAGACTTGCACTAAAGGGTGGTTTGTATTCACTACAGTGTTGGAACTCAGTATGAACACAAAATGAATCCTCAAAATGGCTGCCTATGCTAGTTAATTACCTGTGGAGGCAAAAGCAGATGATTCCAGGCGTGTATAAGGCTCTCTATAATACCTTCACCAAATAGGCCGGCATCCACAGTCTCGGTGACAACCAGCGATACCCTACCACAGAAAACACATCACACAAACGGTACATACACACATACACATTAGAGGATGACGCATAGGGACAGTTTCCAGGCCACAAACTACATCTTAGTCATTTAGCAGAAGCTCTTATCCAGAGCGACTTACATTAGTGCATTCATCTTAAAGTAAGCTAGATCAGACAACACATCACAATCGTAGCAAGTACATTTTCCCTCAACAAAGTAGTTATCAGCATAATCCGTTCTAGTAGGAAAAGACACGTGCATTACTTGTATTTTATTTTGGGAGAGGACATGGAATTTATTCAAGATACTCTTTAAAGAAGTAGGGTTTCAGACGTTTTTGGAAGATGGGCAGCGACTCTGCTGTCTTGACATGGGGTTAAATTAAGTCTTGGACTGATGCCCATGCTCAATGGAGTCTCCATGTCTTTTTAGTCCAGGACTAGGCTTAATCTATGTCCAGGAAACTGGCCCATACAGATGTCAGAGTAAGGTGAAAAGGTGAAAGGTCACCTCTTAGGGATGTCTTTAGGCACTTCCATCTCCAGCGACTTCATATGGAGGATCTTGATGCGTCCATTCATTCCGTTAGCAGTGACCACCTCACAGGCCAGTTCGTACATGGTCTTGGACAGCTCACAGGCGTACACCTCAGCCGCCCCTGCCTTCTTAGCACACATTCTGTCCATAGAGAGACCGGAGAGGAACAAGGATTACAAGCAGTAACAAACTAATAGAAATGGACAGACCACAGCCATGACAGTTAGTGTTTTTAACACAAACATAGTCAATCCCAGAGATGTGTAGATTTCTCTGGGATAAATACTAACCATTAAGATTGTAAAACTTTAACCTAATTCTTCATACAGCATAGCCACTGTAATAAAACAAAAGATGCACTTAAAAGGATAGCTCACCCAAATTACAAAATTACATTGGTTTCCTTACCCTGTAAGGAATGTACAAGGTATGACAGCAATCCATTCTTTGATTTAGTTGTTTTTCTGGCAGTGTCTGGCACTATTTCCAAATGTCCAAAGACCTCTTGCAGGTTAAGGAAAGCAATATGTACTTTTTTCATTTGATGAACTATCCCTTTAACTGTAATAGGCAAAAATAAATCTCACCCGAGGATACCGGTCCCTGTGCCTATATCTAACACAGTGTTGCAGCCTCCCTCAACAGCCTTCTGGATGGCCTGCTGGTACTTGTGGTTCCTCCTGCGATCATTGAGCATCAGGAAGTGCCAGCGCTCCACCAGCCAGTTGGCCACGCGGTAGAAATTCTCCTTGGCCTCAGGGTAGTCCGGCTTCAGCTTCAGGGCCTTGTGGAAATGACCAGCGGCCTCATCCCGGAATCCCATTCTGGAGCGTGCATGGAAGATTGGAATGGAACAATTGTGAGCAATCTAAGAATACTGGGACACATTTACTAGGACACAGCGCTGTCTCGCTAGTTCAATCACTTTACACCACTGCATGCAAACGAACAATTAATTGGCAAGACATGACAGAAAAGATAACTATAGTCTTGACCCGGTATTGAGCACAACCTAAATTACAATATTACCCCACCATAACTCTGACTAGTAAAGTCAACCTAGTAAGCCTGACTAGTCAATTCTTTCCAGTTCCCAAACCTACAGACAAGACACAGTCAGACTGTTGAGTGAGGGCTACCTGAACAGGTGTTCGCCCATGCTGTTGATGATGACCTCATCAGAAGGGAAGAGCTCCAGAGCCTGTTCATAGCAGTCAAACAGGTCCTGGATGCGCCCCAGAGAGTCGAGCTCATCTGCCCATTTGAACAGAGTGAACCTAAAGGACTCCTGAAAACACACATTATAAAAACGTTATTGGTGATGTATTGGACTAATCTACAAATGACATCACTTGTATTTTTCCTTCAGTGGTAAAGATTCATATTATAACGTGCAGAGAGAATACACACTTCAACTTCAAAACAAAAGATAGCCTAGTGGTTAGAGCATTGGGCCAGTAACCGAAGAGTCATTGGTTTGAATACCCGAGCCAACAAGGTTGAGCAAGGCATTTAACCCTAATTTGCTAAAGGGGCACCATACTACTATGGCTGACCCTGTAAAATAACACATTTCACAGCACCTATCTGGTGTATGTGAAAACAAATACAAATCTAATAAAAAAATTCTGAAAGTTCAATGGGAATGTCAATTGTCAGACAGGCTGAATGGTATATAATAGCAGGGCTCTCCAACCCTGTTCCTGGAGAGATACAGTCCTATAGGTTTTTCCGCTCCAACCCTAATCTAGCGCACCTGATTCTAATAATTAGCTGATTGATAAATTAAATTAGGTTAGTTACAACCTACAGGAGGGTAGCACTCCAGGAACAGGGTTGGAGAGCCCTGGCCTACAGGCTTTCCTTTGCTACCCACACTGGCAAAGTCCTTCAGCACAGGAGCCAGGTTGAGGACGAGAAGGTAGTGGACAAAGGCGGTCCCATAGTCTTGGTTGAACAGACACTGCTGGGCACTCTCCAGTGACCTGGACACCAGCTCATTCCTGGCAGGGTCCTCCCTGGGCACCCGACGGTTCCGTCTGCCCCGCTTAGGCCTGGTGCTGGTGTTGGGCATTCCGATCACACTGATGAGTTAGGAGACCACATATGTTAGGAACACACAGAAACATAAACGCATAGCCACACAACATTCATCACACTGATGAGCAGTTTAGTTTAGGTGTTGTTGCTGTGGTTGTAAAAGTGTGCAGCAGATATTTTGGTTGTAACCACAATACGAGCTAGCAAGCTAACGTTATAATCATAAGTCTAAACTATCGTTGCAAAATGCCACATATACTAGCCACATCAAATGATACAAGAGTGTAGCTAACTAGCAGTATTGTGTTCATCATGCACTATCACTAGCTAACTACTAGGTATTATTTTCAAAACGAGTCGCTAACTTAGCTACTACTGTATGTTAACTAGCTAAATATAGCCAGCAGACTGTAAAACTTCATTTTCAGAGATGTTGATGACTTACTATATATGTATCACACAATTGTGCATTTAAATACAACAGTAACGTTATAAACGATCACATTAACAGTATAAAATGTAGCGATAGCTGCATCTGATAGCGCCGTTAGCTGAAGACCACTGACAGTGAAGTATAATAAGAGTTCCTAAACCCAGAGACGCAACATCACCAGACTTCCGGGAACGATTGTGAAGCAGACCAACAGAACAGGCCGCGGTTTTGGTTTAGATAAATCAATAAGATAAGTGAAAAAATATTCCTTAGCTGTTAATCTTCTCGAAATCTAAAGGCACAGCCTAGATTGAAGACCATGTCTCAAGTAGTTGAACTTCTTTGCTCTAATCTCGTGAATGTGACAAACTGACACGTCTGCATTTTTGTCAAAAACAACTTCATATCGAAGGAGTACCTTTGATTTGATTGCCTGAACATGCGCAGTTTGGCGCAAAACGACCGTTATACCCGATGACGCGTTCTACTCATGAGTTTAGCTGGCCTACAAAGCGTGATTGGGGATTTCTATTGGTGTGGCAGTTTCTGCCTATCTTTATACTGTAGTGTCTTAGGTGTAATAAGAACTACGGCACATGTCCGCTGAGTAAATAAGTACGGGTGGGAACAAAGATATATTTCATGATTCCATTGTGTAAAGTTGTGGATGTTCTGAGTGAAGAAAATCAAGTTAGAGCGTCTGAAATATTATAATAAAAAACGGACACCAGCTAGATGTATTATAAGTATGTATTTTGTAGAAAATGTAAATATTTTACATTGTTGGCAAATGTATGAATTTATCAGAAGGTGGGTGGAAGCCAATAAACGCCCTATCCCGGGTCTGGGGAGGAGGTCTTGAGCTCAACGCCTACTTGTCAAATAGGAGTTTCTCCTTTCGACTGTCAATTGAATGTATATTGGACGACGTGGACTACAACTTGGATTGACACAAGAGTATACTGAGTTTTCCCCGAACTAAATAATGGTTTGCTGTTACTCTTGAACAAGCTCTAACAAAATAGTTGCTAATTTAGGAATGCCATGCTCCTTTTCAACTACTAGTAACATGCTAGCCAAGTTACTTCGTGAATTAGCTGTTGTTAGAAACTAGTAGTTAGCAAGTCAGCCAACACGTTATGATTTGGGAAGACTAGCTAGCAAAAACGTAGCTAACGTTTGCTAGCTAACGAGTTAGAGGACAGCTCAAGCTAGTTGCTCACCCTAAAAAAACGATTTTAGTTGGTTAAAGTTTTTTTTTTTTTCGCTTGACACCAAGCAACTTGTTGGTGGTGGTTAACTAGTTAGCGCGTGGTTTTTATAAAGCAGTTTTACAGCCTCTTATGCTAGCTAGTTGACCTAGCCAACTAGCTAACGTTAAAGACATGGGATTACACCCGTTGGAGTTTAGCGAATGCTACCTGGATAGTCCCGTTTTCAGGGAGAAAATAAAGGCACACGAGGCAGAGTTGGACAAAACCAACAGATTTATCAAAGAACTCTACAAGGATGGAAAGAATCTCATCAATGCCACAAAACGTGAGTTTTTATGCAGTTGAGTTTATTGCCCTGGAATGGTTATATTCAGTTGCTGACTGTGGCTTGTTGACAGGTCTCTCCCTATGCAGTTTCAAGTTTGCCTCTTGGACTGTGCAAGCTATATGGTTAATATTATAACTTTATGGCTGACTCTTTGCTTGCAACCAGCTGTATCCAATCGCCCTAAACTTTTGTTTGTAGCTACCAAAAGTTTGTTTCTCTAAACAGCTGTGTTCAACATTTTGTACATGGACCCATAGTCAGTTCTGGAAACAATACCTTCATTTTTCAATAAACTGGAACACATTGCTGACAGGTGATGTCTGTTGACAACCCAATTTGTTGTGCATGAACTTGCAAAATCCCCAGATGTTAACATTCACCCATTGTCTAGAGGCCAGAACACGATTCATGTGGAATATTTTGCAAAAATGAAAAGGGTTTTCCTTGAAGATATAATTTAGAGGAAAACCCTATCCAAATTACTAATGGGTGTGTTACAAGGTTGAAACACAAGTCGCAATCATCATGGATTTATTTGTGAGCACACCTTCACCTGGACAAATATCATAATCTCCATGCACTCTTGCCCAGTGGGTTGGGTCTTTCAGGTTTCTTGTGAACTCTGGTATTATCAAGTGTTATTTGTCACATCCACCGAATAAAACCGGGGTAGACCTTACCGTAAAATTAACCAATAATGCAGTTCAATAAATATAGTTGAAACATTTATAAAATAAACTAACACATTAAAATAACGAGGCTATATACAAGGGGTACCTGTACAGAGTCAACGTGCAGGTGTACAGGTTGAGGCAATCCGTTACCTGTTCATTGCTGGAACAAAGCCCTGAAGACACCACTGATATCTGTCAGGCAAACCGGTTAACTTAATTTAGTCACTGATGTTAGCTGATTTAACTATATTGCTTTAGTGCAACTGTTGCAGTGCTGTAGGAGGGTACAGCTTTTAGCCCACTGCAAGCCTCTGAGGTTTTCTTGTCATTAATAAGTCAAGGATTTCTAGCAAGGCATGCCTAATGCGTTTTTCATTACACTCAACACGGGTGTACTTTCGTCTCTCCTTTTCTAGGTGTAAAGAGATTGCATGTTCCATTTGGAAAAGCCAGTGAAGAAACAGAATATTTCTAAAAATAAAGAGTAACGTGACTTTCGCAGACGCCTCTCTGTTTTGCAGGCCATTTTGGGAGTTATCAGGGACCAACATGTGCAGCGGAACTCTCTGGGGCAGCCTCGGACAAACTGTTTGGAATAGAACCACCTCTGTTATTCACATTGCATGTGAGCTTCAATACAATGCAGAGTAGTGTAGCTGTAGGTAGCCCACACAATTAGTAGTTCAGGCCAGGAGAGATTGCTTGCTTGCTTTGACAATTGATTGTCCCTTCCTAGTGCAACTGGTACTCTACTGGTCTCATTAGAAGCCAGCGATGAGCTTGTTAAGAGTTTATCGGTTCACTACAATTGGTGATGCAGCCCAGAATAGCTCAGGTTAACCTTCAGTGCAGCGCACTAAAAAGTGTTTCCGAGGTTAATTTGCAGTAGGCCACACTCCCACTGTAAGAAAATAAACATTGACTTGTCTGTTTAGGCAGTAGGGATGCCATCTGAGAGCCCTGCTGCTGCACTTCATAACTGTAACAATAGCATATATTTGATGTACCCTAGGTCTATTGTTACTCCAAAGAATTGAAGGTTCTAGAATGGAAAGGTGAGCTTATTTCATAATGCAGGCAGCACACACACTCTGCCTCCACAGACCATCACCCTGGTAGGCTGGCTCTCTGTAGGGGGCTCAGTGGATGTATTTGTGGCAGGCATTGTGTTGAAGTGGGCCTATCTTTTGCTGGTAACATTGGGCTCAAATCTTTTGTTTCTGCTTTCCCAGTTTTCGCTCTAAAATAACACTGAAGTAAATATACATTTTTATTGGGAAAAATAATTGGATGTTGTAAGTCTTCAACAATTCTTAAACCACACCAAGAGACTACTTTTGAGATCTGTGTAAAATATAAGAAATGTATTATTTTTGGTGAAGTTACCTTGTATTGCAGGTGAGCACCAGCCAGAGAATGTTTTTGGTTATCAATGTTTCTGTAGCCCTTGTGTTATTTCAGAATTTGCTAAACAAATGTCCACTGGATTGATGCAAATAATCATATAATTCTGCCAGAAAGGCATTGGCTACGTTTTGGTTAACATTTCATTGAAAAGGTTTTTGAGAGTCTTTCCATCTCTACCAGAAGACAATCATTAGCCTCATTCCCAACGGCTACACGGTGTACTGTAGGCATACGCGTGCAAAATACAAATCACTGATTCAGTTTGTTCATGACTTATGATTAACTAGGGAAAATTAATGTTCAAAACATTTAGTTGATTTCCTACTAAGTTCAATACATTTTTCAATTGTTAATCTGTTTTAAATGTCAGGTTTCTGTGATTCTAAGTAGGCCTCTAGTAACATACCTTCTTTGGAAGACATTTGTTGAGACCAAAGACCACAAGCAGAGCAGATTTAATATCCTACTTGAAAGGGGAGTTGTACAGTTGTACATCTGAATGCCTTCAACTGAAATGTCTTCCGCTTTTAACCCAACCTCTGAACCAGAGGGGTGCGGGGGGCTGCCTTAATCGACATCCACGTCTTCAGCGCGTGACAACCCCTTTAGAATGTCAAATCAGTGAATAGGCTACTGTGTTTTATTTCATGGAAATGAACAGAAATAGGCTAGGTTATTTGTGTTGTAGATGTCTACCAAATCATTCTGACATTACTCAACTGCCAGGAGCCAGAACAAAATGGCAGCAGGTAGCCTAGAGGTTAAGGGGGTTTGGCCAGTAACCAAAAGGTTGCTGGCTTGAATCCCTGAGCCGACTAGGTGAAAACATCTGTAGATGTCCCGTTGAGCAAGGCGCTTAACCCTAATTGCTCTTATAATTCAACCGGGATAAGGGCGTCTGCTAAATGACAAACAATTTAAAAATAAAAAAAACTGTTGGCTGTGCATCAACTTAGGCTAGGCCTACAAGTCAATTTCCTAATGTGTTTACTGTATATGGCTGCTCTACACTATAGCCTTAGCCTAGTTAGCTAGCTAGACATGTGATGTGGGTTGAACAGAGGGTCAAGATCATCTTTGTCTGAGATCAAGAACAGCGTTTATTTTAGGTAGCAGTGTGTACCTGGTTTTATGTCCTTATTAAGCGATAAATAAGATGGGCTCGGAGTCTGTGCCCGCGTAAAGTGGCATGTGGTGTCTTCACTAGTCTCTTACACCTCTAAGCTGCTCCAGTGTATACAGTGTCAGCTTTGTGCACTCACTCACTTCTCTGCGTGAAGTCAGTCATGAGCCAACGCCAAGTTCTCATTACATTGACTTAGAATGACTGTTTTAAGACAGCAGAGCATCGACTGACAGCTGCTAGGTCTTGTAAGACAGACTGCACTGAATAGACGGGTTGGCTGTTTAGCAGCAACAATCGATGCGTGCGCAGCTACGGGGCAAAACAGATGGTGTTGGCTTAGATTGTTAACATGTAAACTATATTTCGTCTTCAATGTTTATTAAAAACAGAAGTGCTCCTTGAGCAAATTTATTTTTCTCGAATACATTGCAGTTGGTTAGCTAGCTAGCATTTTGTTGCCTTGTTAGCATTGCCATGAAATGTGTCAAATCGTCAAGAATAGACATGACTAGCTGAAATGAATCACTTACGATTCACCACATGGCAGTTTCTTGTCATTGTTGGTAGCTATCTGGCCATCCAGAATCTCAACAACTCAAACTTCTGCCCCATTGAAGCGTGTGCATTGTTTTTGTGACGTTGTCAGCTAACCCATCTATAGTCCCTGACTAGCTATGTTTCCATAGACTTTTCGTTTGTTGATGACATTTAGGAAATGTGCATAGAAAATAGATGTGACAATTGCCTGCTAGGGTGTGATTCCATTTAATTATCTTGTCTATTGATTAAAAACAGCTGGATGTAATGACTTCACACCTTTAAAAAATCAATAGAATTTGCAGTGGTTGAAGTGTTTCCATTACACATCTGTTTTTTTTTTTGTTAAAAAAAAAAAAATGGAAATGTATTTTGTCGACTACCATGATCAATGGAAACCTGCCTATAGTCTGAGATCAGAGTAAAATGTCTCAGCAATTGGCTGTACTTGTTTAACTATCTGCCTTTAGCGTCTTTGCTTTTGTGGATGACAAAAGGGGCTTTTTAAATTTTTTTATTTCACCTTTATTTAACCAGGTAGGCTAGTTGAGAACAAGTTCTCTTACAACTGCGACCTGGCCAAGATAAAGCATAGCAGTGTGAACAGACAACAACACAGGGTTACACATGGAGTAAACAATTAACAAGTCAATAACACAGTAGAAGAAGAGTCTATATACATTGTGTGCAAAAGGCATGAGGAGGTAGGCGAATAATTACAATTTAGCAGATTAACACTGGAGTGATAAATGATCAGATGGTCATGTACAGGTAGAGAGAGATATTGGTGTGCAAAAGAGCAGAAAAGTAAATAAATAAAAACGGTATGGGGATGCGGTAGGTAAAATTGGGTGGGCTATTTACCGATGGACTATGTACAGCTGCAGCGATCGGTTAGCTGCTCAGATAGCAGATGTTTGAAGTTGGTGAGGGAGCTAAAAGTCTCCAACTTCAGCGATTTATGCAATTCGTTCCAGTCACAGGCAGCAGAGAACTGGAACGAAAGGCGGCCAAATGAGGTGTTGGCTTTAGGGATGATCAGTGGGATACACCTGCTGGAGCGCATGCTACAGGTGGGTATTGCCATCGTGACCAGTGAACTGAGATAAGGCGGAGCTTTACCTAGCATGGACTTGTAGATGACCTGGAGCCAGTGGGTCTGGAGACGAATATGTAGCGAGGGCCAGCCAACTAGAGCATACAGGTCACAGTGGTGGGACGTATAAGGTGCTTTAGTAACAAAACGGATGGCACTGTCATAAACTGCATCCAGTTTGCTGAGTAGAGTATTGGAAGCTATTTTGTAGATGACATCGTCGAGGATCGGTAGGATAGTCAGTTTTACTAGGGTAAGTTTGGCGGCGTGAGTGAAGGAGGCTTTGTTGCGGAGTAGAAAGCTTACTCTAGATTTGATTTTAGATTGGAGATGTTTGATATGAGTCTGGAAGGAGAGTTTACAGTCTAGCCAGACACCTAGGTACTTATAGATGCTTGGCTGGGATTCAGTGAGATTTGTCAATTATCACCATTGAAATCAGACCAGACCATGAAATCAGACCATGTTGTTGACCGGAGGAATTGACTCGCGCTCTCTAATATGGCATATAATCCTCATGGCATGTGGGCCTCCCATCGGCTTCATGGCCACATTAAAAGCTATTTTGTCAAAGGGCAGATTCAGCATTACGCTAATATTTAGTAAACATCCAGAGATTTGGTGTCACTGCCTGTATACATATCATGTGTTGAGTGATGAACTGTAGCCTGGTCCCAGGAGTTGGCTATACAGCACAAACTGATCTGAAACCAGGCTAGATGAAGGCTAAAGTTTGAATACGGTAGGGACTAGGGATGATTTATGTTGCACTCTCTCTTGGGCCAGTCGCTGCTGTAGGATCTTCAAGTGGAATTCCCTGGGTCTTGCTCAAGTTCCAAAATCCCAAGTTACTCTGGTCCAGCTTTGGCCCTGGGCCGCCCTTTTCAGTCCTACGCCTGAGGGGATGTCCCGCAACGGAAAGTCTTAGATTTTGGGGGGGAAGGAAACGTGCAAACAGGGCATTTGGCCAGGGAGCTAGCCTGTGACATGGAAGTGCCCACTAGAGGAGGGACAGGCCAGAGGATGTGCTCCTGTTTCAAGAGTGGTTTCCTCCATAGGAAGTCTGCCCGCTCCGTACCCCCTGTTACCCAACCCCAACTCAACATGTCAGTCACTTAAAAAAAAAAAAAACTTCATTATGTTAGGGTTTAGTCTCTCTCATGGGTGAGAATGTCTGCTTTTCAAAGAACATCCTGAAATTTTCATGGGAGCTTTGTCTTGTGAAGAGTATTACCTACTAAAACTCAGTCTTGATTTCTGATAATATCTTCTATTAGGGTTGGGTGATATATCTAATGTTTTAGCACAATGTTCCAAATGCCTGTATGGCAAGAATCAAGGTTTTGTTTTCATTTTTATGGGGGGTTTTCTTTTTGGTTTTGGCTCCTTCACTGATGTGTAGTGTACACCTTTCCACTCACACACAGACACCAAGCCCCTCCCCTGCCACACAATAACAACAAGCAGTTTCAACTCTCTATTTGCATTTCAGATTTGGTCCAACATAATCAGTCACATGGAAACCGAAACGCATCCAGATGTTATTTTACTGTAATAGAGGAGAACTTAACCGTTAACAATGCCCTTTTTATTAGAGGTCGACCAATTATGATTTTTCAACGCCGATACCGATTTATTGGAGGACCAAAAAAAACAGATACCGATTTAATCGGACTTTAATTTGACTTTAATCGAAAATAATTGTAATGACAATTACAATACTGAATGAACACTTATTTTAACTTAATATAATACATCAATAAAATCAATTTAGCCCAAGTAGATAATGAAACATGTTCAATTTGGTTTAAATAATGCAAAAACAAAGTGTTGGAGAAGAAAGTAAAAGTGCAATATGTGCCATGTAAGAAAGCTAAAGTTTCAGTTCCTTGCTCCGAACATGAGAACATATGAAAGCTTGTGGTTCCTTTTAACATGGGTCTTCAATATTCCCAGCTAAGAAGTTTTAGGTTGTTATTATGACTATTTCTCTCTATACCATTTGAATTTCATATACCTTTTGACTATTGGATGTTCTTATAGGCACTTTAGTATTGCCAGTGTAACAGTATAGATTCCATCCAGAGGGATGCCGCTACCTGGGCTCGAACCAGGAACACATCGACAAGAGCCACCCTCGAAGCAGCTTTACCCATGCAGAGTAAGGGAACGACTGACTACTCCAAGTCTCAGTGGTTGACGTTTGAAACGCTATTAGCGCGCACCCTACTAACTAGCTAGCCATTTCACATCGGTTACACCAGCCTAATCTCGGGAGTTGATAGGCTTTAAGTCATAAACAGCGCAATGCTTGAAGCATTGCAAAGAGCTGCTGGCTGAATGCACGAAAGTGCTGTTGTAATGAACGCTTACGAGCCTGCTGGTGCCTACCATCGCTCAGTCGGACTGCTCTATCAAATCATAGACTTATAACATAATAAACACAGAAACACGAGCCGTAGGTCATTAATATGGTCGAATCCGGAAACTTATCTCAAACAAGACGTTGATTCTTTCAGTGATGGCATCCATAAGTCTAAATATTGCTGTTACATTGTAGAACCTTCAATGTTATGTCATAATTACATACAATTCTGGCAAATTAGGCAGGCCAAACTGTTGCATATACCCTGACTCTGCGTGCAATGAACGCAGGAGAAGTGACACAATTTCACTTGGTTAATATTGCCTGCTAACCTGGATTTCTTTTAGCTAAATATGCAGGTTTAAAAATATATACTTCTGTGTATTGATTTTAAGAAAGGCATTGGTGTTTATGGTTAAGTACACGGTTGCGCAATGACAGTCCTATTTCGTGACTGCGCACTGCATCGATTTATATGCAACGCAGGACACTCTAGATAAACTAGTAATATCATCAACCATGTGTAGTTATAACTAGTGATTATGATTTAAGTTTAATGCTAGCTAGCAACTTACCTTGGCTTCTTACTGCATTTGCGTAACAGGCGGGCTCCTCGTGAGGCAGGTGGTTAGAGCGTTGGACTAGTTAACCGTAAGGTTGCAAGATTGAATCCCTGAGCTGACGAGGTAAAAATCTGTCGTTCTGCCCCTGAACAAGGCAGTTAACCCACTGTTCCTAGGCCGTCATTGAAAATGAGTATGTGTTCTTAACTGACTTGCCTAGTAAAATAAAGGTGTGTAAAAAAAATACAGATTTCCGATTGTTATGAAAACTTGAAATCGGCCCTAATTAATCGGTCGTCGTCCTCTTTTATATTTTTATGTCTCAACTCAAATGTCTAACAGAGCAGACACTACTAAAACGGGCTTGTCAATGAACATGATTTTGAAAATAATCCTCAGTTTGATGCACTCAGCATTGCGGTACCGCTAGCAGCATTTTAGATGGATTTATGTGTTCTAGATGTGCAATGAGCATAGAAAGACACATTATATAAGGCATTGGCAACTGGTTCTCATTCAGAGAAATTAGCATCTTCTTATCCAGGTAGGCCACTTGATCTAAACAAAGTGAACAGGCTATTTTAGGAGGGCATGTTCATAACAGTTCAACTGTTATACCTTGTGAGCAAGCAAATAGATCCAAGTTGGCAAGACTTTAAATATAAAGATTAGCTGGCTACTCACTAACACAGGGGTAGGCAACCCTAGTCCTGGAGTGCTGCAGGCACTTCATGTTTTTGATTTAACTAACCTGGAAAACCAGGTGTGTTGAATTTAGACTGTCACTGAACTGATCAATTTGGTAAGGTGGTGTGAAGTACTTAAGTAAAAATTATTTGAAGTACTAAAGTTGTTTTTGGGGGTATTTTATATTTGAGACTACATTCCTAAAGAAAATTATGCACTTTTTACACCAAACATTGTAGTTATAATTTGAAGTACTAGTACTAGTTACAATTTGAATGCTTAGCAGGACAGGGAAAATGGTCAAATTAACACACGTATCAAGAGAATGTCTGGTCATCCCTACTTGCTCTAATCTGGTGGACTCATTTAAACAATTTACAAAGGAAGCATTTATGTTGGAGTGTGCACCTGGCTGTAAAAAAAAAAAAAAGTTATAAAGGAAATTGTGCATGAAAAGCTATACATTTGATGTATAGCTTTTACTTTGTACTTTATCTCAAGTATGACAATTGAGTACTTTTCCACCTCTGGTCAGGTGTGGTGCCTAGTTGGAACAAGTACCTGTGGCACTCCAGGAACAGGGTTGCCTACCCCTGCACTAGCAAGTGGACGTATGTTTGAGATGTTCATTTTCTATAATGGCTGCTACCAGAAGTTGTGCATGGTTCTGGCAAATTTAGTAACAAAGGGCATTTTTTATAGATAAACTTGAAAACCAGATCAGTGATTATTGCAAAAGGCACTAAACTATTTTTTAAATAAAATGTAATTATTAGTGGGTTTTAGGGTTGAAGGCTTATATTTACCCTAGGTATAATTTAACAAATCCTCAATGCATAGATTATCCCAGGCTGTTTGAAATGCAGTGCATTGAGCATAAATTGTGCAACAAAGCTTATTTAGAGAACATAAAAAAATATATATATTGTGACTCACCCATAACTTTGGAAAATATCAAGATACACACTGAGTGTTTCTTTACCATGACCGACTGACCAGGTGAAAACTATGATCCTTTTTGGGATATATATGATCCCTTATTGATGTCACTTGTTAAATCCACATCATTCGGTGTAAATGAACGGGAGGAGACCTGTTTTAAAAAATATTTAAGCCTTGAGACATGGCTTGTGTATGTGTGCCATTCAGCAGGTGAATGGGCAAGACCAAAATATTTAAGTGGGGTATGGTTTGAGTGTCAAGAACTGCAACCCTGCTGGGTTTTTCATGCTCAACAGTTTCCCCGTCTGTATCAAGAATGGTCCACCACCCAAAGGACATCCAGCCAACTTGACAACTGTGGGAAGCATTGGAGTCGACATGGGCCAGCATCCTTGTGGAACGCATTTTGAGGCTGTCCCGAGGGCAAAAGGGGGTACAACTCAATATTAGGAAGGTGTTCCTAATGTTTTGTACAATTAGAGCAGGGCTGCCCAACCCTCTTCCTGGAGATACTTTGTTTCTCAATGTACTATGAGGCTGGGCGATATGGCGTAAAAATCATGATATACACCAAGTTAGGCCTGCCCAACCCTCTTCCTGGAGCTCTACTGTCCTGTTGGTTCAGTCCAACCCTAATTTAGCATATCTGATTCAGTTAGGTTTTGTTGAGCAGCTAATTAGTAGAATCAGGTGTGTTAAATTAGGGTTGGACTGAACCCACAGGAAGGTAGAGCTCCAGGAAGAGGGTTGGTGTATATCATGAATCGCCCATTAGTTATGATTTTTACGCCATATCGCCCAGCCCTACCTCATATTCCTCAGTTTTTTTTAGATGAGTACATTGTGAAACAAAGTATCAAGCTGTCATGTGAAACTAAACTCGGCAATCAGTTTGTGCTGATGTGACTGGCGGGCTATGTTCAGTCCACCATGGCAACAGCTTGACTTCCTCTGGTCAACTGATGACCACTCGCAAATTAAAATGTTTTGTCTTTTCCTTCCCCACATTTTCCCTGTAAAAAAAACAAACAGGCCAAGAGGTTTTGCAACTTTTGCTGGGTGTTGGCAGGCAGGCCAGAGTGAGTGTACGGGCATGATTCGGTCTGGCAAGCTGCTCAGGCTCTCTCCCCTATAATCGTATTACTGATTCTGCCAAAGAGCCACATCACAATCTTTCATTAAAATCACATTAACACAGACGTGAGGTCATGCAGGAGGAACTTTATCCATCTGTCTGGTGCCGTTCTAAAGAACACACCAGGTTCTTTTCTGAAACTGATACCAGTGTATATTACCTGGGTTTGATCATGGTCATGACACTCAGGAGTCCCTTTTATGGTGCAGGTGTTTCAGTTTGCTGAAGGCTCCACCCTCCTTCCCTTGGGCGGCTCTGAACTCCTGTACCTTTTTTATTAATTGATTAAAACCAGTGTTTCAAATGCCTGACTCGGTGAAGGTTACCTTCAAGGTAAAACCAGATAGGCCATATCCACTTGAAGCCTCTCCCTTTAAAAAAAAAAAATGCAGAGGTCTAGAAATGTGGACACAAGGACAGGGAAATCTCACTCAGCCTATGTAACTAGTTTGACCAGTCAGAGTGAAAGCTAGAGTTCTCAGATTAAGATCCTGTCGTAGTTGTCTATTGGATTTACAGGGGCTGGGAGATCTTGATTAATTACTCTGCTGACCTATTTTTAGACATGTTTTGATGTTAAAGAACCCTGAGGGTAGAAATTGGGTAATGCTGCTGTTGTCATGAAGGGTAATACCATGGAAGATTGATGGGGGAAAAACAAAAAATTCCAGAACTCTGAACAAACTAGAGGGGGAAGGAGGGTGGCCTCCCGAGAGGAAAATGGTTGTGCCTGTGAGTGGAACGAAGTAGAGCGGAGTGTGGAATCTGACTGGAAAGATGGGCGAATGGAACAGGAAGGATTGGGAAAGGCATAGCCGTGTAAATAGTTAATTGGCCCGTGAGGCCCTGGGCCCAGCAGCTCTCTTGCTCTGCCTGTTTGACAGCTGACCCAAGTGGCACATCAGATAAGCTGAGGCACTTTGTTGATAATATACAACTAAATGTCAATGACTCTTCTACAGAAAAACATCTGATCCAAACAGGTATTTTAATTTTTGTTTGCGTTGGCTGTTCTAGTTGCAATTATTTTGATACTTTCTACCCAAAAGGGCAAAGGAGTTAGGCTTTACTCTGCCTACTACAAGGACTAGACTAGTGGATAGTTATTTTTAAGTTGGTAGAGTTTAGAAAGTACAGTTGTTTGATTAGGCTGCAGCTACACAGTGGGCCAGCCATTACAGTATCCAAAAGCTAGCCTACTTGGGAATACCATCTCAGGAAATTCAGCTTTGTGGAGAAAAATATCAAAAATACATCTGTCTGTGAGGCAAATGTATTAATGATTCACCCGCCCTGCTACAGTCTGAGGTGAGGTCACTTCAACACTTAAGATGCACTGAGCTATTTTTCAGCTTCGCCACCACCCTCCCCAGTTTCACTATGCTGCTTATGTTTGCCACTCCTCCTTCAGAACAGCTGTGCATGGAGTGAGTCACATTAGCAATCCAGGAAACTTTTCAAAGGATGTGTCAAAATGCATATTAGTCCTACTAGCTTGTCATGGCTTCATTGAATTCACTATGGGACTTTACGGGGCGTTTGTGTCCGGACCTGAACTGGATTGGTTGATGTGGTTGTATTAACTCTGCTGCTCTGAGGGAAAACCATCACATCATGAGCAACAGGTTGTACACTAGTGTGGTACTGAAGGTCCAGCACAAACATGGAACCGGTTGGAGTGCGCTGTAGGGTGGGGTTGAATGAAGCATGAATAAGCAGTCGGATTATGCTGATGAATGTTAAGTGAGGCGAAGTGTAGGACTAGGTGATATGGGATAAATATTATAGCACTATTTTTAGTTGTTGAATAATAAAAGTTTTACATTTGCTTTATGAGTAGTGAGTGATCCTAGGGTGGCATCACATACATTCAAAGTCTTTCTCCATTCTCATTTGTTTTATACTGTTCAATTTAGAGGTTGACCGATTATGAATTTTGCAGAGCAAGGGGAACAACTACTAGAAGGCTCAGAGCAAGTGACGTTTGAACCGCTGTTAGCGCGCGCTAACTAGCTAGCCATTTCACTTCGGTTACACCAGCCTCATCTCGGGAGTTGATAGGCTTGAAGTCATAAACCGTGCAATGCTTGACGCACAACAAAGAGCTGCTGGCAAAACGCACAAAAGTGCTGTTTGAATGAATGCTTACGAGCCTGCTGCTGCCTACCACCGCTCCGCCAGATACCTAGATACTTGTATGCTCAGTCAGATTATATGCAACGCATGACACGCTATATAATATCTAGTAATATCATCAACCATGTTTAGTTAACTAGTGATTATGATGGTTTAATGCTAGCTAGCAACTTACCTTGGCTTACTGCAATCGCGTAACAGGCAGTCTCCTTGTGGAGTGCAATGAGCGAAGCAGGTCGTTATTGCGTTGGACTAGTTAATTGTAAGGTTGCAAGATTGGATCCCCCAAGCTGACAAGGTGAAAATCTGTCGTTCTGGCCCTGAACGAGGCAGTTAACCCACCGTTCCTAGGCAGTCATTGAAAATAAGAATGTGTTCTTATCTGACTTGCCTAGTTAAAGTAAAGGTGTAAAAAATATATATAATAATCAGCAAAATCGGTGTCCAAAAATACCAATTTCTGATTGTTATAAACTTGAAATCGGCCCTAATTAATCGGCCATTCCGATTTAAATCGGTCGATCTCTAGTTCAATTCAACATCAACCAAAACAAATTTCAGCACTTATTCCTGCACTCCATTGCAGTGGTGGAAAAAGTACCCAATTGTCATACTTGAGTAAAAGTAAATGAATGTAAATAGAAAATGACTCAAGTGAAAGTCAGTCAAATAGTACTTGAGTAAAAGTCTAAAAGTATTTGGTTTTAAATATATTTGAGTATCAAAAGTAAATTTAATTGAAAAAAGCATTTGTGTTTAGTGAGTCCTCCAGACCAGAGGCAGCAAGTTCGGGTGTTTTTGGTATTTGTTCTGTCACTGTAGGATAACCGTTATCTCTGGGATCGAATAGATACAGACCTCTTGCCTGTCACATTTGTTGCTCCGCTGATATACCAATGATGAGTGCCTGCAGCTGCTCTGTGCAATTGTCTTGAAGTTATACACCCCGTGATACAACCAAACTTATGCGGGTGCCAGGTTTGTTTTTCCACCAGAATGCTAGGTTGAAGGGTGTTATGTAATGGTTGAGCTAGCTGCTTTCTTCCGGTCTCTGCTAGTACCCACCCTTCTGGGAGGGAAAGAGGAATACGGACAGAGGGAATGATTCAGTCAGTGACACCACTGTAGCTGTAACCAGAGTAGGAATCAATGGGAGAGAGTCTAGGTGAGGACACACCACACATGGGGTTAATCAAGCCAATGTCAACTGTTGCATTCTGATGACATCACCCTCCCATGTGCATTCTCTTACTGTGTACTGTGTCCTTGAACCCTGCCCCTCACCAGAGAAAGTGGAGAGGAAACGGGACTTTCATGGAACAGTCCACATGGAATGGAAAGGAACAGGTCTGAAAAAAGTGTGAGAAACCAGTTGGATGACCAAGTGCCCATTTTTAAGCACAGGGATATCTGAAGTACATCCATCCACACTACGCCCTTCCTTTGTGCCCTAATATACTTTATGTCATGATAGTAGAACTCGAGCTCGAGATCGATATCATATCTAGAATTCAGTGTGTCCCACTTGGCTCATGTCTAGCTCCCTCCACAGTGTCCTCCTCCACTCAGCTGAGTACTTCAAGGCACTCCTCATCTGTTAATAAAGAATGTGTCGTTTTTTTACGGCTGTCCTTTGGACCTTTTTTAAAGGAATGCTTGCATAGGGAAGCATGCACTTGTTTTGACGTCATATCACATTATCCTATAGCCTATAATTGCCAACAGCTGTCTTCCCCCCCCACCAAACCATGGATTCTGTTTGTTTGTCTTCTTTCTGCTGCTCTGACACTGAAGGCTAAGTTTAAAGGAATGTCTTCAATGCTTGGGCATCATATTACGTTAGCCTATTCTATGTCTTAACCACAAGCTCTCTTCCCAACTACAAAATCAGATTTCTCTCCCAATGATGTCAATAAATGAATTCAACACTGAATCGGGCCTTTAAGTGATTTCTCCCTGCTGATGTGACACTAGAGGTCGACCGATTTAATCGGAATGGCCGATTTTTAAATAGGGCCGATTTCAAGTTTTCATAACAATCGGAAATCTGTATTTTTGGGTGCCGATTTCAGATTAATGATTTAAATTAATTTTTATACCTTTTTATTTAACTAGGCAAGTCCGTTAAGAACACAATCTTATTTTCAATGACTGTGGGTTAACTGCCTTGTTCAGGGGCAGAACAACAGATTTTCATCTTGTCAGCTCAGGGGTTTCAATCTTGCAACCGCACAGTTAACTAGTCCAACGCTCTAACCATTGCACTCCACGAGTAGCCTGCCTGTTACGCAAATGCAGTAGAAGCCAAGGTAAATTGCTAGCTAGCATTAAACTTATCTTATAAAAAAACAATCAATCATAATCACTAGTTATAACTACTAATCCAGTTTAGCAGGCAATATTAACCAGGTGAAATTGTAATTTCTTCCGTATTTCACTGAAATAATAAACGTTTTGTTTATTATTATCATATTAATGATCAAAGGCTCGTATTTCTGTGTGTTATAATTAAGTCTGATTTGATAGAGCAGTCTGACTGAGCAGCAGCAGGCCCGTAATCAATCATTCATTCAAACAGCACTTTCGTGCGTTTTGCCAGCAGCTCTTCGCAAGCACAGCGCTGTTTGACTTCAAGCCTATCAGCCTAATGGCTGGTGTAACCGATGTGAAATGGCTAGCTAGTTAGCTGGGTGTGCGCTAATACCGTTTCAAACATCACTCGCTTTTAGATTTGGAGTAGTTATTCCCCTTGTGCTGCAAGGGCCGCGGCTTTTGTCGAGTGATGGGTAACGATGCTTCGAGTGTGGCTGTTGTCGATGTGTTCCTGGTTCGAGCCCAGGTAGGGGCGAGGAGGGGGACGGAAGCTATTCTGTTACACTCGCAATACTATAGTGCCTATAAGAACATCCAATAGTCAAAGGTATATGAAATACAAATGGTATAGAGAGATAATATAGTATTTATAGGACTAACTACAACCTAAAGGTTCAAACTGTATTCAGAATGCATATAGTTGTTTTTACACAATAGAGGGAAACCTCCAGATGTTTTGGAGCTGGACTCTGCGGCTGTTTACGTCTAGGCCTGTTATCTGGTAAGAGCTGCCACACAGATTGTAGGCTTCACATAGGGTGTCCTAGTGTTTGATTTGCTTCAGGTTGCACAAATGAAGTGCTCGTTTTAAACCGCATCACCATGGCATTGACATTTAGCCTAAGCCAGTTGAGCTTGCCAACTGGCGCTAAAGTACCTCGAATCACAGTGGCTAACAAAACAGATATACTGTAGCAATACCATGGTAATGAGGTGTGTCTCTTGCAGGGTAGCCTAGTGGTTAGAGTGTTGGGCTAGTAACCGAAAGGTTGCAAGTTCAAATCCCCGAGCTGACAAGGTACAAATCTGTCGTTCTGCCCCTGAACAGGCAGTTAACCCACTGTTCCTAGGCCGTCATTGAAAATAATAATTTGTTCTTAACTGACTTGCCTAGTTAATTTAATTTTAATTTTACCTTTATTTATGTCAAAAGGTAATGAGACACTGTGGCTCTGTTAGGTAGAATAGCTCTTCATATATCCCTGGGGCTGAGACAAACACTGTCTCTGTTGCTTGTTGTGAATCTGGATCAGCCTGCGCAACAGACAGCCACAGCACTGATGCCCGCTGTGGTACTGGCAGACTGGTCTAGCAATAGGTTAGTTAGGCTATCTGGATGGAATGCCCTCACTGGGAGTGACTGAAGATGAAAGCTGGTCAAACTAATCAGTGTCTTAATCAGTGGGAACCTGATTTACTAGGTGGTAATTCAGCTCAATGAGAGTCTGAGAGCGGAAGGACTGGCCAGATTCAGAAGTCTGGATCCCTCCTAAGTGTTTTGGACTCACTCGAGTTCCACAGTCGATAGAAAGCTAATTGCTATGTTCAGCAGTGTATGTTTGCTAACAAAATAATGACCTGTCTAACTTGTTGGCCTGGCTATCCCTCTGTTTTGACAACACTGCATCGAGGCTATTAACCCATACTTTACTACCATGGTTCATATGTACATCACTGGGACTACCAGTCTACTGGATGATTGACTTCTTAGTCTGTGTAGAAGTCTGCTAGAAGGTGATGTTCACTGTGTACAGGAGACATACTCCAGATCTCAACAACAACTGACATGACGGGGCAATAACATGGCGAGCTTTAACAGTACTGCAGTAATGCCCAATCCTTTGGTTTATGGCGTATAGGTTCAGCAGCTGATTTGTTATTTAATCTTAACGAATCGTAACTTTTTCGAGATTTGATCCTCTGTGTTAAACTACTTCAAGTGTCTTTCTTGGTTGGTGGGTTTTTGTCTGCAACCGATGCTCAACCTGTGCCCTGGTGTGTTTTTAGTAGTCAGGCACGAGGCTGCAAAAATCTGTGGTCAGAGCTCTCGTTGAGCCTTGTATCAGTCAGCCCGTCAGAGGAAGGAAGCACACTGCTGCGGATTACATGCGATCATGTTTGTGTGAGAGGTGGTCTCTTCTCCCCCTCCCTGTGTAATTTAGCCTAGTTGTAGTCACCCACCCCAAGATGGGCTGTGACTGAATATTACTCCATCAGAAGCAGTATTTTGGGATGTCTGTCACATTCCTCCTGAACCCACATCAGTGGTTAAACACTGGAATGAACACCACCAGTAAGGGAATTAGAGGACCTTTGGCATAGCAGGCTAGTGTCTAGGTGCTTCTGTGTAGGCCTAACCATCCCATTATGTTTCTCTACTCAAGTTTCTGTCAAAGCAAGGCATGGATTGGGTCCAAACTGAGATGTCTCTAAGGATTTGAATTAGGTCAGTCTAGGTGAGATATTTGAATAGTTTTCTTTTCTTTTCCCAGAGACAATTTTTCACTTTAAAATGTATGTCAAACAAAAACCAGTAATTGCAAAATTAAACAAACTGTACAACTCTATGCACAAGTATTACTTGTCAATTTCCACTGAAACATGTAGTTGAAGAACAGTGCAGATGAAAAGTTCTGTTACTGATGGCACAAAACAGTCATTCTGTTACCAAATTTTGCATCTGCGCTGTTCTTAAAGTAAATGTGTTTTTGTGAAATGTTCAGTGGAAATTAGGGTTGGGCCATATCAAGAAGCATATAAGATCTAATTTTAAATGCCATTATACTCCAATATGGCGTAATAAAGAATTCGTAGCATGGTTGCATTCTGGGGGAAAGTCAACAATGGTGAGTTTGAACATTTTACTAGCGAATGTGAACGATACACATTATGCAAAAAAACAAAGTTTTGAAGCATGCTTGTCTAAATAACAATACTGGCTCAAGCAACGTGTACATTGTGTCAATCTGGAGTCGGTAAGTTGGTAATATTAAATTCAACAACATTTTGACCCTTAGGTCTTCATCGGGCATTCATTGGGGTCAGTACTCAATGACATCACTTCCTGAAACAGGAGGTTTAAAAATTATTTTTTTTAAAATGTAAGTTTCACATTGAATGTTGATATTGCATCAAAATATATGATCATACACAGGGAATGTAATCAATATTTACAGTAATATACATACACTATATTAAATTATGATTACCCCCCACACACACACACACACACAATTTAGACATTGAAACTATAAAAACGGTTAAGTCAAGCTCCTTGTTAAGGCCATGAGGAGACGGGTACTGTGGCTCCAGAACGATTCCCTTTTGAAGACGTTTCCTCTCAATGTCCCCTCCCCTGCATGACATCGTGACCATTTCTATTCCAATATATCTCAGAGAACTATAGGATGTCCAGCTTGTACAAAATGAGCAGTAACCAAATGTTTTTTTGTCTCACCTGGCCGTATATTGCTGCGGTGCACACTGATCTGTCTCTTAAGGCTTCTACGGGCTTTCCCGATGTAAGACGGACCACAGGTACATTTCAGCATGTAAATAACTTTGGTGGACATGAAGGTAATCAGGCCCTTGATCTTTAATCTTTGTCCTGTGCAGGGGTGGGTAAATTAGTTGCATTTGTACGTGGCGCTGCTTTGAGCTTATTGGCCACATTTGTAATTACCCTCCGGAACCATGTCCAAGAAAGTTCCCCTTTTCTCTGGTGGGTAATCCGATTTAACCACTATCTCTCGTTTGGGGGGTCTTTTAAAAACAATATGTGGGGCATATTTAAAAATGGGTTTCAATTGTGGGTCAGTATCAATATACCAGTGCTTCCTGATGTCCTTCTGTTTTTGATGAGTTTGCCTACAACTCCCGCACTTTCGTTAAGTACCTGGATGTGCGCATGTTCTTCAGCTTTTGTAGCTGTACAAATAATCCATCCAAAGGGCTTTGACTTCTCAAACATGTCAGAAAGCTAACACAATATGATGTCCTGTCACCTTATTAATTGCGCCACTCACTAAGATTAACTAGCAAGTTAAACTTTGGTCGCGTTGATGCAGAATTGTTTTTTTGCCAGGAAAAAAAAAGAAAACGCATAATCGTTTTTAATTTATCCGTTATTTTATCAGGTAAGTTGACTGAACACGTTCTCATTTACAGCAACGACCTGGGGAATAGTTACAGGGGAGAGGGGGGGGCTAGATTGGGAATTTAGCCAGGACACCAGGGTTAACACCCCTACTCTTACGATAAGTGCCTTGGAATCTTTAATGACTAGAGTCAGGACACCCGTTTAACGTCCCATCTGAAAGACTGCACCCTACACAGGGCGGTGTCCCCAATCACTGCCCTGGGGCATTGGGATATTTTTTTAGTCCAGAGGAGGGTGCCGCCTCCTGTTCCCTCCAACACTACTTCCAGCAGCATCTGGTCTCCAATCCAGGGACTGACCAGTAAGTATCTTGCTGCGTTTTATAAACTCACATGTTAAATGCTTTTTATTGGGTTCCCAAGTGACAGAGGTCTAAGGCACTGCATCTCAGTGCTAGAAGCGTCACTACAGACCCTGGTTCGATTCCAGGCTATCACAACTGGCCGTGATTAGGAGTCCCATAGGGCAGCGCACAATTGGCCCAGCGTTGTTAGGGTTTGGCTGGGGTAGGCTGTCATTTAAGTATTTGTTTATTTTTTTAACTGACTTACCTAGTACTTTCCACTCAGATAAGAATTCACAAACGGACATTCTATCAGCAGATGGCGCTCTGACTGTGTAGCTACTTTTATCCTGTACTTTTCTCGATGTAGCCAGCCTACTTTTCTCTGGTAAAATGAAAGAAATTTAAGCTGTCTACATTCTTTCAATGATAAACATTAGAACAGGCCTTCCGCTAGCGACCCACCTCAACAACATCTGGTGAAATTGTCTGAGGACAGCGCCCCGCATACAAATGCATGAAAAACATTTTCAACCAGGCAGAAAGTGATAAAATAAATGCCTTCTGAAGATCTTCTGTTGGCACTCAAAGGTCCCAGCTACATCACAAATGGTCCTTTTTGTTCGATAATGTCCTTTATATCCCCAAAAACTGTTTAGCTGGCGCGCTTCATTCAATAATCCACCGGTTTCCCTCCTTCAAAATGCATACAAAATTAATCCCAAACGTTACCAATAAACTTCTCCAAACAAGTCAAACAACATTTATAATCAAACCTCAGGTACCCTAATACGTAAATAAACGATAAAATTTAAGACAGAATCGTTATTGTCTTTACCGGAGATAAACAACAAAGAATGCGCTCTCATCCACGTGCATGAAAACATTATAGCCAAAATGGGAACCACCTAGAAAAACTACATTCTAGCTCATTTTTCCAAAAACAAGCCTGAAACTTTTTCTAAAGATTTGACATCTAGTGGAAGCCCTATGAACTGCAATCTGGGAGGTTTTTGCCTCATAATTAACATGACAGCCATTGGAAACAGTATATAAAATAAAAATAAGATGATTTGTTCTCTGGTTTTTGCCTGCCGTATCAGTTCTGTTAGACATTATTTTAACAGTTTTAGAAACTTGAGTTTTCTATACAAATCTACCAATTATATGCATATCCTGGCTTCTGGGCCTGAGTAACAGGCAGTTTACTTTGTGCACGCTTTTCATCCGGACCTCAAAATACTGCCCCCTAGCCCAAAGAGGTTAACTAAAAAATACCTTTTTCATTATAAGCTCATTTACTTGTGGCTACCAGCCAAATAGCTTTGCACATCTGTCATCTGATGAAAATGAAGCTATTTTCTGTGAAGGAAAACTATACTTGCGCGTATTCAACCGGGGGTACTGCAGGAGGGGGTCTGTTAATAATAAGTGGAATTTTTTTAGTTATTTCAATATCTTTATGAATATAGCTTGCAACAACATATTGTCTTTTATTATATACCTGTGGTACAAAAGGGGAGATTATCATCATTCTAATGTCAACTTTATTTCTCAACTCCTAATATTGAGAAAATTACACTCATTGGAGCCAAGTACACTTGCTGGAGTATGACATAGCCTATTTGCGGGTGCTTATTCAAAGCCTACCAGTGTGGCAAGTGCTGCTGGTAAGCTTTCTTAAATTGGACATTTTTGCCAACACATGGCTCTTAGCTGTGTTTGGTGTTACCCTTCTAGCTATTAGGCTGTTAGTTTACTCTTCTAGTTATAATGGAGGCATGTCAAAATAATGAAACTATCTACTAAATCTATTCACTTTAAAATGTTGATTACTTCTCCTTGCCATGACCTGATGATATTGATAAGACGACGTGATTTAAATGGGGGTCGCTGGTTTGCCCGGAGGTGGTCCGTGGGCAAGAATGTTGAAGACCCCTGGCCTATTGCTAATCTGTCATGGTTTGATAGCAGCTCAGGAGTGCATTGGCTTGTACATTACTTTCTGCATATTTTAATGGGCCGTCATCACTGCTGAACTTTTCTAAGAACGACCATTACATTACCTCACCAGTAAAGGAAAAAGAAAGGAAAAGCTAGCTTCCTGCAGGTGCTATATAAAGCAGGCCTAACTCAGAGCAAGCACTTGTAAACAATGCTGCTGTAGAGCAGTATGCAACAGTGTTTCCTGTAGTAACTTGGACGACAAACGTACCAAGGTCTTAGTACTACGTAAAAATGGTTTCCAAATGTGTGTAAATGTGTTTACAAATTACGAGTGAACTGAGAAGGTGGGGTTTCAGAATGTGGCTGTGTTCAAGAGTATCAAATCCATGATGCATTGTGACTGCCTGACTGATCTACATATGTGTATGCAAGATTTGTAGGTCAGTCAGCAGTTCTAATGTTGAACAAGCCCAATCATAGTGGGTTAGCCAGCCTACATCGATTTCCTTGTGTCTAAGGTCCACACAGCTCTGAGATCAGTTTGGGGAATTGATTGAAACATTGATTGAAAGAAATACAGGCTTGGGATCAGTCAGGCAGATGTTAGGGGTAGGCACTTTATAACAGTCATTGTGCAGAAGTCACATGATTAAGCTTTGGGTCTTGTCGTTATAATCCGCATGCACTGAGTGACAAAGTTTATATTTTTGGGGGAGCATGATAGTTAATTGGCAGGGTTATTGCTGTAGAGGAATTGGTTGACATGGCCCAGGTGACGAGGTTGATAGACTGTGACTTGTTTAATGTGGCAATTCTCTCAACATCTGTTTAAAGATTGACTTACAATCATTTGTAGATAACGTAATCAATAGGCCCCAGTATTGCGTGAATACGTTTGTCACAAACATTTTAGATGTTGTGCGTAAGATACTGCAGACTATGACTCATGGCAATATGCAGGTGTATTGTCAAGAGTCTTGTCCTGGAGGCAGGACTGAGCCATTTCCACTTATGCCAGCTGCAAAGTCACATCATTACAATAGCAAATTTTACGTAAAAGGCCCTCCCGAGTGGCGCAGTAGTCGAAGGTACTGAATCGCTGTGCTGAGGCGCCACCACAGCCTGGGGTTCGCTCTAGCGACTCCTTGTAGCCAACCGGGCGCTTGCAAGCTGACTTCGGTCGTCAGTTGCGGCTGGCTTCCGGGTCATGACAAAAAATGCTAACCTGCTGGTAATAACTGTTAAATAAAAAAAGGCTTTCTATCTCCATTGTCAACAAGCCCAGGCTATCAGATTCTCACTGTATTCAAAACTCCCAGCTGATCCTCCCCATAGAGCCCCAGCCAGCTCCCAAAGCTAATGATACTGCTCCTCTGGATACCAGTCATAGCTCCAGTCTTTAAAAATACCCTGCTACATTCTCCCATGCTGTCCTTATGGGACTGTCATCAGTCTGAGATCCACACCGCTGTGAATATCTGTCTACACTGTTTAGAAAACAGAGCGGGCTCAACATGCCTGGAAAACAAATGCTTCGAAGTTCACTATGGTGCAGCGTGTGGGTTCCAGGCTAGGCTACATCCGAATGTGGTTGTTGTTGTTTAGCCCCTCTTCTCCTCCTCACAACATGGTAAGGCTAGCGCATAGCCTAAACGATGATCCTAAAAAATAAATGTTATTAATAGGGTTCTTACACAACAAGCAGGTCAAGATCAAAGGTTAGCCTATGTAGGCTAATATGTATGTTTGTAAATCAGTTGGCTCATTATTAACCCTTGGGCCATTACCCACCACATCCCCATAGTTAAACCAGGCCTATAAGGCTAATTTCTATAGGGACATATGTTTAATGTATTGCTCAAATGTATACACCTGTCACCATCAATGGACCAGTAGGCATTGTCTCTTCATAACCTATACAGGGACAGGATGCTACAGTCTGACAGCAGAGGCAACAGGATGTATGCAGAGTGGGTTAACCACTGGGTTACAGTAGGCGCCTTACTGCCTGCATGTCAGCCAGGCCTTGAATAAATGACTTGTGTTTTTTTTTCGGTCTTCAGTATTTGTGCTTTGGGCCAACTCAAATGTGATGTAATATCTATCAAGCTAGTATATCCACTAATTAAAAAAAACAAACACATTGATACAAGCCTGTAAATAGGAAGCACGTGTGACCGCAGTGCATTTGATGTCGAAATATGGTCAAGGGGAAAGTCACATCCCAAATCACATCAATCCCATAGGGTTATTTTTTAAATGATTTTTGTTTTGTTTTCAGAGCTTGCGTTGGCCCAGCGCAAGTTTGCCCAGTCCCTGGGAGAATTCCAGTTTGAGTACATCGGCGACGCGAAGACCGACGATGAGAGGTGTATTGGTGAGTGTGGTGCTGTTACGACCTACAGCTGGGTGGTTCTGCCAGCGTAACCACAGACTGAGAACCTTTTGTTTTTGGTTCTGTCTACCACCAAATGAAGTGCTTGCATGTGTAATTTCCCAAACCCTTGGCTTCTTTAGCGATGGAAACACCAGTACTTATGTCCCTCTCTTTTTCTCTGTGTGGTCTTATGTTGGTATGTGTCCTGTCTCGCCTCCTGTTTGAGGGGAGTGGGGGGGTGTGTGTGTCAGGTGTAGCGAAATGCTTGTGTTCCTAGCTCCAACAGTGCAGTAGTATCTAAAAACAATACACGCATCTAAAATAATGGAATTAAGAAATATATAAACATTAGGACGAGCAATGTCGGAGTGGCATTGACTAAAATAGTAGAATAGAATACAGTATATACATGAGATGAGTGAAGCTGTATGTAAACATTATTAAAGTGACTAGTGTTCCATTATTAAAGTGTGTGTTTCTCTGTCTTGCAGATGAATCCTTGCAGGAGTTCTCCAACTTCCTTAAGAACCTGGAAGACCAAAGAGAGCTGATGGTAAGCAGTAACTAGTTGAGACCTGCTTTAAAAGCCAGGGGAAATACCGCTCTCTGTTTGTGTCTAACTAAAGTCTGCTCTGTGTGAGTAAATTACAGTTCCTCGGTGGGTGGAGGGTTAAGCGACGCCTCTGTGTTGTAACACCATGTTCATTAGGGCACACTGTAGCAAAACCTATTGGAATAGAAAACAATTAGTTTCTTAATATACAAGTCTGGGTAGTCCCTGCTGTCTGTTTTCGTATGATTGGTGTCTAATGAACATGGGCCAGAGGAGAGGAGTCAGAGCCACCTTCACTGCACCTGTCTAAGGGTCACTGTGTGTGCTATCCCCACCTCTCCCCTGGAGGCGGTAGGACAGAACCATTAAACACAACCTCAGAAGACATGACATACCAGAGTCAATGGAGTCATTCAACACTCACTGATGTGTAGTGCTATACTAGTACACTACAGTGACACATGTTAAAGTTCAGTTACATCTGCTATAATTTATAGAGGAAGTTACAGCTGAAATTAATGTTGTAAATGTAGCCTGTTAGTGTTTTCTACCCATGCAGAAAAGACTGGGTCTGTGTCCTAAATGGCACCCTATTCCTTCTCTGGTCAACAATAGTGCACAACATAGGGAATAGAGTGCCATTTGGGATGCAACCTAGGGTAACCCTGGAGTTTGCAACCAACCCAGCCTCTCTTGTTGAGTCACGGTGTTCGTGTGTCAACAGATGGGCGTCTCCGTTTCACAGAATAATATCCCTCAAGGCTCCTGGCTCTATTGTCCCTATTCCTCCATACCTCTATTTACTGTAGGTTTTGCTGACTCAACGTTTTAATCAAGGGCTAGGCTATATCTTGTGGTCTCTTGGTGACTCATGCAACATAGATAATGTAGTGTTATTTATATTCTCCTGTAATGCAGCCTATGGCTTGTTCTGGGAGTTCTAAGAGCTCGCACACGCCAATAGTGTTTGCCTGCCGTGAGTACTTGCGGACCTAGTGCAAACCGATTTTACTTGTAGAGTCGCGCAACAGCACGCTGAACAATCGGTAGACGAATGGGAGATCCAGCTTCGATGCAATGTGTGCAACCCTTAAAATATGGTAGCTAGATACAGTATGGCATTTTGAAAAACCATTCAATACTATTGTTTTACTTCCCTGACCCCTTGCAATCAGAATAGGTTATGTTTACAATGCATGTTATGTACTGTATTTGCGCTGTAGATAGGGTCTATCGTTGCCATGTAACCATCTCTACCAGGGCCTGGTTCAGCCCCAGCATCGCATAGCAGTATGGGATGACATCGCAGCCCACAGCAGAGGACTGTGGGGTGGGCAGGCCGGCTCAGACATGTTCTGGAATTTATTTATTTTTAAAAATACATTTATTTCACCTTTTATTTTATTATTTATTGTATTACCTTTTATTAGTTGAGAACAAGTTCTCATTTACAACTGCGACCTGGCCAAGATGAAGCAAAGCAGTTCGACAGAGTTACACATGGAGTAAACAAACAGTCAATAATACAGTAGAAAACAAGTGTATATACAATGTAAACAAATGAAGTGAGATAAGGGAGGTCGGGCAATAAATAGGCCATGGTGGCAAAGTAAATACAATATAGCAATTAAAACACTGGAATAGTAGATTTGCAGTAGATGAATGTGCAAAGTAGAAATACTGGGGTGCAAAGGAGCAAGATAAATACAGTAGGGGAGAGGTAGTTGTTTGGGCTATGTGCAGTGATCTGTGAGCTGCTCTGACAGCGGGTGCGTAAAACTAGTGAGGGAGATAAGTGTCTCCAGTTTCAGAGATTTTTGTAGTTCGTTCCAATTCATTGGCAGCAGAGAACTGGAAGGAGAGGTGGCCAAAGGAGGAATTGGCTTTGTGGGTGACCAGTGAGCTATACCTGCTGGAGCGTGTGCTACGGGTGGGTGCTGCTATGGTGACCAGCGAGCTGAGATAAGGGGGGACTTTACCTAGCAGGAGGCTATTTTGTAAATGACATCGCCAAAGTCGAGGATCTGTAGGATGGTCAGTTTTACTAGGGTATGTTTGGCAGCATGAGTGAAGGATGCTTTGTTGCCAAATAGGAAGCCAATTCTAGATTTAATTTTGGATTGGAGATGCTCAATGTGAGTCTGGAAGGAGAGTTTACAGTCTAACCAGACACCTAGAATATGAGGACAACTACAAATACCTAAGTCAGAACCGTCCAGAGTAGTGATGCTGGACGGGCGGGCAGGTGCAGGCAGCGATTGATTGAAGAGCATGCATTTAGTTTTACTTGTATTTAAGAGCAATTGGAGGCCACGGAAGGAGAGTTGTATGGCATTGAAGCTCGTCTGGAGGGTAGTTAACACAATGTCCAAAGAAGGGCCAGAAGAATACAGAATGGTGTCTGTGTAGAGGTGGATCAGAGACTCACCAGCAGCAAGAGCGACCTCATTGATGTATACAGAGAAGAGAGTCGGCCCAGGAATTGAACCCTGTGGCACCCCCATAGAGACTGCCAGAGGTCCGGACAACAGACCCTCAGATTTGACACACTGAACTCTATCAGAGAAGTAGTTGGTGAACCAGGCGAGGCAATCATTTGAGAAACCAAGGCTGTTGAGTCTGCCGATGAGGATGTGGTGATTGACAGAGTCGAAAGCCTTGGCCAGATCAATGAATACGGCTGCACAGTAATGTTTCTTATCGATGGCGGTTAAGATATCGTTTAGGACCTTGAGCGTGGCTGAGGTGCACCCATGACCAGCTCTGAAACCAGATTGCATAGCAGAGAAGGTATGGTGAGATTCAAAATGGTCGGTAATCTGTTTGTTGACTTGGCTTTCGAAGACCTTAGAAAGGCATGGTAGGATAGATATAGGTCTGTAGCAGTTTGGGTCAAGAGTGTCCCCCCCTTTGAAGAGGGGGATGACCGCAGCTGCTTTCCAATCTTTGGGAATCTCAGACGACACGAAAGAGAGGTTGAACAGGCTAGTAATAGGGGTGGCAACAATTTCGGCAGATAATTTTAGAAAGAAAGGGTCCAGATTGTCTAGCCCGGCTGATTTGTAGGGGTCCAGATTTTGCAGCTCTTTCAGAACATCAGCTGAATGGATTTGGGAGAAGGAGAAATGGGGAAGGCTTGGGCGAGTTGCTGTTGGGGGTGCAGTGCTGTTGACAGGGGTAGGAGTAGCCAGGTGGAAAGCATGGCCAGCAGTAGAAAAATGCTTATTGAAATTTTCAATTATGGTGGATTTATCAGTGGTGACAGTGTTTCCTATCTTCAGTGCAGTGGGCAGCTGGGAGGAGGTGTTCTTATTCTCCATGGACTTTACAGTGTCCCAGAACTTTTTTGAGTTAGTGTTGCAAGAAGCAAATTTCTGCTTGAAAAAGCTAGCCTTGGCTTTTCTAACTGCCTGTGTATAATGGTTTCTAGCTTCCCTGAACAGCTGCATATCACGGGGGCTATTCGATGCTAATGCAGAACGCCATAGGACGTTTTTGTGTTGATTAAGGGCAGTCAGGTCTGGGGAGAACCAAGGGCTATATCTGTTCCTGGTTCTAAATTTCTTGAATGGGGCATGTTTATTTAAGATGGTTAGGAAGGCATTTTTAAAAAATATCCAGGCATCCTCTACTGACGGGATGAGGTCAATATCCTTCCAGGATACCCCGGCCAGGTCGATTAGAAAGGCCTGCTCGCTGAAGTGTTTCAGGGAGCGTTTTACAGTGATGAGAGGAGGTCGTTTGACCGCTGACCCATTACGGATGCAGGCAATGAGGCAGTGATCGCTGAGATCTTGGTTGAAGACAGCAGAGGTGTATTTAGAGGGGAAGTTGGTTAGGATGATATCTATGAGGGTGCCCGTGTTTAAGGCTTTGGGGAGGTACCTGGTAGGTTCATTGATAATTTGTGTGAGATTGAGGGCATCAAGTTTAGATTGTAGGATGGCTGGGGTGTTAAGCATGTTCCAGTTTAGGTCGCCTAGCAGCACGAGCTCTGAAGATAGATGGGGGGCAATCAGTTCACATATGGTGTCCAGAGCACAGCTGGGGGCAGAGGGTGGTCTATAGCAGGCGGCAACGGTGAGAGACTTGTTTTTAGAAAGGTGGATTTTTAAAAGTAGAAGTTCAAATTGTTTGGGTACAGACCTGGATAGTAGGACAGAACTCTGCAGGCTATCTTTGCAGTAAATTGCAACACCGCCCCCTTTGGCAGTTCTATCTTGTCTGAAAATGTTGTAGTTTGGAATTAAAATGTCTGAATTTTTGGTGGTCTTCCTAAGCCAGGATTCAGACACAGCTAGAACATCCGGGTTGGCAGAGTGTGCTAAAGCAGTGAATAGAACAAACTTAGGGAGGAGGCTTCTAATGTTAACATGCATGAAACCAAGGCTATTACGGTTACAGAAGTCGTCAAAAGAGAGCGCCTGGGGAATAGGAGTGGAGCTAGGCACTGCAGGGCCTGGATTCACCTCTACATCGCCAGAGGAACATAGGAGGAGTAGAATAAGGGTGCGACTAAAAGCAATAAGAATTGGTCGTCTAGAACGTCTGGAACAGAGAGTAAAAGGAGGTTTCTGGGGGCGATAAAATAGCATCAAGGTATAATGTACAGACAAAGGTAAGGTAGGATGTGAATACAGTGGAGGTAAACCTAGGTATTGAGTGATGAAGAGAGAGATATTGTCTCTAGAAACATCATTGAAACCAGGAGATGTCATTGCATGTGTGGGTGGTGGAACTAATAGGTTGGATAAGGTATAGTGAGCAGGACTAGAGGCTCTACAGTGAAATAAGCCAATAAACACTAACCAGAACAGCAATGGACAAGACATATTGACATTAAGGAGAGGCATGCTTAGTCGAGTGATCAAAAGGGTCCAGTGAGTGGAGAGGTTGGTTTAGGGTCACGGCGATTTAGACAGCTAGCCAAGCCAACCGGTAGCAAGCTAGCATAGGATGGAGTCTGTTGTTAGCCACCTCTTGCGTTCGGTCAGTAGATTAGTGGGGTTCCGTGTGGTAGAGGGGATTAATCAAAATCACACAACAACAAAAATAAGAACAATAGATATAGTTATAGAGGCCCGAGAAGAAAACATAATAATTCAAATAAATAAATTGTCCGATTGTCTATTCAGAATAGCAGCCGGAAAGACAGCTAACGGTTAGCGGGCCGCAGATGGGCGTTCCGGTAACGTCGCGACAGAGGAGCCAGCCGGATCTCCTTCAGGTAGATAACGTCGGCAGTCCGGTTGTGAAGGCCCGGTGGGGCTCCGCGTAGGCAGTGAAACGGGTCCGGATAGGTGACTGCAGCCCAGGAGTGAATGATGGAACTCAGGCGTGATTGACGGAGCTGGCTAGCACCGGAACAATCGATGTTTGCTCCGGAATCGACGAAAGCCGACTGTCACACGGATAGCAGCTAGCTAGCTGTGAGATCCGGGTATGAATGTCCAGAGAGCAGTTGAAATCCAGGGACATGGAGAGAAAAATTGGTCCGGTATGTTCCGTTCCGAGCCGCGCTGCGCCGTACAAAACTGGCGATAGATTTTCGATAGATTTTCGAACTAAAGGACAGCCGATGACCACAAACCGTGGTTAGCTTCTGATTAGCTTCTGGGCTAGCTCCTGGCTAGCTTCTGGCTAGTTTCTGGCCAGCCTCCTGGAGTTTCTGGCTAGCTTCCTGAAGGATTGCAGATCTGAGGTAAATAATACTTTTTTATAAATATAAATTGGTGAGGCTGGTTGCAGGAGAGTGTTTAGAAGATGAGTTGATGGAAAATAAAAATAAAATGTATGTGAAAAAAGTTGTAAATATATATATATATATATATATATATATATATATACAGGACACGACAAGACGAGGACAAAAGACGTCTGAACTGCTATGCGATCTTGGATGAGAATGCGGGAACAGAATTTTGTCCGATTAATCGGAATGGCCGATTTAATAGGGCCGATTTCAAGTTTCCATAACAATCGAAAATCGGTATTTTTGGGCGCCGATTTGCCTTTTTTTTTTTTTATTTTTTTTTTTATTTGTTCTTTTTATTGAACTAAGCAAGTCAGTTAAAGAACACATTCTTATTTTCAATGACGGCCTAGGAACGGTGGGTTAACTGCCTTGTTCGGGGGCAGAACGACAGATTTTCACCTTGTCAGCTCGGGGGATCCAATCTTGCAACCTTACAATTAACTAGTCCAACGCAATAACGACTTGCCCCCCTCTCGTTGCACTCCACAAGGAGATTGCCTGTTACGCGAATGCAGTAAGGTAAGTTGCTAGCTAGCATTAAACTTATCTTATAAAAAACAATCAATCATAATCACTAGTTAACTACACATGGTTGATGATACTACTAGATATTATCTAGCATGTTCTGCGTTGCATATAATCTGACTGAGCATACAAGTATCTGACCGAGCGGTGGTAGGCAGAAACGGGCGCGTAAACATTAATTCAAACAGCACTTTCGTGCATTTTGCCAGCAGCTCTTCGTTGTGCATTAAGCATTGCACTATTTATGACTTCAAGCCTATCAACTCCCGAGATGAGGCTGGTGTAACCGAAGTGAAAAGGCTAGCTAGTTAGCGCGCGCTAATAGCGTTTCAAACGTCACTCTCTCTGAGCATTCTTGTAGTTGTTCCCCTTGCTCTGCATGGGTAACGCTGCTTCAATGATGGCTGTTGTCGTTGTGTTGATGATTCGAGCCCAGGGAGGAGCAAGGAGAGGGACGGAAGCTATACTGTTACACTGGCAATACTAAAGTGCCTATAAGAACATCCAATAGTCAAAGGTTAATGAAATACAAATGGTATAGAGGGAAAAAGTCCTATAATTCCAATAATAACTACAACCTAAAACAACTTACCTGAGAATATTGAAGACCCATGTTAAAAGGAACCACCAGCTTTCATATGTTCTCATGTTCTGAGCAAGGAACTGAAACGTTAGCTTTCTTACATAGCACATATTGCACTTTTACTTTCTTCTCCAACTTTGTTTTTGCATTATTTAAACCAAATTGAACATGTTTCAATATCTACTTGAGGCGAAATTGATTTTATTGAAGTATTATATTAAGTTAAAATAAGTGTTCATTCAGTATGGTTGTAATTGTCATTATTACAAATAAGTAAAAATCGGCCGATTAATCGGCATAGGCCTTTTTGGTCCTCCAATAATCGGTATTGACGTTGAAAAATCATAATCTGTCGACCTCTAGTGTAGATAAAGTGGAGGAGATGGATTAAAGAAGAGACAACTTGAGAGATGGATTGTGTGTGCCATTCAGAGGGTGAATGGGCAAGACAAAATATTTAAGTGCCTTTGAACTGGAAATGGCAGTAGGTGACAGGCGCACCAGTTTGTCAAGAACAGCAACGCTGCGTTTTTTTTATTTTTTATATAACGCTCAACAGTTTCCCGTGTGTATCAAGAATGGTCCACCACCCAAAGGACATCCAGCCAACTTGAGACAACTGCAAGAAGCATTGTTGTCAACATGGGCCAGCATCCCTGTGGAACGCTTTGGACACCTTGTAGAGTCCATGCCCCAATAAATTGAGGCTGTTCTGAGTGAAAAAAGGTGCATCTCAATATTAGGAACGTGTTCCTAATGTGTTTACCCTCCGTAGAGTTCAGTGAGTAGTGTACATTAGTGTGTTCAACTCTTGTTCTCTGCTGTGTACTGTACTCTACTGTGCTGTCCACACTTCTGAACCCAACTCTGATTAGTGACTACTATGATTTTCCATTTGTGCCAATTCAGTTGTAGATACTCTGTTACCGATTTTGATAACGGAATTAAGATATTGCTCATATTTCATAAACAATTGATAGGTCTACCTTATGACTTCTGAACCTTCATTATCCTCCCTCATGAGGGAGAGAAATTTGAAAGATATGCGAGGCAAAGTTTCTTAAACTTACAGAAGGCAGAGATCTTTCTCCAAAATATGTGTTGATATTAGATGGGGTCTTTACTTTAATTCAACATTATACTGTTTTGATGTATTTCTAATACCTTAAGAAAACCAGAAATCAAAACCTTTGCTTAATCAACATTTTTTGGGATGGGAAAATGGTTGACCAAAGTATATATGCCTTGATTTCAACAAAAAAAAATATAGAACTCTAGCTTTGATTTGACACCAAATTTGACATGCTCCTTTGAGCTTCACATGTTGGTGCTCATGGGTCCTTTTACATGGACATGACCCCCAGCAACAGGACCTTTAGCAGAGAGGGAGGTAGGTATGATTCAGAGAGGGGGAGATATGGCAGGGCGAGTGATCATTAGGACAGCGCTGTTGATTTCCAGCTGTCATGTGACTGTGGGACTAGTGTACTTGAATGTCTTGTGGATGCTTGTAAAAAGATATACAACAACAGGCAACTTTCACTGACTTTATGCTGTCATTAACCCTCTGCAAGTATTGTGACCTTTGGCTTTCCATTGGAATGTTATGTCAAATCGGACGGTGCTTATATTTGTCCCTTTTCACTAACTGCTGGGCTACCTGCCGCCTCTTAGGCTGGGTTTACACTCAAACGGTCGTCTTGGCAATTCGTCACTGATTCTTCCGTAAAGATAGAAATTCTGGCATGCACTGAAATCTCCATGATGAGCTTGTGGAGCATCTACAGAGAATGCTTAGTAGAGTATAAGTCCAGCGTAACACTGTACCTGTGAATAAATTAAACACTTTTGTGGAATGTCCTAATATGGTCATGTCTTATCATCTCTTGCTCTTTCTCAGATGAGGAATATTACAGAAACGCTAATGAAACCGCTGGAGAAGTTCAGAAAAGAGCAACTGGGCTCAGCCAAGGTACTCTATCATATGCCACTGCTTAATTCAGTCTACTTGTTAATGAGCTCATACAAGCACAATCTTGTGTGCTCTGAACACAGCTATAAAGTAATACCCTTTTCTCAACACTGAGCCAAACCAAGCTGTACTGCCCTGGCCTGGTTGTGCATCCACCATAGTTGCAGAAACCATGCTGGAAAGAGGAATGTGATGAAAATATCAGAGCCAGATAAGTACGTTTTGGGTCAGCACAGTAATGTGAAAAGGGTATTAGACAGTATCTTTTATCAAAATCCCTTTTTAATTGTAATGTGTACCTCTTGATATCATGTTCTGAACATTCCTTTGGTCAGTGAAACTAATGCAATATTAAGATGACATTTGTCCTGCTCACTTCTCTCATCTCTCTCTCTCGCACCATGCTCTTTCTCAATCTGTTCCTCTATGCTATGCCCTTTTAAGGCGGAAAGGAAGAAGTATGAGAAGGAAACTGAGAAGTACTACAGCTCCTTGGAAAAGCTTTTGAACATGTCAGCAAAGAAGAAGGAACCACAGCTACAGGAGGTACTTTGTTTAATACTTATACCCTCGCTCTCGTGCGTATATTTACGGAAAATGGAAAACAGGCCAAAAAGACGGGCCCCAACATCTTCCCAACCCCAAAATGGCTGGAAAGAATATTTGCTTAGGGAGAAGTTCCTGACCCATAGGCTGCCTCTCAAATAGCACCCTATTCCCTGTATAACGCACTACTTTTGACCAGAGACCTATACACGGTAGGGGATAGGGTGACATCTTGGCTCATCTCTGTAGCGCTGAAGTGTGTGGAGCGGTGTGAGTGTCCACAGGCCTAGGGTTAGAGTACGGAGTGAGTTTCTCTTTCCTGCTCTGAAAGGGAAGTCATGTTCAGTGTTTCTGTACCAGCCACTAAGGTCGTACCTCTGAGGCAGTAGCTTTTGGAGCGCCTCAAGACAGCCTGAGATTGCAGATACAGTATCAAGCTTTACAGACCTAGTGTGGATTATATTGGGGTTGGTAATGGGAAAAACAAACCTTTTTGGTTATCATTGTAGTTTATATGCATTTCACTGTGAAGGCTTGTGTAGCTATCCTTTGTGTAAGGGTATACTAAACTTACCATAGAGTACCTTAGACATGCAGTCTGGTACTAGATTGTGTATGTAATATAACCTAAACTCCCCTTCACTTAACAAATTATTTTGTATCCTATAGATTGCCCTTGTGGGAGGGAACTGTTCTGTTCCCTCACTGACTCTTGTGGCGTATTCAATGAGATTAAACTTTCTGAACATTTCAGGTAGAAATGTGAAGAGAGCTGACACAATTCCAAATTATACCTGAGAGCCAATCTGTTATGCATTACATTTCTGTGTTGTGATACCCTCCTGAACAGACCCCAGGGTTCTGTGTTTGAAACAGAGATTGTAATCAGGGCACAGTAAAATATATATGTGTGTGTGTGTGTTCATAGCCGCGAGGCACCGTCTAAACTCAATCTGATGTCATACTGTACACTCGTCATGTGACGGGCCCGAAGCACAAGCCCGACCTATGGCACTCAGGGGAAAAACTACTAGCCGCTAATGGAAACTGATGCACTGGATTGAATACAATAACATATTGAACATCCTACAGTAAAGGGGTAAATAACATTGAATACTGGGATGCTGTGAAGATCCAGTCAACAAACCATATAGCCTAATCAATTAGCTTATTAGTCGACCAAACGATACTCACCAGTTGATTGGTCACTTTTTTGGGGGGGCTGTCATACACCACATGTCATCAGTGTCTTAGCCCTTCAGACTTTCTCATGGCTCATACTTTCTCGGTCGGTCTGGGACTCTGTCTGAATCCAGTATAGCTGAAGCTAGGCTGTTTTCTCCATCTCTCTGTGTACACCTGACTGTACTGTATAATTACGCTGACATTTTCTCGCTTTCTCTCTCTGTCCTCTGTTGTGCAGGCAGACAGCCAGGTGGAGACCATTAGACAGCACTTCCAGGAGGAGTCTCTGGACTACGTGTGCAAACTGCAGGAGATCCAGGAGAGGAAGAAGTTTGACTGTGTGGAGCCAGTGAGTGTTAGAAAATACATAATCACACACTCTACACCAGGTGGACAAAACATGAACTCCTTCCTAAAATTGTTTGCACAGCCCACAGTTGTCAAGTTGGCTGGATGTCCTTTGGGTGGTGGACCATTGTTGATACACACAGGAAACTGTTGAGCGTGTGAAATGCGCTAGCGTTGTAGTTCGACACAAACTACAGCCATACCCCATTCAAAGGCACTTCAGTCTTTTCTCTTGCCCATTCACCCTCTGAATTGCACACATACACAATCCATGTCTCGAGCCTTTAATCGGTCCCCGGATCTTCATCTGCACTGATTTAAAGTGGATCTAACATGTGACCTCAATAAGGGATCAGAGGTTCACCTGGTCAGTCTGTCATGTTCTTCATGTTTTGTACACTCTGTCTGTTGTACTCCCAATGTGCCTTAAAGGAAATATTCACCCATTATTTTATTTTGTTACATTGTATTTGTGCATCTGAGTGATTTTTAAAAAGCTGTTCAGCGTTCAAGCAGGCAGAAACAGCCAGTATGACAAGTTTTGCATCATGACATTTGGAGCCAATGAGTGAACGAACTGCTGGCGAATGCACCTTTAGTACTTGTCTAGCATGGTCAGCAGTTCTCTTTTACAGTGCTCATTAACTTAGTGCTCATAAAGTAGTGTACACTACAGTTAGTGTTTTATATAGGTTCCCGAGCAGTCAAAAGAAGTGTGTTTATAAACAAGCCCTGAAAGTGAGTGTGAGAAATCAGATGAAAGTCTTCATTCCCTGTAAACCTGAGAAACAATGTGAAAAGTGTTGACGCCCCCAGGTTATAATGCATTAAAATAAATGTCATTTATACACTCGTGTCCCATGTTCGTTCTCTCCCCAGATGCTGGCGTTCTTTCAGACAGTGTTCACCTTCTACCACCAGGGATTTGAGCTGGCCAATGACTTTAACCACTACAAGAAAGCCTTACAGATCAATATACAAAATGTGAGACCTTAGTCATCATCCAGGTCTTATTAGATTTCTATTTAAAGATGTAATCCCCCATTTAGGGGAAACAGCGCCACTGTCTGCTCCCAGCACCTTTGTTGTTTTTGGTCAACATTTCTGCAGTGCAGATTCGGCTATTCTATCGAGCATGCAATGATGTCCGGTGGGAAGGGGTGTTTTGCAGTAACTTTTGTCGTAATAGCCCAGTCTGACTTTTTTTTTTAACCATTAAGGATTACATTTTTAACCACATAGTACAAGGATGTCAGTATACTGTATGAGACAAAGTGGTGTAAATATAGGTAGGTATGTGGCATGTGTCTGTGAGCAAGGCACGTCACCTTAATTGTTCCTGTAAATCGCTCTGGATAAAAGTGTCTGCTAAATGACAAACATTTTAATTGAGGTGATGATCATTTCCATCAATTTTAGAATTATAATACGTTTTTGTCCTAGAGGGACATGTCTTGTACACAGAGTATTGCTCTAAATACTACAGATTACACACATCACAAAAACTGTACATACACCCCACGTTACCCATGTTATACATATCCTACATTTGAATGTTGGCTCATAATATATCTATAAAGTTGATCTGCTTCTAGTGGGACTTTCCCTAGGTACTTGAGGTGCTTTTTTTTGGGGGTTTTGACTCACACTATTGTTAATGGTGTTTGGGTTAGTCTTAGTGTTTTGATTATGTTCTTTGACCCCAAGCTTTCACTTTCACTCACTCTCCAAAGGGAGCTCTGCATTGTGTAATTGACCCCTGCATGACCATTATAGCTAGGGTCACAAGGGGTGTCTTCCTTCCTTGGGTGTCTCCCTGTAGTCAATGTACTACATTGTGAAACTTGACACAAAAAAAACAATTAACCTTCATTTAAGGTTAGGGTTAAGTATAAGATTAGGGGCATAGACAAGGTTGGGGTTCATTTTTATATCAGTTTGGAGAGAAGTTGCTTTGCCGCTTGACCCGATAGTAACAAGACCCCCCCCCCCCCCCCCATATAGACACGGAGTCGGTTTGAGGGCACGCGGGTGGAGGTGTTTGAGCTGATGAAGAGGATAAGGGAGGTTCCCCAGGAGTACAGACAGACCAGCCCCATCAGCAGCGAAGGATACCTCTACGTTCAGGAGAAACGTAAGGATAGAGGAACGACGCGTGTGTCCAAGAGGGGAGGGCAGTTTAAACTGGTTGTGTTCCAATGAAATGTGTGTTGTCTCCCCCAGGGCCCCCTCCTTTTGGTTCCAGTTGGGTGAAGCGTTACTGCACGTTTGTGAAGGAACAGAAAATCCTACACATGGTCACCTTTGACCACAGGTCAGGAGGAAAGATGGTGAGTCGTGACCCATACAATCAAAGACAGGTTTTGGAAGCTATACAGAGTATGGTCCAAGTAGCACATCAAATGATTGATTATTCAATGTGTGTAGCCATCCCTATTCAAATACATCTATGAAGTCATAATCTGTCAAATCGACAATTACCATTGAAACCCGCATTAAAAGTGCAGTCTGTAGTCATTTTATAAGGAACAACTCTCTTTCGTGCCATCAGAACAGGCTCTCTGAACAGTGATTCTCTCCCTCAGGGCGAGACTGAGTCGGTCACCCTCAAGTCTTGTGTCCGCAAAACCACAGACATGCTGGACAGGCGGTTCTGTCTCGATATAGAAATCACAGACCGGTATGTCGTCACATTGCACTACACCCATTACACTTCTCAATCACTTCAGTCATCATGTGTTCTCTGTGGTAAGACAAACTTTCCACAACCACCTGTTAAAGTATCTCGTCTCATCTAGGAAATAAGGGGGATTTTTAGATGGATTCCCCTCAAGATCACCAGAAGTCATTGACTCATACATTTAGTACATAAACCAGGGGGGGTTGGCCAGTACCATCTAGGGTGGGGGGGAGAGGGGGCGAGGTCTATGCCATTAGACCTGGAAAATGTGATTGTGTTGCCACACTTGTAGCTTATTCATGCACTGTTGGCAGCCTTCCCAAATACACAGTAACACTCCCCATTTAACAGTTCTGCTTGAAGCCTTCGCTCTACACAGGTCCTGTGTACAGTAGAGCTGAGAGAGCTGCTCTCTAGCCTAACACAGAATTGGGTTGGAGAGGATTTGTCATGGAAGATGGCCCCTCCACATAGCTGAGAGGATTCTCTATGCTCCTCCACTACACTTGGTTGTGATAGATATGGCTCTTTATGTCACTCTGCTGAACCAAACTGCTATTCTGTCTGGGGTATTATTAGCAACCGCAACCCCAAAGCTTAGAGGGTTTGAAATTTGTGTTGCACTCCCGGTGCCTGCTTGTCAGCCTGCAGATGTAAGGTATATGGTATCTGAGAGCAACAGGTTAGGGTTAGCCTGATGTGGTAGCCTATTATAAAAACTAGGGTAACTGAAGCTCAGGTATTCCTGTAATTTTGCTATTTAAGAGCCCAGCCCCTCTGACACATTTTAGGCCTGATTCTAGATCAATCTTAGACACATGAATTGACTTAGTAGTAATAGTAGTTTGTTGGAACCCCAGGCCCAGTCTGACAGAGAGAATTAGATGAGATTGACTGTACTTTACAATCCCCAAGGGTGAAATTAGTTTGTCATACAGCTGCCATAATTAAAAATGGAACAAATCCTCACGCCATTTAAAAAAAAAAAATAATCACAAGGCTATTACAATAAATAATTGTGTGTTCTGTTCCAAGACCGGGAACGGTCCTCACGGTCCAGTCGCTGTCGGAAGATGACCACAAGTTCTGGATTCACGCCATGGGTGGGAAAGAACCAGTGAGTAACCACATCATCCTGACAGCTCCCCTGTAGTGTCTATTGTCTATTGAACTCTACTGAAATTCTATGAAAGTGGTACATTAATGCCAACAAGTATTTTTTGGTTTGTGGTGACCCCTTGGATATCAAAAGATCTGTGGAAAGCTACATATAATAAATTTTTTACAGGCTGGGCAGTACTTGGGTAAAACCTTTTCAAAAGAACGTGGAAGTAAGTATACAATGATTTAGAAGCCCCTGATCTCAATCATTTCAATGTAATCTCTGATAATTTGAATGTCTTTTGAATCATTTAAATAACTGTTGTCATGACTCTGCAGTCGATGCACAGCTAGATGACGTAGGATTGTCATTTGTGAAGAATGCCATCAACGCCATTGAGGCGAGAGGTAAGACGATGCATGATGACAACAGAAGGCCTAGGCAATATAAAGCCTACAGAAGTGTACTTTGAGGTTAGCTGACTGGCTAGAGCAGGGGTGGGCATTCATTTTGTCTCTGTGGGGGGGATCGGGGTTTCAAATTTCAGGTGAGGGCCGCGCATTTCTTTTCCGGACTGATTTTATGTTAAAAGCAATTTATGGCAGTTATTTGAAAATATAAATCTGTTATTTATACGTACTTTCTATCACGTTTTAGTGGTTCAAGAGTGGCCAATGGTTGTGCTAGTTTTGTTTTTTTACTCCAGCCTCCCTCTGAAGTTTGCCCACATCTGGGGTAGAGCGGTAAAGAGGGTTTTGTGAAATGTTGTGATGTCTCCCTTTTAACACATGAGGGCAGGCTTGGACCAATATCCAGTCATAACTTTTTGTGCTGTGGCCACTGTTCATAGTTTACAGGTAGTGGGGCAACATATACACGGAGTGTACAAAACATTAAGAATACCTTCTTAATATTGAGTTGCACCCCCTTTTGCCCTCAAAGGCTCAATTCGTTGAGGCATGGACTCTACAAGGTGTCGAAAGCATTCGACAGGGATGCTGACCGATGTGGACTCCAATGCTTCCCACAGTTGTCAAGTTGGCTGGTGGACCATTCTTGATAGAGGAAATTGTTGAGTGTGAGAAACCCAGCAGTGTTGCAGTTCTTGACACACTCAAACCGGTGCGCCTGGCACCTACTACCATACCCCATTCAAAGGCACTATTTTGTCTTGCCCATTCACCCTCTGAATGGCACACATACACAATCCATGTCTCAATTGTCTCCAGGCTTAAAAATCCTTTAACATTTCTCCTCTCCTTCATCTACACTGATTGAAGTGGATTTAACAAGTGACCTCAGTAAGGGATCGTAGCTTTCACCTGGTAAGTCGGTCATGGAAAGAGCAGGTGTCCTTAATATTTTGTGCACTCAGTGAAGAAGCCCATCTTTTGATTTGAGAAACTGTATTTTCAAATTTGATCCATTCATCTTCTTATGATTGTTTGTGCTATTAAGGGCCATGTAACCTGTCTGTTGACAGGTATCAATGACCAGGGCCTGTACAGAGTGGTGGGGGTCAGCTCCAAAGTCCAGAAGCTCCTTAGCCTAATGATCGGTAAGACATGCTCATTTAGCACCCTTTAAAGTAACTGTCCAGTGAAAATCACTGAAGTTAATATTCTGTTAACTCATACCCAAATGATGCTGTTGACTCATCCTATACTCATATTTGAGGCTAAAGCATACATTTGAGGAAAAAACACTTTAAAATCCCACCTCAAACTTGTATCTCCAACAAAAAAGGTCTGCCATTTTGTCAATGTCATCCTGTGTAGGATTAGCTGGCCAATCGGTCTGCTCGCATTAATGTTTTTAACGACCGGTATACGCCCACACCATTCTGTTGGGGTATGACCACACCATTCCAACACACAAAAGCTGCTTTAGAAAAAAACCCATACTTAATTACATTTTGGGGATGGGAGGAAAACGATTTCACTCATATTGTAATTAATTATAGGTCATATTTCATAAAAATATGGAACCTCTGGACAGTTAAATTAATACAGTAGGCATTGTAGGCATTGTGTCTGAGCTACTTAGTAGTATTCCGAGTAATGGTTTCCTGGGACTTAGACGACGATGTAAGCCTGAGTGCAACAAGTGCTGCTGGTTCGGCATTGGCATTCAGATAGCAGGGGGGTGCCTGAGAGGCCCCCTTCCTGCCTGCACCCGGCCGTCCTTGCAGGGACTTCACTTGAGTTGCTCAGCGGGAGCTGAAAATTTGATTTCCCCCCCCCCCCCCCTCTAAATGTTATTTCTTGCTCTCTTTCTCCTCCTCGTTCTACCCCGCCATCCTAATGTTCTTTTATCCCCCTCATCTTTCTTTATCCTCTACCCCCCTTTTTCACGACTGCCCTCCCTAGACACCATCTGTGTCTCGTCGGCTGTGTGTTCTGAATCTGAATGGTAACAAACCCAGTCTGCCACCAGGCTGTCCCGGAGCCCACTCCAAACTTTCCACCTGAACTTGCCGACTCATACTTCACAGCCCATTGGCACACTGTCTGCTGGTGCAGACTGGGTTCAATTAGTATCGGTTTTCTTTCAAATACCATATGGACACAGGTAACTCTGAGGTAGTTGAGATTTAGGTCACCAGTCATTTATTTTGTTACGCTGTCTTCGTCAGGTTAACCATAAAACACAAGCATTTTGCCAACAGCCAAATCAGTGTATGATGTGTGGGTTAACAAAACGAGACCCTGAAGAAAGTCTTTAGATTTACTTCATCCCTCACCTCCTTTCATATCTCACCCACTAACATGGGCAGAGTCCGATCAGTGGGGGGGGGGGGGGGTGTGTTAGTTAGTCGTGACCAGATCGCCACCCTGCGCGTAGTTGACAATTCACTGGACCAGATGTAGGGAAACACTCCAGTTCAATGGAGGGGTTAGAACGAGGCCAAAACAGCAGAAGTGGATCACATTATTTTCCCACTGTGCTCACAAATCTCTGACAGTAGATTGACAGAACTCCTAAAGCTTAACATAGAGAATGGCTATTTTACAGCTGGGAATTTCACTGCTGGGAATAGAGGTAAAAGGACTTGGATACTACTAGTGTAGTCAGTCATGTCCAAATACATCTGTTAGAGAACTATGTGGGTTAGTTCATATTGATGTGCGCATTACAGTAGCTAAAAGACACACACACCACTCTCCCACCATCTGTAGCTGTGTACACACACATTTGGCTGTTGGCCTTCTAGGAAAACATTTGGTCCAGCCTGTTGATGTTGGACAGGCCACTGTTCTGTGGGTAAATAAACACAGCCCTTCTGGTTTTAGTACTGAAGGGAATACAGTCAAATGAAGTACATAAATGGCCTGGAGCAGCAACCTACCTCCCACCAAGTCTAACCCCTTGGAGACCTCCTGGTGACCTGGGGCTTGGCCTCGTACCAACCTCTGACTCAAACACACTCAACTGGTGGATCATTCATCAGGTCAGACCAGTATAGTTAAGCCTGGCTTGGTCCAGTTTGACTCCGTAGTGTGAGAAGGCTATACTTTAAGCCAGCCAGCAATCGCCACTGAGCAGAACTGCTCCTCAAGACTACTGCATTGCTTTTATCCACATTTGACTTTATTTATATTTTAGCTTCTTTGCAGCCATTCACTTCACCATAGGGTTAAGTTACAATACACTAGTTGAACAAGTTTAGGCTCAGGGTATCATGGGAATTGGAGTGTACTCTACTAAAGTAAAAAGTATTGGTGCTTTGTATAATTTGTTGATATTGCAGATGAGAAGAGTAACGATGTGGATCTGTCTACGTGTGAGGACTGGGATGTGAAAACAATCACCAGCACGCTAAAGCTGTATTTGAGGTAAGGATCCTTTTGTGACTCAATCACTCAGTCTGCTACATAATCGCTAGGTTATGTATTCATGTCGGCTATTATGTCTTATTAGCAAGCTGTGGAGACTTTATGATAACTGTTCGTCATTGTCTGAGTTTGAAGTTATTCTACTCCGGGGGTAGAAGCATAAAATCACTTCCTGGAGCTCAACTCCTGCAATGCAACAGGACATTCACATTGCCGCATAGACATCCATGCATTTAAATTCAGACACATAATCAATCCACTTCATCAACCGACCCCGTCTCTCTGACTTCATTATTCCCAGTCGCTGTGTGTTCTAAGAAATCCGTTGTTGACCTAAGACTTAATTGGTAGGGAGTCTTGGCCACTTTCTAGGAAGAAGAGCTGCATCCCTGGCTTCAGGTAGTTTATCATCCATCTTTGAATGTATTGATTAGGTGACCAGGTGAAAAACAAAATGGTGTCCTGTGGCAGGTATTTTAACTAATTTACCGCCACACAACCAAGCAGTGATATGAATACATTAACTTGATAGGGATTTTAGTGTCATTGTTTCTCCTCTGATCAAATCAATCACTCAAAATAGGTTGGATGCCACATATTAAAGGAATCCTGTTTTTTTTTGTTCAAAGATGAGTCAATCGATTATATAGATTAAGTTATTGCTTGCTTTTTCAAATAGCAATTCATTTAACTGATAGTCCTAGATTTGAAATAAAAACACTATCTGCAAGGTAACTAGTTAAATGTACCCTAAAAGCTAAGCCAAAGTTCTGTTAGCTAACAAACAAACTCTCACTGCATATTCTGACACCAATGCAATTACGGTGTCCAACAGAAACTGAGTGGTATTTTCACTCTGTAGTGCTGCATAAACTGAAGGGATGTTAGAGGTTTGGTTGGTTATGGAGCGATTTACTGAATAAAATTATAGCCAACTTATCGTTAACCCAGGCCAGTCTGTTACACTTTCTTCTGCACTTGTTTTGGAATTAGTTCATTACTCTTGTTCAGTCTTCCATGTGCTGTAAAAGGTTTAGTTATCAAAATTAAATTATAAAAGATTGGCAAGTTCACCAGTGCAATTGCCATATAGCCTATTAAATAATAAACTTTGAGTGAGCCAAGTCTATTTTTCCATCAATTGAACAACAATAAATAAAGAGGATTTTAGCTTAGTGGTCAATGTAAAAGCATGGGAACTGGAATGGTGTCAGTCTGTCCTCTGATAGGCTAGCAGGTCAGAAGTCACGGCAACTTGTGTTGTGACTGGCCAGATTTTGCTGCCCGCCCGCAACCCTTACAGGAAGTATTTTGATGTTGCTTGCTGTGGGTCATGGGACTAACTCTCTCCCAGGCTGGTCCCAGATCTGTTTGTGAGCTCTTGCCAACTCCTATGCTCGTTGGCCTCCGAGTGGCGAAGTGGTCTAAGGCATCACTACAGACCCGGGTTCAATCCTGGGTTGTATCACAACCGGCCGTGATCAGGAGTCCCATAGGGCAGCGCACAATTGGCCCAGCGTTGGCCGGGGTAGGCCATCATTGTAAATAAGAATTTGTTCTTAACTGACTTGCCTCGTTAAATAAAGGTTCAATAAAAAATTGCTGTGAATTTTGCATGACTGCAGAAATGGATTTGGTCCCAGGCAGCGAACTGCCTTTCTGGTTTATGTCAAGGAATTTTTCCTGTTTCATAATGAAACCTGACAGTCAGCCAGTGGGATTAGTGTCAGGCAAGTAACCGAAAGGTCGCTAGTTTGAATCCCCGAGCCGACAGGATGGGAAATCTGTCTGTGCCCTTGAGCAAGGCACTTAACCCTAATTTCTCCAGGGTCTATGTTAGTGGCAGACCCTGCCCCATTCTCAAATGGTATCTCAGGGAGAGTTGGGATATGCAAAGAAACACATTTCCAACTCACCCATGCATATTAATACACTTTTATAAGCACTCACTAAATTATAATTAAGACATTTAGATTGCTACTGAGATATTGCAGCTGTTAATGTGACTGTCATTTATACATTGCACACGTCATATGATAAAATGTGTTACTTTTTTTTTACACAAGCAATCTAACAATCTAGGAAACCATCCAATCATATGATGTAATTAAACTCATCCATTGAGTCAGCTGAAACCTTATTACAGGCTTAAGTCTGCAGTAGAGACAGTAGATTTACTGTAAATCGTCCTGCAGCTCCATCCTCCATCTGTCTTCCTCTGGCCTGCTGCAGAGCCAGAGGGTCAGCCTCTCTCCTCCCCTGCTGCTCTGGTTCCTCAGGGGAGGCTAAGTGGCCTTGGCACAGGGCCTGGTGCAGCACCGTGAAAGGACCTTCAGAACTTGGTTATCTCACTGTGGCATGGTGCGCCATCTAATTCCATCCCGACACGGCCACATTAATCATTGTTGTGTGCAGACCCTATAAAACAGTGCTGCGTCTATTTCTGTCCCCCCCCCCCCCGTATTCTCCCGCTCTTCTGCGCTCTCTTTTGGTCTCCACCTCTTCTACTCGCTCTTCTCACTTTTGCTCTCTTATGCATTCTCTCTTTCTTTCCTGTCTCTCTCTTTAGGAGTCTTCCTGAGCCACTGATGACCTATGGACTCTACAAAGACTTTATCGCCCCTGCAAGTAAGTTTGGGCCGTCCTCCTCACTCACAATACAGTTCTGCTCAAAACAGATGTAAAACCACTCACAGGAGTGTAGAAGCAGAGCAAAGGAATACTTCTCTATTTTATTGCACGTTATCAATGAGTGCAATGCTGTGTGCATGACTAGCAAGTGTTTGTCTGTGAGAAAATTCATTGTCTAAGTGTCCCAGTGTAGTTAGGTTGGTTATGAATCATTTTCATTGTCTCAGTAGTTCTATGGAAAACGGATGCCAGCGTAACTGTTTTGAATGTTTCACATCTTGTAGTCTAAACAAATGCTTATTTTCCTCTAAAAGTGCCCCAGCATGTACCCATAAAGCCTTTCATGTGACCGAGAGATGTCTTCATCTCTCACACACACACACACACACACACTTTAATTCAACCTTCATCTGCCTTTAAAGTAACCTTCATCTGCCTTTAAAGTAACCTTTGGTTCTTTGCAATTAAGGTAACTTAAAAGGGAAATGTTACCACCTGTTAAACACTATAAATCCTAGTATCCTACACTAATGTCCTCAAATGGCCCAGTGACTTTGAACAGAGAAACATGAAATTTCTCTCCCTATATAATCTTATTCCAATAGCCTTCCTGAAATGTCCTGAGTAATCCTCCTAACATGAATTACCCTCAAGTCTCATAATTGGATCACGATGGAGTGTTTTTATCAGCTGTTTGCAATGCCCTCATAATGCAGGTACAGAAATGCATTAGCAATAAATATTTTCTGAAAGATGACAGCATCCTTAAGAAGCTTTATTCCCTTATTCAAATGCGTGTCGTTCCCATAGTAATGGGGGGGAGGGGGGGGGGGTGCACGCCGGCTGTTTCTGTGTGTGGGCAGTAGCCATCAGATGCCTGTGTGGGTGTGTGAGGAAATGTTTAAGGGATGATCTTGTGGGTTTTATCACAACCCTTTTACACGGTAGCTTCTGTAGTATAAAGCTATCTCTCTATAGCCAGCAACAGTAGCCTACATATCCTCTGGCAAAATGCACTCATGTCTAATATCAGCGTCAAACAGGAAGTTTGCTGTTCATCTCCATACTCTTTTATTTGCTGTTAACCCTTTACTGCTTTCTTTTAAATATGGAACAACCCGTTGTAGCCTACACTAGCTGATTTTAAGGCAATGTAAACCGCATCCGTTGTTTTCTTGTATGGTAGCTTGTACTGGGCTAAACTGACTTTTGTGCTGGCATTCTGTTACCAAACTTTGCATCTGCACTGTTCTTCAACTACATGTATTTTTGTAACCTTTTCAGTGAACAATTTCCAAAGTCGTCCTTGTGCATTGAGTTGTGGTACTTTGTTTTTAACTTAGAAATAATCCGATTTTGTTTGGCATACATTTTTAAAGTGAAGAAAAATGGTTGTCTCCACATTGTTACCTGCCTTACTGTAACTGCACCAATATTGACTAGAGCTGCCGACGATATTTAAAACGGACGACCCTGTGTCTCCAGTGACTAGATCCGGAGTCGGTGGTTCCACATCTCCTACTGTGACCGCTCCTTCCAGAGTGAGATCTGACTGCACCAGAGCGCTTGGATTGATTATCACGGGGAAATCCAAATCCTTCTTGTTCTATGCTGTGCAGTTTCTCTGTTGTGGAGTCTCTCCCCCTAAGGAATGGATAGTACAGCACTGTAATAACACATAAATGGTTGTTCTGTTTTTGGTGGATTCCAATTGTAAAAAGAGACAAGTCTCTTTGGCAGATGAGCCCTGCATACACATCAATCAACAACAATGCCACTATACATATACACATCCATTACACTATAAATGAAAAGCGCAAACAACACATGAAACGCATTCTTCATTTAAAAAGCCTCCTAATGTCCATCTGAATTTGCATGTCATTCCACATGAGGTGCAAAAAAACTAAGAGAGTAGTTTCTCTGTGGAGATTGAAGGGATCTCCAGGGTTAGCCATCCCGGAGTCTAGTAACTTAGACATATTTAAGGTTAACAGTAAGGTGTGGTGGAAGTTTATGCAAAGAGGGCTTTATAGACGAGTGCAATGCACTGTGATAAACTGCGTCCAATGGCTTCAATACCGTGGCAGCTGCATTCATAGACAGTAGTCAATAACCAGAACGTTGAGATACTCATTGGTTTTCTGCTATTTAACAGAACGCAGGACTTGCTCCTATAGAAACCTTTTAATTCTCAATTCCTTAACTAACTCATCAACATACTTTTAGAACAATAGCTTTTCGTCAATCCAGTTGCGCAGATATTTATAAGTCGGGATACGGTCAATGTGGCCTCCATCCAAAGTACATATGCATAATTCAGAACTTTTTGTGATTTGAAAAATAACATGTACTTAGTTTTACCTTCATTAAATACCCATTTGGATTCAACAAAGGATTTCTGCAGAGCAATAAAGGTGACTCCTACAGCATGGTGCTGGCAACACCTGGGTTGTGGGTTTGATTCCCGCATGGTCCACATAAAATGATGGCACTTCTGTAAGCGACTGTCAAATAACCTTGTTTGTCCTGTTTTTAAACAGAGGGTGGTAGTCCAGAGTCTCGTAGCCAAGCCATCCACTGCCTGGTCCACAAGCTGCCTGAGAAGAACCGTCTGGTCCTGGGGCTACTGATGAAACACCTGGCTACGTGAGTTAGCAGCCTCGGTCTCGTACTCTTTCTCCACTGTCCTTGTTCCATCCCCCCCATCTTTCTCTCTTCTGTGTGTCTGTCTCTCTCTTCCCATCAATCTTTCCTTTCTCATGTTCTGTTCCAACTAAGTGCAGGCAGAGAACTCCCTCCCCACCCTGTCTTAGAACATCCCAGCACCCTCCACAATAGTAGTCAGCCGTTTAAACTTCTTCAACAGTTCTCTTTGCCTTTAATGAAATGGCCCGCTCCCTCCATTTCCCACCCGCTCCTCTGGGTATACCCCTCTCTCCAAACTGGACCGTTAGCTGTTACACAACTCGCCCTTTCAGAGATTAGATAGGATCTGAGATTTCAAAATAATCTTTGCTAACATTACAAGGTTTTACCTCAGCAACTCGCTTTTTATTTTTTTACGACAAACTAAATAGTAGCAAATTGAAGATAAGTATATAATCCTTGTTCCCTGAGGCAATCAAAGTCTGGAGGATCTTATTTCTTAGAGAACCTGCCCCAGGGTTCTCAGAGTAGAAGTAAAAAGGCATTTAAGTGCAGCGATTGAAATTGAATTTGGATTATCCAGCATGAAATTCTTCCGACTGGAGTTTATTTTTTTATTTTTTTAAAAAATTGGCTGCGTGTGTGGGGTGTGTTTTGACTGTGTGAGCTTGTCCTGCAGGGAGAGAGGCAAGCTGAAATTTCACACCGCTGTCTGAAATGGTTTGAGAGATGTGATAAAGGAAGGTTGTCACTCGGTGACATATTTAGGTCTGCAAAGGCTCCCTTTCATGCATTTCAACCATCACTCTGCTGAATGACAATTTGTCATTTTATACATTTTTAAGGAGAATATCTTAACCGGTCTAATATTACTTTGAATTTAATTTGTCTTAACTTATGAACAACGTACATTTCTTACGAACCAAAATTGTAACAGTTGATTCACTTGATTCGTCTCTGTTTAAAAAAACAAATACAGCAACACATGACAACGCCTCTCCTGCATGTGACCTACTTGTTGTGTGTATGTACTGACGTATGTGGAACTGATAGATGCGCGTGCAGACTACATTTCTATTGTTTTTAAATGTATGTAAATTGTAGTCTTGTCTGATGTCTTTTTCGTTGTGTACAGAGGAACCCAGTAAGACCAGCTTTGGCAATTGGCTTAAGGCTAATGGGAGTCTAAGCTCTGCAGTTTTTGGCAACTCTTCAGTCATTCTAAAGTCAAGTGAAAATTCCTGCCCTAGAAAAAAACAACCCAACTTAGCGTCCCCTTACTGTGAATCGGCTGAAATGCAACTGAAAAAGTTCAGTTTGAAGGGAAGGTCAATGTTCTTGAACAATCTATGAAGTGGTGATGAACTGGGTAATGATGTCAGTCAGAACTCTAGCTAACACCTATGAGGCCAAGCCAGAGATGCTGTTCGAGACACCTCTGACTGACATAACAAGGTGGTAGCAACACCTTCCTTCCTTGGCAAACTGTCAGACAGACGTTAGTAAGCCGTCAGACATGGAGTAATCAGATCTTCAAAGCGAATTAGAATTTTCTAGCTGAATTCTTCACAGTATACAGGCCTTCTAAAGTGTATGTATCCCCCTAAGGAAAACATTTTAAACATCAGGGAAAAGCACTCTAAATCCCTTGTCTATGAATTCATGAATTGTTATCCTCCCTGGTCTCCCCATGCAGTGTGGCGGCCCACAGTAAGTTGAACCTGATGACGGTGGCCAACCTGGGTGTGGTGTTTGGTCCCACCCTGATGAGGCCCCAGGAGGATACTGTGGCTGCCATCATGGACCTCAAGTTCCAGAACATTGTGGTGGAGATCCTCATCGAACAACACGAGAAGGTAACCACTGGATTCTTCTCTTGAACGAAACCGACGTCCGAACACACTCCTGAGCAGTGGTGTAATGTACTCAAGTAAAAACCTTTATTTAACCAGGTAGGCAAGTTGAGAACAAGTTCTCATTTTACAATTGTGACCTGACCAAGATAAAGCAATACAGTAGAAAAATAAGTCTATATACGGTTTGAGCAAATGAGGTGAGATAAGGGAGGTAAAGGCAAGCAACAAAAAAAAGGCCATGGTGGCAAAGTAAATACAATATAGCAAGTAAAACACTGGAATGGTAGATTTGCAGTGGAAGTATGTGCAAGGTAGAGATGACTGGGTGCAAAGGAGCTTAATAAATACAGTAGGGGAAGAGGTAGTTGTTTGGGCTAAATTATAGATGGGCTATGTACAGGTGCAGTAATCTGTGAGCTGCTCTGACAGCTGGTGCTTGAGAGGGAGAAGTGTTTCCAGTTTCAAAGATTTTTGTAGTGTGTTCCAATCATTGGCAGCAGAGAACTGGAAGGAGAGGCGGCCAAAGGAAGAATTGGTTTGGGGGGTGACCAGAGATATACCTGCTACTTAAATAGTTTTTTGGGGTATCTGTACTTTACTATTGATATTTTTGACAACTTTTACTTCACTACATTCCTTAAGAAAATAATGTAGTTTTTACTCCGTACATTTTCCCTCAAACCCAAAAGTACTCGTTACATTTTGAAAGCTTAGCAGGACAGAAAAATTGTCCAATTCACGCACTTATCAAGAGAACATCTTTAGGTCATCCATACTGCCTCTCATCTGGCAGACTCACTAAACGCATGTTTGATTTGTAAATTGTCTGTTGGCGTGTGCTCCTGGCTATCCATAATTTGAAAAAAGAAAATGATGCATTCTGGTTTGCTTAATATAAGGAATTTGAATACGTAAGTTACTTTTGATACTTAAGTATATTTAAAACCAAATACTTTCACTGAAGTAGTATTTTTACAGGGTGACTTTTACTTGAGTCATTTAAGGCATCGTTACTTTTGCTCAAGTATGACAATTCGGTACTTTTTCCACCATTGCTCCTGAGCTTGTCCCCCTGACCACAGTAACATCTATAGACCCATCCTCTAATATTGTTCCTCAAAGCTGCAACCAGAGGAAAGCTTGTCTTAAACGCACTGCTGAGACTTGTCTCCATAGCTGGCAATGGGATTTTGAGGACATTGCCTAAAATGTCACTCAGAGCAATGTATAAGCATTTCCTCGTTTGTAATATTCTTCACATTTTATGAGTACAGTAAAACTTATTGAAATCCCTGTTTGTCTTTGGTTAGGGCTCTAAGACAAATGAAACTGTGTAAAGCAGCTTATTGATAAGAAGCATTAAATAGTTTTTATCTATGTGTTTGACATAATGTAGAGATGATCACTTTGAGCTGACTACAGAACCTGGCTGACATCATTCCATCTGCCCAGCGGTTGACGTACAAAGCAGAGATTCTCACTTTGCCCCTTTTTTGTGCTTAAATGATATCCAGTATGTCATGGTACTCTGACATCTACAAGGGTACATGGAAGGTCCTTTGCCTAGCCTACAGGGTTTAAGTCCCATTTTGAGCCATGCTACAACAGAACTGTAATCTGCTTTTAATTAATGTAAATAGTCATCTGCCTACATCTATAGAGTGGCTCAATTCCCAGAGTCAAAACAGAAAGGGTTGAGATTATGTGATCTGTATTCTGGCCAGCTATAAGATGCCAAGAGTACACCTAAACTCCAAAACATGAATTGACCATGGATTCCTTGTCAATTTCGAGCTCCTCTATTTCTAACAGTCCAAATAGAAAGCGCTCAACCTTCAACCACCAAGCAATTAAAGTTTTGGTGAGGAGACACTTCCATATAAATAATGTTCCAGAACTTCACCAGGCACAGCACAATTTGAATGAAGACTTGGTGTCAGAGCCAGAATGTAATACCATTGGACGCTTTAAGAAAAGTAAAGTGCTGAGCTGCAAGACGAGAGGTGAGGGAGTTTTGCAGCCAGACAGACTGACATTAGCTTTCCTCTCAGGCCCAGCGCCTCCCTCCCCTCCTCTCTCCCTCCCCCTCTCTCCTTCTTGCCAGACTGTTGATACCCCCAGATGCTAGCAGACAGTGTTTTACATTCACATCCATCTGCAGAGATTGCTGAAACTCTGCTGCTCTCAACCATATCAGATTTCTCTCACACTATTGTCCTTTTTTTTCCTCCCAACTTTCTTTTATTTCCTTTTACCTTGCTCTCTTCCCTCCCTCTGATCCTCTCTGCCTAATTTCTTTCAACTCCACATCCTGAAGTTAGTCTGTATGTCAACACATCCACTACGTAAGCCTCCTCCAGATCTACTGTCCGTCAGTGGGTCAGCAGCGCCTTGGCTCCTCTGGCTCCTGTTCATTATGCACTAAACGGCGCTAAAACCAAGTGTTTGTCCAATGAAAACGGTTATTTTTGTTTTCTATTGCAAAAATGTTTTCTGTTGGGTGATCTAATAAACACGATACTGCTTTCAGCAGCTTCCTTATTCCCTAGACTGGATTTGGTCCTAGTGTTTCGGGGTCTAAGTTTATGTTAACCCTGATGTAAGTTGCAAAGGAAAATCCAATGTGTTTTCCTAGTGCGCAATAAGTGAGCAAAGTGCATCTCAACTGTCCCTAGAGATACCCATGCTGCTAGGCTAAAGTGCTTTGCTATCTGACTTGTATCAGAGCTCTTCAAAACACATTTTACTAAGGTCAAATGAGGACATGCCTCGGCTCAATATGCTCTGGCTTTGCTTTGAGGGAGTAGTTAAACACATTTTGGTTATGCGCACACAGTATCCCCCGCCACTCACACACACGCTTACTCTTCTTGTTTCAGATCTTTGGGGATGTCCCAGGCGCGTCTTCCCCAGGGCTCTCTGCCCCCACCAGGCAGTCCAAGAAACTGTCGGTTCGACAGAACCGACCCCTTGCCGTCTATAATCCAAAGACCGTGGACCTGCAGACGGGTAAGAGACAGAGCCCTAACGTTACATCCTCAGCCAGGCTTGCTGAAAGGTTGAGTTGGAATGAGGGACCCCTACTCATGACTCAGGTATTTGACTAAACGATCCCAGTAAAGGTTCCTGTACTATATGAAGCTGGTGTTGCACCTTTGTAAACCTGCACAATAGCTAATATAAAGGGGACAGCTGTACCAGGCCTCTCCTCCCACACTGCTCTACCAGGAGAGCTTGGTGATTTAGCCTGACGTGACTTGACCTGCTGCCCTACTGTAAACCCCAGATCCCCAGCCCCCATCAGCTCCTCCTCCTGGAACATGACCTAAAGGAGGCCGAATCTGCTTATCAGACGGAGTCTCCTCCCTTCATATTGCTCCAGGCTTTTACCATTGGGGTATTTTAATACCTGGGATGAAAAATATATAATCCTCTCTTTAACCATATTGTGTTCGGAGTCTGTGGATTATGTTTTTAAAGTGATGTCTAACTACCTGGCTGAGAACGTTTTTAATTTTTTAAATATATGTGTGGGCAAATATACCCAGTAGATATGGGCGACTACGCTGAAGGCTGCGTCCGCACCTAGATTATGTATCCATGGAAAACTGATAAGCCAAGGGCTTTATTCTATGGGGCTGAAAATGGTTGAAGGAGAACTGAGGGCATCCATAGATTTGTCTATCATTTTTACATATGCAACTCGTGTGTTTAGAAGTTGAAATTAGTTAAACATTTTCACACGTCTTTGTGTGGCCGTAGCTTCAGCCCCTTGCAAATGTGTTAATACACTTCCCTTTCAATGGGGCAACTGTCCAACAGGTATTGAGTTTGAGGACACTGCAGTTTGGAGTGCCAGGAATATCATATTTTCCTGGATCAAATCATTCACGATCAAGTTTTGTTTTATACCGTACTCTATTTTCTCTCTGTGATGGACATCTTACATTTTTCCAAAACTCCGGTGAAGCAGAACATATACTTTTAACAATATGTTGACACGTTAGTGAAAGATATGACTGCCAGGGTTAGGAAGAAAATCCTGTCTCATTTGCAAGACAATGAACCAGGTACTTTTGATGATTTTTCTGGGCAGTTCAATCCTGTGTTTAGCTTTTAGCATTAGCCAGGGTTGTATTCGTTAGTCATCAAATGGAAGACTACTTGAACTTGTCCAATACTAAACACTTGTTTGCGCTTTCTTTATGAAAGGTTTTGCTACAGTAGCTAGGTTTCCATCCAATTGGCGACAGATTTTCATGTGAATATTGTCACATTTGTGTAAAATGATATGCACATTTTCCCACCCGACATGTTTCTATCAAACTAGCTCATTGTGCAGAGAAGGCTGTGCGTGGTTGATGTAGTGGACAAAAAAATATAGTTTTGCGGTTAAATTCAAATGTACCCCCCAAAAAATGGTTTCCATTTGAATTTTCAACACAAACTGTTACGTTATATAGCAGATGTTCCTATTCTGGTCTTATGTACGCTCTAGCCCACAGCTCAGTGCGGATAGGCTAAAAGAGATTATTATGGATAAGAACATTTTTTTTTTATGTATTTGTCTAACAGCATTGATCATGTCAGCAGAATAATCTCTTTATTATTTTTTTATTGGAAAGAGCATCAATCTCATCACTGTGCACTTTCACCACCCTGTGAAGTTCATCGTAGCTTATTTCATCTGTAGCCTAATAAACTGCATGCTTTTCCGTGTCAACGTATTGTTTGACTCCAAGTTTACTGTGATATGATAGTTATTATATCAATATTTGCGCATAAAGGTGTTTCCACCTCCCATTTTTTGCATAATTCATTTTACCGACACAAAAAAGATGCCACCATGTTGAGTGAACAAATTGTCTGCCAGCATTTATACAATTTGTACCAGCATTTCCTGTTTCCATAAACCCGGTTCGTGACTTTTTTAAAAATTTATTCGTAAGGTAATTAATCCACATATTGGCCAAGGCATTGTGTACAAAGCAGATGTTACATTCTACAAGAAGTCCCTGGTTTTGATTATTTGCTTCTATTTGGGTTGTGTTTTCTAGTAAAGTAATGAAGTAGTTCTGAATAGCTCATTTGGATCGTGTCAACATGTTTTGTTTTGACTGCAATATCCTCTTGATAGATGCTTCTCCTTAACTCTATACAGCTGACGGTAGTGAACGTTTTTAATAATGGTAGAAGAGAACGGGTTTAACTGGTTCCAGAGGCTCTAAAACCCAGACAGTCATCCATCTTGTGCTCAGTGCAACCAACAAAGCAACAGTTGCTTTTTCTCCGACAGCGAGACGGCTTCTTGTAGTTGTGTGGACTTTGTTTTGATACAATCGAGGCTAGATGTTATATATGGATTTTTCATGTGTGTCATCTATAAGACCTATTGTATACGGGCTGAAAAGCTACAGTATTTCATGAACGGCCCTTTTATGATCATGATTGTCTTCGACAGAATCTGCAAACACTTTCTCGCACAGCGCTGTCAGCCATTTGCTTTTAGTGGAGTACGGGGGGACCCTGCCTGAACATCACTCCTTTAATATAGACTCCCATAATCCAGAATGACCGCCCTGTTGCTTTGATCGGAGTGGTGGGAAAGGAAACGACACTTCCACATTTAAACAAGCAACTTCCTTTTCTAACTTTTAATTGCTGCTTAGGATCGTCTGTCCCTCCAGTTTTAAAAACAGGAACTAAGAGTTGTACTTGGCCTGGAACCTCCTAGCGTCCCTTAGTCATGGTGATCTCCTGGTCGTCCACTGCCACATTCAGCTGCTGTAGCGGCACAGGGTCATCCACAGAGCCACGTTTAACCTTGCTCCCCTAAATAAAGGACAAAGACGTTCTCGTCCAACAATTTGCTCTCAATGACTAACAGCCTTCTCCTCTCAGTGTTACCGACATCACCTGATGTCTGTTCCAACTCGGATGAGGCGTCGCTCGGCAGCAACGAGTCGGTGTCGTCCCAGTCGACTGCCTCGGGGACGCCTCCGGAGAAGGCCAACCATGCTCCCCTTCTCGCCAGCCTCAGCACAGACAGCCCAGGGTAAGTGGGTCTACATGGAGAAATGCCTGCGGTTAACCTCCGCTTCAGTCTTTTCAGATATTCTGGTAACTTCAGTTGCAAGTAATGTATCCTGATTGGTGTCACTATAGGATCAGCCATCATTACATCTCTCCATGGCAAAAGAGAAGCCTGCTTTAAAATGCTGTATCTAATACAGGCTACCAACTCTCCTGAAATAGTCATTCATTCTTAATCACTCTAGCTGAACTTCTTCTGCATACCTAACTTTCCCCCAAGTCACCCCTCCACTACCATCCACAATAAGATCTGTAGCCGTCTGGCTTCACCCTCTCAAACTCCGACAGTCTGGAAGAGCTAACGTGTTGCAGTGGGATTGAATGTTGTTTTCTCTACTCACACCACTTAGTCACAGACGGGGACATTTTGGTGTTGCTGGCTCCATTCATACCGCAAACCTTCATATCTCTTTAATTGAAACTCTATCTCTGTCTCTGAGAAACTCTTTGAGCTGAATATATCGCTAGTGTCATAACCTGCCCAAGAAAATATGCATTTTATTTGTTTTTTTATTATGTGGCACAGGAAGTAAATTGATGCCTAATTCCTCCTGTCTACCCCTTCCCAGTCTCCATGTACATATGCATGTCTCTCAATTTCCTTGCTTTCTCACTGCTCTCCTCGCGCTCGCTCTCCCCGCGTTCACTTTCTTCGCTCTCCTCGCGCTCGCTCGCTCTCCCCTGCTCGCTCTCTTCCCCCTCTATCCAACCCTTCTCTGAAGTCCTTGGTTTCCTTTAGTTGTCTCCAGCCCACAGCTTGCCTTGAATGCTGATGCGAGAGCTAATAATAATATTGGGTTAGACTGCAGATGTTGGGCTGCTCTTTGTCTCTGCAGTGTCTCATGTCTGCAGATTCACCTTGTGAAATAAACTTTATTTCTGACTCCCTCTACCCCTCGCCCACTTTCCCTCCCTTTCTCTCTCTGAGATGCTCAGAGTGCAATGAGTTCTTCTCACAAGACATACGAGCTGTAAAACAACAAAATTAGCACATACTTAACTGAGGAGAATTAATGATTTCGCTTTGGTTTTCAACGTGTATGTGTGTCTCTCGCTCTCTGTGTCGCACCTCTAGCCTTGGCTCCAAGTCGCCATGGTAGACAGACGGCGCTACAGTGGGTTACATAACCAAGACTAGTTTTTTTCCATGTTTTCCCACTTCGTGGCTTTGCCTCTCCTCCAGTGGAACGGAAGGAGTGACCGGGAGGGGGTCGTGAATATCGCCATTATTTGTTTGGGAGACAGGTGGCGGTGCGTCAGCCGTGTAAATCGTATTGGCTTTGGGAGATATTCTAGTTCACTCTTATAGCTCAGCTCTGACCTTTTATGAAGACTGCCGTGTGAGAGCATGGCAGGGAGCACCTTTCTGGCAGAGGCCACGTCACTTGCCACCAAAAAAATGCGTGGGAGGTGGAATGAGTGTATACAGTAGGTAGCTTGTTTTCAGATCAATTTGTGCTGCCTTGGCAATTCCTGTTTAGCTTGACGGTGACATTGACCATAGGAGTTGCCAAAACGGCACAAACAGATCTGAGACCAGGCTAGAATAACTACCAGCCTCAACACTGGAACGTGAAGTCACTGTGATGTGGTGCTTACTGCTCAATATCTGGAATTGTACCTAATTAGTACATCTTAAGCTTTTACCTGGAAAAAATGACATTTTATACACATTTTCAACTACAGACACTATTTTCTGTAGAGTGATTTATCATCTCTGCCAACTTCAGTGTCTCATCTCAACTCCCCGTGGCAGTCATTTCCAGACCTGGAGAGTGAGACTGTAATTCTGCCTCTTCTCCTCTTCCTCCCCATCCCTCTCTGTTGGTGGACAACTGTGGACAATAGAACAGGGTTTCCTGCCCACCCAGATTGAAGGCAGTTGTTTGTTGGTGCTTACCAGCTCAAATCTATTGTATTTGTCAAATGCGCGTGTTTAACAGATGTTATTGTGGGTGTAGTGAAATGCTTGTGCTTCTAGCTCTGACAGTGCAGTAATATCTAACAGTTTCACAAGATGTACCCAAAATACACATCTTAAGTAAGGGATGGATTAAGAATGTATACATATGTCAGAGCGGCAGCATTGGACTGAGTGATATAGAATACAGTATATACATATGAGATGGGTGATGCAATATTTACACACAACTATACTATTCTAAGGTATCTTAGTCACTTTAGAGTACAGTTTATACATATGAGACCCTGCCCGCCTCTCCTCCAGTAATCAGTGATGTGGAAAGTCTCTCTTAGCCTAGAAAGAGGAGCAGTAGAAAGTCCCCCATTGGCAGACCCTACCAGGCCTGGAGGCTGTGGGGTTGAATTCCTTTCGTGCCATACGGTAATGGGAACCAGCAGTGCACCTCTTTTGTACAGTGACTGCCCCCATAGCCACACGATTATAAAACTAGTGGGAGCTGAACTGGTGACCGGAGGGCTGCTAGTGTCTGATCCCAGGTATCATCTCCTGTCCTGCTGCGTGCCCTTGGGCAAAGGCACTTAACGCCAAAGCTGCTCTTGATCCAGGGGCACTGCTCTGTGGCTTACCCTGTGCTTCTCAACGTGCATGTTTTATTTGTGGGGGGTTTAGATGGGCAGTTGGACGAATTTCAGTTTTTCACAATGGACACAGAATAACTAGGCTTGAGTTGGGGCATGAACTCTACAAGGTGTCGAGTGTTCCACAGGGATGCTGGCCCATGTTTACTCCAATGCTTCCCACAGTTGTTGACTGGATGTCCTTTGGGTGGTAGGTCATTATTGATACACACGGGAAACGGTTGAGCATGAAAAACCCAGTAGTGTTGCAGTTCCTGACACTCAAACCGGTGCGCCAGGCACATACTACCATACCCCCTCTGGACAGTTGAGCTAACATAGGCTAATGCGATTAGCATGATGTTGTAAGTTTTAAAAAATTCCCCAGGACATAGACATATCTGATATGGGCAGAAAGCTGCACTTCGTTCAAAACTTCGTTCGTACATTGTTGCCATCTAGTGGCCAAAACCAAAATTTTGCCTGGGCTGGAATAATACGTTATAGCCTTTCTCTTGCATTTCAAAGATGATGGTACAAAAAAAATCACCGTTTTTTTCGTCTTTGTATTATCTTTTACCAGATCTAATTTGTTATATTCTCCTACATTATTTTCACATTTCCACAACCTTAAGTGGTTTCTTTCAAATGGAATCAACAATATGCATATCCTTGCATCAGGTCCTTAGCTACAGGTAGTTAGATTTGGGTATGTCATTTTTAGGCGAAAATTGAAAATGGGGGTCCGATCCTTTAAGAGGATCTTGTCTTGGTCATTCACCCTCTGAATGGCACACACATACACAACCCATGTCTCAGTTATCTCAAGGCTTAATCGTTCTTTAACCCGTCCTCCCCTTCATCTACACTGATTTTGAAGTGGATTTAACCAGTTGCATCAATAAGGGATCATAGCTTTCACCTGGTCAGTCTGTCATGGAAAGAGCAGGTGTTCCTAATGTATTGTAAGTTCAGTGTAAGGAATCATATTTCAATATTAAACACATTAAACACAGATTAAAAACAACAGATGTGTAATTCGAGGCTCTGATATTTTGGTTAACGAGAGAGACAAAATATTTTCCTGTCTGGCTTAGTTGTAATTTGTTTTTGGATAAATCCATTTTCCACTGTTCATTTGACAGGTTTCTAGAGTGACCATGTTGAATACTTTCCCAACCATTTTATCCTGTAATCATTTCGGTATCTAGTTACTTGACAAGTCCGTTCCAGATCTAAATAATTGCCATTTCATTATTAGCCTTCACTTGTGTAGTAAAGTCACGACTTTTGTGACTGAATATTTAGATTTGAGCCTATGATTTGATTCTGTTCGTTTTTGTGTGTGTGGTGAGAAGTGGGTGAGCGTACCCTGTGTTGTCACTAACATGCAATTGTGTTTGCCTGTTTTAGTGCCTGTATACTGTGTGTGGACACACACATCCACTCTGCCCCCTTTCCCCCTCATCACCCTACCTTAGCAGTGAAGAGTACATCTCAGCACCAACCCTTAGGTGGGTGAAGTGACAGTGCTGCTGTTGGCCCAGGCAGAGGGCCAGGCAGACGGTGTGCTGTGAGGACGGAGACTGAGGTTAATGAGTGGATTTGCTGCAGCGCTCCGTCCCCGTGGAGCAGCTGAGACACCAGTGGCTCCTCTCCACACACACACACTGCAGAGCTATAAATCACCCACACCATCCGGCATCCACTGCACTGACTGAACCTGATGGAGGGAGAGGTTGGAGAGAGGGGGGACGGATAGATGAAGGAGAGACGCCATGCCTACACTTGAGAGTTAATACAGTTTTCGTATTCTGATCGTGGAATTCTGAACACGTCATGCATCTACACTTACATTTTAAGTGTCTACCGTGGCCACAGTGTGTCCAGATTCCTTTTTCCTGCTATATTAAAATGCCAGTATGCATTCTACAAACCTTGGAATAGGCTAAATATGGTAACACAACAACAACTTGATGGCAGTAGCTAACTACTGTAGCTAACTAGCCAGCTAACCTCTATAGCAAGCTAGCAAGCAAAGCTAAATGGATTGCAAACAGGTTAGACAAACTTTTTTTTGTTTGGCTAGAGTTATTCAAAATGTAAGCTAGCTGGCTAGCATTTGAGTCCAGAAAACACGTTCCTCACACGCTAGGAACGTATGTCCTCTGACTTTATAATAAAAGGGTGACTCTGTCCCAAAACACGTTTTCTGGAGACTCGTGGGAGGAGTGCTGATGACGCGATTGCGTCCAGACTGAGGAGAAATCCACACACAATGCAGCCCTGACCACCTCCTGAAGTGGTCAGACCGATCTGAACACAATCACACCACAAAGCCACTTTTGTGCATCTAGGCCCGTCTATTCAATGCAATCTTCGTATTCTGATAGCAGAAGTCATGGCCAGAGAGAGGTAAGACTATGGACTATGTTCCCTCATTCCCATCCCACCTGTAACCCCTGCCCCCCAGGCCCTCCCAAGCTGCTCCCTCTAATTGTATTTTAGTGTCTCTATGGGAGCAGCGGCTAGAAGCAATTTACTCATTACGCTGTATTAGCATGGGCCCCGGGCAGGGAAGGAGGGAGGGCTTGACGCTGGCTGTCCCTCTCAGCCCCTCTGTGCCCTGGCTGGCCCTGCTCCGTCTCTGGAGGTTAAAGTAGGACGAGACTTGACGAAGAGAGCATAAAAGAGCGCAGACGCACTCTGCCCCCTCCGTCCCCCTACTTTAGCGTATGGTACAAGACACCTTTACTAGTAATGGTTAATAGGATTGGTATAGCTGTTTTAGGGTGAATGGTCATGTCTATAGGGTGTCTCCTCTTATATCCATTTAGTGAACAGATGTTGTTATGGGCTGTGACCTCCCCAGGTAGTTTATAGAGGACAGTTGAATTAGTGGGGAAGTGGAGGCTTTACTGTTAAGGGAATTGTTTTCCCCTCCAGTTACACTGTGTTCAGGCTAAAGGACCTCTGGTAATGGTTCTCTAGAACATTCTCTAACTTTCTAAGTTGGTGATACTGTTTTTTTTTTTTTTTTTGTCTGTCCTGAGATCAGTGGAAGTTGTTCCTTGGAGGAAAAGACAATTTATGGCTCTAAAGAAGAATGGGTCAATCGCATGTACTTTTTATACCATTGGACTAATCCATACTTCAAATATCAGTAAAACAAGTGGTTAAAATGTAGGACATTTATTTTCAAGAATATTCAAGCAATGCTTCATAAGGACAGCTGTGAACTTCCCCAGATTTTAATAATTATGCACCTACTCTCAATGTTTTATTCACAGGGGGTTGTGCCGCTCGTCTCTCTTTGTTCCTCTCTCTCTGTGTATGTGTTCCTCTGTCTAAAATTTGCTCTCCCCGGCATTCTGCAATCCGCATGTTAAAGGCAGTTGAGTTGCCCTGAGATGGTGTGGTGGTCAAGGGTATTATCAAAGAAACAGCCAGTGTTAATTCAGACCCAATATGAGACTGTTTATTTTTTAATTTTGATGAATTGTCAATAGTTTCTAAAGTGATGACCCTTGATTCTGTGTCCTGCTGTGCTTCACAAAGGGCCAAATCTCTCCTTTTGTTTTGCTCTTTCCTTTTTGAAACACTCCACTGATTTTGTCCTTTAAAAAAAAAAATATCTCACATAAATAAACTTGTGTAGAATTTTCTAAATGTGCCCTTCACTACAGAATTGTTTAAAAAAAAAAACTACAAACAAAGGTAATTAGAACAAAACCTGTGAGTTTCTGTAAGCCTTGCCAAGGCTGTGTAGATTCTGGAGGTGGAATATTAATTGGCTGCATGTGAAAGTAACTAGCTGTTAAGTGTGGTGCTCTTCCCAGCCTCTTCTCTCTGCCACACACTGTCCCCTGCTGAAATCCCCTCTGGCTTTACCCCCACAGCTCAAGGGCACTAGCCATTAAAACCTCAGACTCTACCTCTCACTCCCGAACAATTGCTAATGATTTCAGTGTAAATTATAGCAGTCGTTTTGAGATGGCTGTGTACTTTTTAAAGTTCTTATTATGTTGGTGACTACAGGGAATTAAGCATGTTTAACTTAAACAACTTGAAATATGCGTTTGAGAAGGGAATTCACTTTTCAACTTAACGATGGCGGTCACCTAGACCTTCTCACTGCAGTAAAATACAGATGGGAGGACATTAACCATTCAGTTAAACATGCCGCAACAATCTGAGTTCATAGGCTTCACACGGGCCAGGGAAAAGACTAAGACCCACTACTGGGTGGATGCAGTGGTCACTGACTTTGTTGGCAGACCACTGTCTGGTGTCATTGGGATTCTACTGTAGGTATTTGGTATCTGGTTATATATGTTTGACCCTCTGTTCCCTCTTGACTGCAGGGCCTGCATTGCTGTAGCAGCCTCGTGGCTCAACTCTGGAGCCCTGACCAAAGCCAGTTCTGATGGGGACAAGACAGTGGATGGGTAAGCGCATGCGCACACACAGGTATTTGAATGGACTCTGTGGGAACTCTGTAGACATGAAGCCCATAGTTGGGCTACCTACCAGACAATGATTAATTCAAGCTTTCAAATTATGCTGAGGAAATTGCACAATGCCAAGTCATAATGGGCAATCCATTATGTTATTTAATATATATACAAAAGGCCTGTTCCTCCAGATGCAGTAAGAATACCTTCTATTCAAAAGAACAAATCCCAAAGTGCAGGTGAAGATTATTGCGGTGACAACTCGGCTTCCGCAAAAGTTTTTCAGTTTGAATAGATGTTATGTTTTGCTCTCCAATGTTGTTGTTGTTGCAGAGTGTAGGTATATGAAATATTTATCAGGGTATGAGGTATTGAAGGCTGAGTTTTCTACATAGTTCTCAACTGGCAGCAGGCATTACTGTTTGCAAAGGGGGCACAACAACAACAAAAACCTTGCCGAATAAACACGTTATTTTGTCAAGGCCAGAAAAGCATCTTCTCTAACCTTTGCAGGGCTATGCATGCATATAATGTCTTAGACAACCCTTTTACCTCACATTCACTTTAAGAATGTAGCGTCAGTGTCTAGGTCTGTAACCACTACGGGTATAATATTTCATAAAACCGTGCCAGGAGAGGAACTCAGGAATTCCATTCGGCTGTTCTGTGTGTTAGAAACCTGCTTTAGAGTTGCCCTGCTCTTTATCTCAGTAGAACCATAATGGGTGTCTATCGCTGTGGCCTGGTGCATGTCTGCAGTCTGAGATGCATCCACACTGACCCTGTGTCTCAGAGGGGGACGGTGGTGTGTGGACTCGCTCGCCAGGTTCAGATAGCGGCCAGACAACACTCCTCTTGGTTTGCGCCACCCCCTGAGATACCCATAGTCCTCTTGGTTCGCGCTAGCCCCTGACATACCCATAGTCCTCTTGTTTCGCGCCAGCCCCTGAGATACCCATAGTCCTTTTGCTCATTTTCTCCCTGCTGTTTCAGTACTGATCACCTAGCCTAGATTGAACCGTGGAGTAATCCTCTGATCTCCCTCTCTCCCAAAGCCCCGCCAGCTCACTGATTGTCTTCATTTTTCAGTGTCACCGGTGGCGGCGGCAAGAGAGCCATGGCGGTGTACCCGTGCGAGGCCGAGCACGAATCTGAGTTATCCTTCCAGGTCGGAGCAATATTCAGCGCCGGTAAGTGTTATCGCTCCGACAACGGTCGCTCACTCAAATCTCAAAGAACCGCCGGGCATATTGGATTCCTTGAGGGAACCAGTAACAGGACAGCCCAATCTGATCTTGAATCAGACTGAGTGATGGATAGAGGGAGAGAGGCGAGGTCGTGACTCTCCAGTCCATCTGAAAGGGGACTTGACAGAGCTCTAGTCAGTCAAGGGAAATGGACTTGATATGAGTCTTTACAACAAGAGGATATGTAATTGCTGTTGATAAGATGTGTCCGTGGCTGGGTATTATCAATGAGGGCTTACTCAAGTATGCATATGGGCTGGGGTTCCTGAAGATGCAAGACACTTGCCTAGCTACCCATCCATAGGCCTCTTGCAAAACGATGAGATATTTGCCATATGATTTCTAGAATGCAAACACAATCTGACAGTTCTGATTGGTCCCAGAAACTGATGGGTTGGGCCAGAGCCAGCCTCCATGATGACTTTATCAACTTTGATTTGTTAGAGATTGAATCGCTGATTCAATTTGTTTTGTACAACTCCCCTCAATGACTTCTAGGATGTCAGATTCAGACTGAATGTATATAGCAATTTTAATAGAGCAGAGGAATTAAATTCATGGTGAGTGGTCAGGCAAGTGAGACACTCTACTAATAAAATATCTGGTATGGGGTTGTTTTCCAATTTGAGTTTAACTGAGGTGTTTGAGATTGTAACTCAGATGGAAAATATAAAATGTATGCCCTCGAGCCAAAAATATTTGAAAAATATATGATTCACTGTCTCATATTGAGAATCCAACTATCTCAAAGCCACAGTCAATTGGCAGTGCATGGGTCGACAAATGAAAGAACCCTTGACAAAAGAAGTGTTACAGTATGAGGGCAAATATGGCCAATCGCTTGACTAGAGACTTATATTGGCTTGCGCATACCTAACCAAACATGGTCTCAACCTATTTGATCAATAATAGTTTTAATAATGGCACAGCTTGTTTTAATATCATCTTGAGTTTTCCATCTCATAAGAAATTGTATCACATGAAATAATATACACCACAAGCAAGGGAGCCAAATATCACGTAGTATAAACATTTTAGAGAGATGGGTTAGAAAATACTAAAGTTATGCATTAACATATCTCAGCCCATTTCACTTTAGTCAAATATACAGAGGAAGGAATCCATTGGTGCTGTATTTTGCTGCCAATTTACTTCCGACTATCATTATTTCATATTCAGTCTGAAGATGGTCCGGCACCATGGGAAGACCAACTTAAAAACGTTTTCAAACATTTTGCAATACAGAACTGAAATGAAGAATTCTGATTAGAGAAGTCCCTCCCTGTATGTCTGTTTTAATCCATTTAGTGCCAAATGAACATGTCCCTGTTCTCTGAAAAGCTTATCTGTGCCAAACACAGCCTACAATGATACCCTCGAGTCATTCTCCCAGCAAATGGGGTACATTACCTGAACGGACAAAATGAGGATGACATGGCAAGGGGACATTGCCCATCACTTTCCGTAGTTGCTGAGTATTTCCAGACCACAGAAAGTTTAATTTTTATTTCCACCACAATTTCATTGTTTGCTGAGATGATGGTTGTTTATATACTCTATCTAGGCCGACTATAAAATGTCAACTATAAAGCTCTGAGCAAAATTCTCTCTCACTGACACAGCCATCTGTGTTTTCTAACACTGATGAAATGCAGTGTGTTTACTCCTATCTCACCCTGTCTCCTGGTACCTTATGTTCCCATCTGCAGTGGCACCTTCCAGAGAACCTGGCTGGCTGGAAGGAGAGCTGGAGGGGAAGAAAGGCCTCATCCCTGAAAACTATGTGGAGATGCTGTAGTCCAGAACCTTAGCCTGTATACTCTGTGGAAGACTAGCCTTGTCCCAGAGCTGTTTGTGCTGTATACCTTTATATGGTCATAGTCATTACCAAACTGTGGACGTTTGCTATACAGCAAAACATTGTTGGGAAGACCGCACAAACAGATCTTGGATCAGGCTAGTGGAAGAGGGGTCACGTCATCCCTGACAATCTACGTCTAGATGCTGTATGCCAAACCCAAGGGTCGCCTGGCCTGCTACCATCTATGGCTGTATCTCGCCCAACTGTCACCTTATACATGGTATCCATGAAGTCGATGATGACACACTCCCATTCTCAAATTCATACTTTTTCTTATGCCTTCAACTCTCACGTTCCCTGCCCGGCGAGTACTATGCGTTCATCAACACGTTCATTAACTTTAATGCAGAATAATAATAATAAATATCCCCCAGCAATGATGTACAATCCATTATCTTGGATATAGGAAAGAAAGTAACATTTTAAGGTGCCTTACAACACCAAGACCGTTGACATGTATTTACTGAACGGGTATGTTTGGAAAATGATAAAGAGTTGTGTTCCGTGAAGAATGTCTGAAATACTCTTCAAGAGGTGCTTTGGTATATTGTGATTTATTTAATTGGCACATTGATTGCATTTTTTCTTTTTACCACAATATTAGCGTCCTTTTTTTTCATTGTTTTTTTCAAAGTATGGTATCCACCGTTGTGACTGATTGTACACTGACATGCCATAGAGGCAGTCATATTGGAATGGTTCTCCTTCGATCAAACCATAGAAATATAATTACTAGAACGGTTCTTGTATTTCTGTGGTTCAAACACTCTTCCTCTGCATACTTGACCTAGCCATTCAATGATGTCTGAGCTTAGACTAGTTATCGGGTCGTTTCCACTTCAAAAAGCACAAGGAGGATTTTGACACCCACCATCTCAGATTGTGATGAAATCGTTTCTGTAGTTACAGATAAGATTTAGCATTCCTGAAACATAATTTGATCTCTAAGAATTTAAGTTAATTGATTGCACCCATATTGGCTATTTAAAATAATAGGATTTAAATAATCTTCAATAAATATAGTAACATTTGACCATAATTCTTCCTACCAATGAGTAAGACATGAGGAATCCAATAGCCACCCACATACCCCTCACACTCCTCCCCAATTGCACCCCACAACCAGTATACAGTATCAGTTCTCTGTCTAGAAAGTAGTATGGAGCTGCGGCTTGGAGTGTTGCTTCTTCATCCTATAATGTATTTCCTGTGAATCTGGTGGGGGGGGTTCCCCCTGTTCAGAGAAATTAGCCATTTTGAAGTCGCTGGCATTACCATAAATTAGTGTGAGTACCAGGTTTTTCCTACTATATGCTGCTGTTCCTGCTACTGCCACACCCTTTTATCCATGTTGCTGGTCTCTTGTGTTTATTACATGGGTCACAAAATTGCCATTAAAATTTACTTTGCAACTTTGGGTAGAAAAACCAATAGCTTTTGCTCATGATGAAACTAAATTGTGGCCATCCTCATAATTCAAGCCAGTCCTCCATGAAAGCAATTCAGGTTGTCCTTCTCTTCGGCATAATCTGTGTCCAGGAAACAGCCCCTCTGTGTGGTTTGTTCCCTTTAAAAAAAGGTCTGGATTAGTTTGACCATTCCTGGTGAATAAACAAACCATTAGGCTACAGCAGTTCTAATGGGTTCAATGGGAAAAGTCCCAAACACACACTGTATAGTATTTTGCAATGGTGTTGGGTTTAATGGTACAAGTTGCTAATCACACAACATATATTTTCAAATAATTATATTTAAAAAACGTACAACTGCCATGTAATAGTTTATGATTTTGTTAGGGTTTTTGTCACATTTTAGTCACTAGCCCATTTCTTCAGAGTTTTGGGCTTATAGGAAAAGTTTTCATGAGAATTGCACCATAGGTGTTGCCCACTCAGCTGCCATTTGTTGGGTTGAATCATTAGGCTGCTAAGACAAAGACTAACTGAATTGCTTTCATGGATGACTGTCTTGTCTTGTGAGGATGACCACACAATGTATCAAAAGCTATTGGTTTTCTACCCAAAGTTGCAAAGAAAATGTTGCAATCTGTTTAATAAACACGAGACCAGCAACATTTACAGAGGGATGTCTCAGTAGTAGGAACAGCAACTTCAAGTTGACAACCTGCTACTTTCAGACTAATATTTGGTAAATAATGCAAGTGATTTCAAATGGCAAATTTCTCAATGGGGGGGACACCTGATTCAGAGGAAATACGTTACAAGCCGCAGCTCCATACTACTTGTTAGACAGAACTGATGCTGTATACTGACCATTGGTGTGGGGGTCCTTGGGTGGCGTTTGATAGGAAAACCTTTGGTCCAAGTAAGATGTTGGGTACTATTTATTTATTGAATATTATGTGAATCCTGTAAATTACAAGGGCCAATTTGGATGCAATCAATTAGCTTCATTTCTCAAATAAAATGTCAAGAAAATGATGTTGCAGGAATGGAAATCTTATGTTTCAAAAAGAAACATACAGAACATACAGAAATGGCTTGCTGAAATGACATGGAATGCGTATCTAAAGTTCTAATCAATTCTTTAGGTGTGACCATGTTCATCGCAGTTATGTATGGGAATGTGCAAAACAGTGGGGTTTTATTGAAAACCGGTTTTATAGATCCAAATTTTACGGTCAATCTTTCTGAACAGAATTTACGAAAATTAGATGACGTTCACATCTAATTTTTATCATTCTGTACCAAATTGACAAAATATTTTATTACCACGACCACAAATGCAGTATTTTCCAAATCGTATTGTTTATGGCTGTGTATATAGTTATTTTAAAAGGCCACATAAAATGCCAAGTATATTCTATTCTAAAGCCCTTTTAAGTGGTCTCATTTGGAGTGGTTTTTACAATTGTAAGTGTACTAAACACATCACAATACTTTTATTCTATTGCTGTTCAAAAAAGCCGGTTTCATTTTTCTAAGAGCTTTTGTTCTCTCATTTTGCATTGCAGTAATTTAAGACTGATTCATGACATGTCTAAAGGTCTTGGCATCCATTTCAATTTTGTAACATTGGATGTCCTCTTGATCAATGTTAAATAAATACATTTTCATTCTTTACCCGATTATGTATTCTTCTGATAACTGGAGAGTAGATGGACACTGCAGACTGAAATGGTCTTCCCAAAAGAATATTTGATATAAAGTAAAATGGCAACTCCACTGAATCTTTTCAAAGAAGTTTGTTGGACTGTCAGGACTTTCTGTGGAAGAACAATTGAATAGAATATATCAAAGGTTATCATTTTGGGGCCCCAAAAATAATTAAGAAATGGACATCTTTGGCTACTGCAGTTTTTAATGAATCAACCTGCTTGTTCTAGTGGTACAAATTAACAGTATCTGTGTTTTAAGTACATTGAAATCATTTGAAGTCTTACTGAATGTTTCCTTTCTACTTATTGAGTCATTGGATATTCAGTAGACATTTCTCTATAGACACTGCAGAGATTTTTCATCACTGATTCAGTCTGCTACAGCCCGACTGTCTGCAGTCGAGTTGGTCTTCCACTTTATAATGGTGGCCTACTTAAATTTGCATTATACATTAGGATAGACCGACAAAGCTCTAGTCCAGTCTATTGGAGCTGTACGACTACAGTATTTTCCGAAGGATCATAGGCTGTGTCAACAGGCCACGTGATGTCTCTATCAAACCTCAATTCTCCACTCACATGTGAGAATCCTTGGGATTTCATCTGGCGTAATTAATGTACAAATTGCTTCCAGCGGGCCACTGGGATGTGATGCAGTGTTAGATAATTATCACGCGTCGTTGGCCTCCCAAGTCTTGCCGAGTTCAAAACAACGGAACTCCGAAATCTGACTTCAGCGCATTCAAGACCGCTTGGAACATGATGGGGGGGGACTAGCTCCGACTGGGAAACATTGTTTTGAATGGTCAGCCAAGTCGGAAACTTGGGCCTCTTTCTAGAGCTCCGACCTGAAGATCACTGACGTCATGATCTTACCTAGTTTTATTTATTTATTTTCCCCAGAGTTCCCAGTTGTCTTGAAAGCACCATAAGACATCCACTCTTACGTAGTCTGTACTGGAGAGCAGGGCATGCCGACTAGCTGGGCCGGATGTTTAGGCTAAAAATAAATACAGGGTGGTCTGTGTCCAGGGGGGGGTAGTGTGGTGGGGGGGAAGTAATGGTGAAGGAGGAGTCATGGCTCGAAATGAAGATGGCAAAAGAGGAGGCTGTGACAGCAGTGGTTACATAATCAAACAAAGCTGAGCTAATGAGACTCAAATTATTCTCACTATCAGACTGCCTCGATTTTGTCTCTCACTCTGTGTGTCTTCACTATCTGCCTGTCTCTCTCTTTGTCTTTGTGTCGCTTTAATTTGCTCTTTTTCTCTTTTTGTCTCATCTCTTTTTTGCGTTTGTCCATCTTACACGGAACCCAAACAGGCTGCGCTTGCGACATCGTGCATAAATGTATTTTGTCTCCCTACACCAAACGTGATCACGACACGCTGCCTGAAATGCACAAGGTCCTCTACTCCAACAATTAATCCACACATAACGGCCAACCGAATCGTTTCTAGTCATCTCTCCTCCTTCCAGCCTTTTTCATCTTTGAATTTATATGGTGATCCATCTAAACTTTCATAGTATTTCCATGACGACCGGCAAAACGGTTTGTCTTTCAATCGCCTATGTGGGTATAACAAATGAGGAGATGGCACGTGGGTACCTGCTTCTATAAACCAATGAGATGGGAGAGGCAGGACTTTCAGCACGATCTGCGTCAGAAATTGAACTGACTTCTATTTTAGCCCTTGGCATCGCAGACGCTTGATGGCGCGCGCAATAATTGAATAACATGGATTTCTACATTTATTTTGCGATGCTTGCACACGCAACGTGTCTGGTCTGGTCAGCATGTTACTGCCTCATGCTGACCAGACCGCTCGCGCGCATGTTGAATTTTGTCCCCCCACACCAGATGTGATCAGGACTACGCAGATTGAGATATCAAAACGAACTCTGAACCAACTATATTAATATCGGGACCGGTCGATAAGCAAACATTTATGGAAATTTAGCTAGCTTGCTGTTTGTTGCTAGCTAATTTGTCCTGTGATATAAACATTTGGTTATTTTACCTGAAATGCACAAGGTCCTCTAGTCGTCTGACAATTAATCCACAGGTAAAAGGGTAAACAGGCTTTGTTTCTAGTAATCGCTTCTCCTTCTGGCTTCTTCTTTGTACTTTATATGGCGGTTGGCAACCAACTTTAAGATGCGTTACCACCATCAACTGGCCTGGAGTGTGGACCTCAGTTCATCTTTCAATCACCCAAATGGGTATATGCTCCTAAAAACCAATGATGAGATGGGAGAGTCGGGACTTGCAGCGCATCAAGCGTCACAAATAGAACCAAGTTATTTTTTAGCGCCTGGCTACGCAGACGCTCATGAGCAGTGTGGGTGCAATGATTGGATAACATGCATGTGTACATTTATTTTGCAAAGCGAGCTTTGTGGGCAGCCTCTGTCTGCCCCGTTCTCGCTCTGTCAGTCTCACTCAGCTTCTGTTTGCTCCACTTCTTTCACCCTCCCTGCAAATTTTTAGGTAATTTAAGAAAATCACTGATACTACTGTAGTCACTCTTGTTGAGGAGCTAACCCAATATTACTTATATTAGGACTTGAAGGAGCTGGGATGAAAATGAGTGTATTGCTGCTCACTTAGAAAAAGTTGACTGGCTGCCTGCCTGTCTGTCTCTGCCCTTCCGTCTATTCGTGAGATTCACTTACAGTATAGCCCCAATCATCCATGCCGTCACTTATAGTTGTGTACTTTGATACAGTAAAAATCTAGCTGGATGTTTTTAATTTCCTCGGCCAGCAGTCTTCGGCCACGCCTCAGCTGTCGTCCACCACCTGCGGTGCGATGTCCTTGAGCACCTGAAAGTAGACCTTGTCTTTTATTACATCATGGCCCCTAGACCACAGCCTAGTGACAGTGTTCAGCTTATGCCATAACAATGTAACAGAAGTCTCAACACTTTCCTTTTTATAAAAGAATATGTGGGTGACCAGCTGGCAAGTGTCTACACTGAAATGTTCAACCTTTCCCTGACCCAATCTGTAATACCTTACAGGGGTTCGTGCTTAGTTCCCTCCTGTTCACCCACAACTGCGTGGCCACGCATGACTCCAACACCATCAAGTTTGTTGACAACATGACAGTGGTAGGCCCGATCACCGACGACGGTGAGACAACCTATAGGGAGGAGGTCAAAGACCTGGCAGTAAGGTGCCAGGACAACCTCTCCCTCAACGTCAGCAAGGCAAAGGTGCTGATCGTGGACTACAGGAAACGGAGGCTGCCTTACTGCTTGGTAGGGCAACTGCTTGGCATCCGAGCACAAGGCACTACAGAGAGTAGTGCGTCCTGCCCAGTACACTACTATGGCCAAGCTCCCTGCCATCCAGGGCCTCTATACCAGGCGGTGTCAGAGGAAGGCCCTAAATATTGTCAGACTCCAACCCCCTAAGTCATAGACTGTTCTCTCTGCTACCGCACGGCAAGCAGTACCGATGCACCAAGTCTGGAACCAACAGGACTCTAAACAGCTTCTACCCCAAGCCGTAAGACTGCTAAGTAGTTAGTCCGGGTCGGTATTTGGTTAACTATAAACTCAACATGTCAAGTGGTGTTTCTATGTTTCATGAGCTGAAATAAAAGATCCCCAGAAAATTAACATACACACAAAAAGCTTATTTCTCTAAAATTGTGTGTACAAATTAGGTTACATCCCTGTGTGTTGGTGAGTATTTCTCCTTTGCCAAGATAATCCATCAACCTGACAAGTGTGGCATATCAAGAAGCTTATTAAACAGCATGATCATTACACAGGTGCACCTTGTGCTGGGGACAATAAAGGCCATTCTTAAATGTGCAGTTTTGTCACACAACACAATGCCACAGAAGTTGAGGGATCATGCCATTGGCATGCTCACTGCAGTAATGTCTACCAGAGCTGTTGCCAGAGAATGCAATGTTAATTTCTCTACCATAAGCCGCCTCACGACCACAGACCCCGTGTAACCATGCCAGCCCAGGACCTCCACATCCGGCTTCTTCACCTGCGGGATCGTCTGAGATTAGCAGGGTCTTGATGCAGTTCGGCATCGTAACCAACTTCAGTGTGCAAATGCTCACCTTCGATGGCAACTGGCACGCTGGAGAAGTGTTTTTCACGGATGAATCCTGTTTTCAACTGTACCGGGCAGATGGCAGACAGCATGTACTGTATGGCGTTGTGTGGGCGAGCAGTTTTCTGATGTCAAAGTTGTGAACAGAGTGCCCCATGGTGGCAGTGGGCATTCCACAGGCCACAATCAACAGCCTGATCAACTCTATGCAAAGGAGATGTCGTGCTGCATAAGGCAAATGGTGGTCACACCAGATACTGCCTGGTTTTCTGATCCACACCTACTTTTTAAGGTATCTGTGACCAACGCATGCATATCTGTATTCCTAGTCATGTGAAATCCATAGATTAGGGCCTAATCAATTTATTTAAATTGACTGCTTTCCTAATACAGTATGAACTGTAACTCAGTAAAATCTTTGAAATTGTTGCATGTTGCCTTTGTTTTTGTTCAGTTTCTCTGCATTGACCCTTTGCACTGTTTATTATCTATCCTGTCACTTTATTGCTGTGTATATCTACCTCAATTACCTCGTACCCCTGCACATTGACTTGGTACTGGTACTTGGTATATAGCCAAGTTACTCATTGTGTATCTATTACTTGTGTTTTTTTTTCTATTATTATTTCTCTATTTTCTTTCTCTGGATTGTTGGGAAGGGCCTGTAAGTAAGCATTTAGAAGAATATGACGTACACAATGTGATTGTTATCCTAATACACCAGATTAAAATCTAAATTCCCTTGAATCAGAATATCTGAATATTAGCCTATCTTGGTGGGAAAGGATTTTCCAGAGTGCGATTAGGCAACCACAGAAAATGAAAGCGATAAGAACCAATGCAGCGTGAAAAGAACAGATGAAGAAATGAGAGAGAAATAAATGTAAAGCAGAGTGTAGAATGTTGGGAGAGAGAAAAAGAGGTAGCTGAGAGAGAAAGGGGGCCACAGAAGCTGCCATGTGCGCCGGGTGCAGCCGTGAAATGGGACTGATCCAATAGATTCTGTTTATCTGGCACGACTACACAGTGAAAGCTATTGGAAATCTGGGGGAGATTTGGAAGTGGGCTGTGGATTTTTCAAGAGCGAGGGAGAGAAAAGAAATGAGCAAAAGTAATACTGTCTGGTCGGGTTCTGTTGCTGCAGTCTGGCATCCGGGAGTATTTTCAGATCAGCTTTTAATGAGGTTAATGGTGATTCTGTCTACAAGGGTGGCTGGTGGAGGGGGGTTATAATATTATAAATGTCTCTTTAGTCTTTCTCTGCTGTTTTCCATCCCTCTTTCATTATCGATTGAATTGTTAAGTCTGTATGAGCTAAAAAAAAAAAAAAAAATAAGTTGATATTAGCAAAACAAATAAACATGCATTTGGATAACATGCTAAATTCTCTCCCTCTGTCTCTCGACTCATTTTCTTCTCTTCCTGGCACATCTTAATTAGTCATCTGGCTCTCTATCCCTCCCATCCTCCTACTCCAATTTTCCCAGTCTTGGATCTATATATACATATTGGATAAGCCAGTGGCTCGAGCTGTGTGCATTCCCTCTGGTTTTCCTCTTTCAGACAATCTCATTGGAGTCTTCCGACGCATGCACACACTAGATGTTACTTACAAACTGCAAATCAAAAATGACATTATTTGTTAACGGTTTTATTGGAATCTCTTGATAGTTTTGCAAACACAGTTATGGCAAATATCTGCTTCAAGATATACAGTTTGTAGTAGGAACTAGTTTTTATTCACGCTGAAGGATATTCATGTACTGTGGATAGTTGCTGACAAATATTGTACAAAGCATTGGATTAAAAATTTATTTTGGGATAAAAACAAACCAGGTGCTATTAATAGGAAATGCTGAGCTTGGATGTGGCTTTGGGGATGTGGCTTTGGGGATATGGCTTAGTCTCAATATACGGGGTTGATGTTTGTTAAAAAAAAATGTGAATGCTGTGGCTCCATTACAACTGTAAGTAGAACAGAAATCGATGGTAAGCTACATAGTGAGCTCAAAGTATTAGGACAGTGACACATTGTTGGTTGTTTTGGCTCTGTACTCCAGCACTTTGGATTTGATATGATACAATGACTGGAGGTTAAAGAGCAGACTGTCAGCTTTAATTTGAGGGTATTTTCATCCTTATCGGGTGAACCGTTTAGAAAGGACAGCACTTTTTGTACGTAGTCCCCCCCATTTTAGGGGACCAAAAGTACTCGGACAAATTCACTTGTGTAATAAAATAGTCTAAAGTTCAGTATTTGGTCCCATATCCTAGCATTATGATACACTTTAACATCTCATAGTCAGTGCATCATTTCAAATCCAGAGTGCTGAAATACTGAGCCAAAACAACAAATGTGTCACTGTCCCAATACTTTTGGAGTTTACTGTACATCCATGTCCTTGCACAGAGATAAATGAATGCTGTAAAAGATGAGTAATAAGCTTTTTTGTTTAGAATATATCGGAATTGAAAGTCCTCATTTGTTATTCTATATGCATACTGTAAATGAGATGGTGGTCGGAAATCCCTTTGTACACATGCATAGTGTTGTACTGTAAAAGGATGCGCAGATAACCACTAACTTATTTCTGAGCAAGGCAGTAAGCCATATACAGTAGAACTTCCATTGGGAGCACTGCAAAACCTGAGACCAAGCCAACTAAACCTGTGAACAGTCATGATGCATCCAGATCTCAATGATACAAATGGTTGTTTCTAGAAATCCCAGGGTAGCACGGTTTGGGTTCTATATTATCACCAGTATTGGAGTCAAATCCATTTAGGTGTCAGACTTTCAGTCAATCCAAGAGTTATACCCCAATGAGCCTTTCCTCCAATTCAAATGGAATGTCCAGATTATTTCCTAAATGGATTGGAAGTGTAGTAAAATGAATCCCAATTGTGGTGACCACATCAACCTGTCTTTCACAATGTATCTGAGTTGGAACCTTAATAGCTGAACAAACTGAAGAGGCAAGAGTATTTTCAACCTACAGTATTTCAGCTTTAATCTTCTTTTTTTTGATTGCTTGATTTGTGTGGTGCTATTAAATCACATATCGCCAAGGGGGTTGGGAGATGATCATGTCAACAGCAAGAACTCATTGATCCATAGTTTGGTACTGTCTACTCTCTGTAACAAAGAAATGACATATGTTTGCCTACTTTTTTTTTTAAGTCACATTGACATAAAATGCAAAATAAAAGTACAAAACAATGTCAGATAAACAGTTAACATTATTTGTAACGGAAGAAGAAAAAAAGAGGACATTTCTTTCTCTAACATTCAGGTAGTAAAGTGTCTGTCACAATGTTTGGTACTTTCATAACTCACTCTAACCCGTTGGCTTTTTGTAGCCTGGTCCCAGATCTGTTTGTGCTGTCTTGCCAACTCCTGCCAATCGTTATCATGTTTGGCATCACAATGACTGGCAAGAGTTGACAATACTGCACAAACAGATCTGGGAGCAGGCTAGCTTTATCGTGTGAACCTTGTGCCATTTCTTTCTATGATCCAAAACGACAACATAACAAGTGGGAGCCGCATGAACTGCAGATATTCCAACAAGATGTAAGTTAAAGGAATAATCCACTCAAAAACAATATATTTAATTTGTTTCATTAATCCCCTGTTGATACAGTCTCAATGTTTTTGCATGTCAGCAGTCAAGTTTTCAAGATGCATGTTTTTCAATAAGCAAAGTGCAACTTTGGTGCTTTCAAGACAAAAAAACGGGGTAAAATCATGTCAGAGATCTTCAGGGTTAGAAAGTCGGAGCTCTAGAAATATGCCAGTTTCCAACTTGGAATTCCGAGTTGAAAATTACCCCCCACACCCACGACAGCATTTGCTTCTTGAAAATCCTACATCTTGAAAACTTGACTGATGAAGTAGTTTATTTAATTTTTTTACACTATTAACAGTGGACTAATGAAACAATACCAAAATATAGTTTTTGACCGGATTATTCCTTCAAAGCATAAATGTTTTTTACACTACTCAAACATAATGACTTTCTTTATTATTTACAATATATACTGTAAAATTTTAAATCAGGTGAGATAAAAAGGCACAATTTTCCCTTCTTAAATACAATGTAAACATCTCATCAAAAAAAGCATGCATAAACATTTCACTTTACAAAAAAAGTTATGTTTTTTATTTTTAGACAAAGTACTTAAATATTGTTTCCAGCAAAATATAATTCTTTCAAAAATACTTTTCCCATTCGTCCTATGAACTTTTTTTGACACTATTTTTAAAAAATAAAAAGGAGAGGGTAGAGGAGCAAAACAAGAAGAAAAATAATAGCAGTTCTTTACAGCGTGTCTTTAGGGTCCTTCAGTTCACAACTTCAACACAGCAATGTACAAAAGGGACATGGATGGACAGTCTGCAAAATGAGACCGTTTAAGCATAGGGACTGGCTTTTTCTTTAATCGTGATCCTCCTGCCATTGTCTGTTCTCTATGTCCAACACTGGACAGCTTCCTACAAAGTAGAACCTATAGTGAAACACCAACAGCACCTTAAAGGGGGAGTTCACATTTTGAAGTGAACTATCTCTTTAAACTATAGGCCTTATTCATGCAGGGTCTCCCCATTTTTATTCACATTTAGTTATCAACCAGACACACAATGTTCTAGTTGGGTTAATGCCTCAATTGTCACATCTCTTCTGTACAAATCTAATTCAGGCAATTAGGATATTCAGCATAATCCTATAGAACGTAGGAAAACTAACAATGCCCTCGAAAAAAGAAGATCAATTATGCTCGTGCTTGCCAGGGGAAAAAACAAACAACCACACACACTCACTCACAAACGAGGTGAAACGATGGAACCAAACGCGCCCCCTCTGTTTTTCCTCTCAAACGACTCTATCTCTCACGCTATTCAGTAGCATCATAGTGTTCCACAATGGTTAAGCAGTCAGTCAATCTGGTGTGAAACTAGTAAGAATAAGACCTGGGTTCAAGTACTATTTGAAATGGTTTCAAATTCTTTAGCTGTACTTAATTGAGCTTGACTTTTGCAATAGAACCAATTGAAATGTCCCAAAAAATGCAAACCCCACCCACCTGACAGTCCCGGCAGACTAAAGCAAACGCTCAAAGTAGTTTGAAAGGTTTTGAATCATGTTTGAACCCAGGTCTGGTAAGAATGGTCCAGATGACTGGCCATACATCTAGAGTTGGCCCAAAGACAAGATGGACAACACAAAATCAGGACAGGTGGCCAATGCAATGAGTCAATCATTTATCAGCAGTATCAACATGTACTTCCAAAACAGTTTCTGTACAACAGTGGGGGAAATGTGACTGTAACCTAAGCAAGTGCCATTGCATTTACTGTATGTATTTGCCGCTTGCCAGGTACATTTGAATACATTATGCATTTACTGAAAGCACTGTGACTGTAGAGTAATGGCATTTTCCAACATCCAGTTCCAATATCAACGCCATACAGTATGTTTGAAGGTTATTGTACAGTGCCTTGCGAAAGTATTCGGCCCCCTTGAACTTTGCGACCTTTTGCCACATTTCAGGCTTCAAGCATAAAGATATAAAACTGTATTTTTTTGTGAAGAATCAACATCAAGTGGGACACATTCATGAAGTGGAACGACATTTATTGGATATTTCAAACTTTTTTAACAAATCAAAAACTGAAAAATTGGGCGTGCAAAATTATTCAGCCCCCTTAAGTTAATACTTTGTAGCGCCACCTTTTGCTGCGATTACAGCTGTAAATCGCTTGGGGTATGTCTCTATCAGTTTTGCACATCGAGAGACTGAATTTTTTTCCCATTCCTCCTTGCAAAACAGCTCGAGCTCAGTGAGGTTGGATGGAGAGCATTTGTGAACAGCAGTTTTCAGTTCTTTCCACAGATTCTCAATTGGATTCAAGTCTGGACTTTGACTTGGCCATTCTAACACCTGGATATGTTTATTTTTGAACCATTCCATTGTATATTTTGCTTTATGTTTTGGATCATTGTCTTGTTGGAAGACAAATCTCCGTCCCAGTCTCGGGTCTTTTGCAGACTCCATCAGGTTTTCTTCCAGAATGGTCCTGTATTTGGCTCCATCCATCTTCCCATCAATTTTAACCATATTCCCTGTCCTTGCTGAAGAAAAGCAGGCCCAAACCATGATGCTGCCACCACCATGTTTGACAGTGGGGATGGTGTGTTCAGGGTGATGAGCTGTGTTGCTTTTACGCCAAACATAACGTTTTGCATTGTTGCCAAAAAGTTACATTTTGGTTTCATCTGACCAGAGCACCTTCTTCCACATGTTTGGTGTGTCTCCCAGGTGGCTTGTGGCAAACTTTAACCAACACTTTTTATGGATATCTTTAAGAAATGGCTTTCTTCTTGCCACTCTTCCATAAAGGCCAGATTTGTGCAATATACGACTGATTGTTGTCCTATGGACAGAGTCTCCCACCTCAGCTGTAGATCTCTGCAGTTCATCCAGAGTGATCATGGGCCTCTTGGCTGCATCTCTGATCAGTCTTCTCCTTGTATGAGCTGAAAGTTTAGAGGGACGGCCAGGTCTTGGTAGATTTGCAGTGGTCTGATACTCCTTCCATTTCAATATTATCGCTTGCACAGTGCTCCTTGGGATGTTTAAAGCTTGGGAAATCTTTTTGTATCCAAATCTAAACTTCTTCACAACAGTATCTCGGACCTGCCTGGTGTGTTCCTTGTTCTTCATGATGCTCTCTGCGCTTTTAACGGACCTCTGAGACTATCACAGTGCAGGTGCATTTATACGGAGACTTGATTACACACAGGTGGATTGTATTTATCATCATTAGTCATTTAGGTCAACATTGGATCATTCAGAGATCCTCACTGAACTTCTGGAGAGAGTTTGCTGCACTGAAAGTAAAGGGGCTGAATAATTTTGCACGCCCAATTTTTCAGTTTTTGATTTGTTAAAAAAGTTTGAAATATCTAATAAATGTCGTTCCACTTCATGATTGTGTCCCACTTGTTGTTGATTCTTCACAAAAAAATACAGTTTTATATCTTTATGTTTGAAGCTTGAAATGTGGCAAAAGGTCGCAAAGTTCAAGGGGGCCGAATACTTTCGCAAGGCACTGTATCTAATCAGGGTTGGGGAGTTACATGTAATCTGATTACAAAAAATGCAACTAATCAGTTACTTTACCAGCACAAATGTTGTTATCCGATTACGGATGCCTACTTTTAAAAACCTAGATTACTTCAAGGATTACTTTTAAATTCAGAATGGATGTTTGTGGAAAAAAAATCCATTACGACACCTTTCCGTTTTCTCTATGAGAAAGGCAAGTTTAAGTTCCACCTGAGCGGATCTGATCACAAGTCGGAGACCACTGACACACACAATGCGTTTGATGGATTATTTTTGGCGTCTTCTAATGTCTCTTAAGGGGAAAGTAATCAGATTGTGTTACTGAGTTTGGGTAATACCAAAATTACGTTACTGATTAACATTTTGGACAGGTAGCTAGTAACTGTAACAGATTACATTTAGAAAGTAACCTACCCAACCCTGTATCTAATGCTGATAATTGTACATGTGTTAGTTACCAGAAAAGTGTTATTTCATCTTTACGTTTACAAAAAGAAGCACCTTGGGTGTAAAATGTCTGGTTTATGAAACCGAAAACCTTTGCAACAACACAAATGCTTCATTATTATTTCTGGAAACGGTAGATAAGTGTCGGTTGACTTCACAAAGGGTGCTGGTTTGGATGCACTGTAAGTACGTAGAAATAGACCAAGAAATGGGTGCTCTGATGTTTTCACTATACTGTATAACTCAGGGGTTCTCAAAGTGGGCTCCACATCTCAAAATGTTTATCATTTAATTTTGTATTTTTATTACTACTAACAGATTAAACACATCTGGGCCAAGGGATCTGTGGAATAATACTATATAAAGGGTGTAATACATATTATTAATCTACTGTACAAGTGATGTTCTTAACCCTGGGGAACATGGGCCTGGGAGGCTCACAGGGATATTGGTGTCCACAGTACTCAACCAATTATCAATATTCAATATTAATTATCCTTGTATTCCCCAAAAATGTTTTTTATATGCACTGTCATTCAAGCTTTAAACAGCTAAGTTTTATCTCTGCCTCATGGCAAAATGTGTAGAATTTTAGGATATTAACTTTAAAGCTACAACAACAAATCGGCCCCATGACAAAATGTGTAGAATTGCAGGAAATTAGCTTGAAAACGGCAACGTTTTCTCTCCGATGCCAAGGGCCTTTTAAAATGGTCTTTCCCAGGGCCCAAGACTTGGTTCGTCCAGCCATGCACAGCCAAAGTCCTAGTAAAAATCCTTTTATGCTATTTTTAGTCATTAGAGTTGTGTTCTGATTTATGAATGGGTTCCTGATGAATTTGCTATGAAAAAAGAGGTCACAGCCCCAAAAAGTTGAGAACCCCTGGATAACTAACTGGGTGTACCGCGGTCAAACGCATTAAGATGTGAGGGAAAGTCGTCATTGTGAATCCATCCGGTGTTTCCATACTCCTGCACCTATTTTGGTTGGAATTAATCTACTGACAAATGTTGCGTTGTTAATCATCTACATATCAGAAAGCCTTCACGTATGACATGGCAGATTCACTTTTAACTGTTACTCAACTTTTTTCACACTGGATCACACAAAACACCATACTTTTGAAAATTCTTCATTTTGAAGTTTTTGCATATTAATACGAGTTACGTTTTTGATCGTTATACAACGTTAAAACAATTTTAGTTATGCGGGCATTTGGGTGTTGTAATGCACACCACTGCAGAACAAAAGTGGAATTAGTTACCTTTTAAACAACTATTCAGTTTATTGTTAAGCTTGTATAGCCCTTGGAGTATGTTCAAATAGACCTTGATCCTCTCACAGAAACCCTACATTTAGTCTTTGTCATGAAAAAATGTATATGTTGCCATGTAACCTAATGAAAATACACTGCATAGCAACATCTAAGCATTGTTTTCCATATTGTCAGAGTAGTAGAACTAATATCCATGAAAGCACAGTTATCATCTGACATTTTTCAGGATGGTAAGATGGTCTGTGTTACTGTCTACCTGTGTGCGTGCTGCATTACTGTACATGTGGGTCTGTGTGAATGTATGGACTGTAGCGCAACCAAAAAAATGTATGGCTTCGAATCCATAGAAAAACATCATCGTCTTTGGGGGGGGGGGGGCACGCTAAGGGTCGGGATGCTTCTTTGTCACATTTTAAAAAGTCCTCGTCAGTGCGTTTTCCTTGGCTCTGAGATGTCACTCACTCAGCGTCACCTCTCTAACCGGCGGACGGAGATTGCAGTGTGGGGGACTCGACTTCCTCCACCTCACTTCCTGCCCCTCACGTGTCACTTCCTCTCCCATTTGAGAAAGGGGAGGGGGCAGCAGATTGACTGGCTGGCATAGTAGTTAGGCCACTCCTGAGGCTAGGGTCCTTCCTTGGCCTTCCTCCTCTCCCACTCCTCCCCCTCTCGTTATTTAATTCTCTCTCCTCTCTTCCTCCCAAGGACTCAGTACAGTCACTTCTTGTGGAAGTAGAGGGTGTGTGTGTTGCCCGACTCCACCTTTGGTATCTGGTCACTGATTATCTCCACCAGCATCTCTGGAAACTCCACCTTCAGAGCCTGAGACTCACGGAACGTGTAGAAACAGAAGTCTAGCAGGTTCCCCACCAGCTAGAGGACAGAGAGGGAGGGATCAATCAATAACATGTTATTTGTCACATATAGACTAACAGTGAAATGGGTCCTTCCCAACAATGCAGAGAGATAAATGTAGAAAATACACATTGAGAGGGGTAGAGGGAGAGCGGGGGAGGGAGAGCGGGAACGAGAGTTGTAGTTTGATAGAATCCAGCTGTGTTTGCATAGGGATTTCATTGGCATATCATGAAGTGTGAATAATACACAGTACAATCAAAGCCTTGTTCTTGGAAGTTGGGGTTAACTTTGTGCCCTGGGAAACCTTGAATTGGCATTCCCCTTTTCTGACGTGTGTTCGGTTACCTTACCGTACCTTATTCAGAGTGATGCCACCTACCATAGCCAGATCCTTAGGTTAACTTTGTCATGGCATTGATATGACTGTAATTGTTTATCGGTTAGGGGTCACAACTCATGAGTCTGACATACCACTAGGGGGTGCTACTGATTCTCAATAGACTATACCTCCTCTTCTACATAGGGCATCGTTTCCCAAACTAGGGGTTGCATGAGTTGAAAATGGGATCACGAGGGAAACTCTGGGGAAAAATAAATATAATAATTGCTTGGTTCATAGAACCAGGGTTACGTCAGTAACCTCCGGTAGCTTCTATATGCGGTTGTAATAAACAGAGCGTTTTTTGTTTTCTTCCTACAAATGCGTCTCTTTTGAACAGTTTAAGCTACAAAATATTATGACCCCATCACTGAAGGAGACGACTCTCAGGAACACGTATGTGTCTACAATGCCCACAAACAGTGCAGGACTCATTAGAGTGGACAAAACCAGGCACTAAATCAGACTGGGGGGAAAAAGAACATCAATGAAGATCTATGATCTTCAGTGTAGAAAAAAACAAGATTATTGCCTGATCTTCTGAACTTCCCAATACCTTTCTGATGCATGTCAATCACTTCAAATCCTACTTCTTTCAAAAGTATGGTTTGACAGACTGATTTTAGACTGTCATAGCCCCAATATCAGGGACTTTTCCCTTTGTGAGATGTGAGTATTTTTCCTAATGCTTCTAGCTCCTAATGTTTCACCACATGCTAAGTTGTCCTTGCATAACCCCTACAGTCAGTGCGTTCAGTGCATTTAGTTAGGGGGACAGTTGTATTGACCCACCAGGCCACCACTCTGAGCCTGGACATTGATTCCTCCATGTTCCATTCATTCACCAATACAGGGCAATCTCTGCCCATTCCAAAATAAACACCCTTTAGGGCTAGTCATTGGAATGCAATATGTTATTTCAGAGATACTACCTTACATTGTTAAACTACAATCAGTGATGGGGACCTGCTATTTGAACTTGCTCTGTGTATGCATAGCATAGAGGAGGCTTGTTGATGGGACTTGGCATGGTGATGTGGCACTGGGTCCAGTGCCTGATGTTATGGATACAGTGATGTGGGTCCAGTGCTTACATCATGCATGGCATCCAGTAGCTTGGTGAGCTGGAAGAAGCGTTGCCACGTCTGTCCAGAGTTGTTGGTGGCCTTGCCCACAGACCTCCTCAGCTCCTTGATGTAGTTCACTCTCATCTCCTCAAACGCTGCCTGGTTCTTTAGGCCCTCTTTGGGAACTGAGAGGAGAGAGGAAGCCAAAAGATAAGTATTAATGGGAGGTGTAAACAACTAGCCTGCATAACACAAGATACAGTGCCTTGCGAAAGTATTCGGCCCCCTTGAACTTTGCGACCTTTTGCCACATTTCAGGCTTCAAACATAAAGATATAAAACTGTATTTTTTTGTGAAGAATCAACAACAAGTGGGACACAATCATGAAGTGGAACGACATTTATTGGATATTTCAAACTTTTTTAACAAATCAAAAACTGAAAAATTGGGCGTGCAAAATGATTCAGCCCCCTTAATACTTTGTAGCGCCACCTTTTGCTGCGATTACAGCTGTAAATCGCTTGGGGTATGTCTCTATCAGTTTTGCACATCGAGAGACTGACATTTTTTCCCATTCCTCCTTGCAAAACAGCTCGAGCTCAGTGAGGTTGGATGGAGAGCATTTGTGAACAGCAGTTTTCAGTTCTTTCCACATATCCACTCGATTGGATTCAGGTCTGAACTTTGACTTGGCCATTCTAACACCTGGATATGTTTATTTTTGAACCATTCCATTGTAGATTTTGCTTTATGTTTTGGATCATTGTCTTGTTGGAAGACAAATCTCCGTCCCAGTCTCAGGTTTTCTTCCAGAATGGTCCTGTATTTGGCTCCATCCATCTTCCCATCAATTTTAACCATCTTCCCTGTCCCTGCTGAAGAAAAGCAGGCCCAAACCATGATGCTGCCACCACCATGTTTGACAGTGGGGATGGTGTGTTCAGGGTGATGAGCTGTGTTGCTTTTACGCCAAACATAACGTTTTGCATTGTTGCCAATAAGTTCAATTTTGGTTTCATCTGACCAGAGCACCTTCTTCCACATGTTTGGTGTGTCTCCCAGGTGGCTTGTGGCAAACTTTAAACGACACTTTTTATGGATATCTTTAATAAATGGCTTTCTTCTTGCCACTCTTCCATAAAGGCCAGATTTGTGCAATATACGACTGATTGTTGTCCTATGGACAGAGTCTCCCACCTCAGCTGTAGATCTCTGCAGTTCATCCAGAGTGATCATGGGCCTCTTGGCTGCATCTCTGATCAGTCTTCTCCTTGTATGAGCTGAAAGTTTAGAGGGACGGCCAGGTCTTGGTAGATTTGCAGTGGTCTGATACTCCTTCCATTTCAATATTATCGCTTGCACAGTGCTCCTTGGGATGTTTAAAGCTTAGGAAATCTTTTTGTATCCAAATCCGGCTTTAAACTTCTTCACAACAGTATCTCGGACCTGCCTGGTGTGTTCCTTGTTCTTCATGATGCTCTCTGCGCTTTTAACGGACCTCTGAGACTATCACAGTGCAGGTGCATTTATACGGAGACTTGATTACACACAGGTGGATTGTATTTATCATCATTAGTCATTTAGGTCAACATTGGATCATTCAGAGATCCTCACTGAACTTCTGGAGAGAGTTTGCTGCACTGAAAGTAAAGGGGCTGAATAATTTTGCACGCCCAATTTTTCAGTTTTTGATTTGTTAAAAAAGTTTGAAATATCCAATAAATGTCGTTCCACTTCATGATTGTGTCCCACTTGTTGTTGATTCTTCACAAAAAAATACAGTTTATCTTTATGTTTGAAGCCTGAAATGTGTCAAAAGGTCAAGGGGGCCGAATACTTTCGCAAGGCACTGTACATGTATTGTATAAGCACATGGCAGTTTGACCTAAACTTGACCTGAGAACATTTCATTTGAACACCCTACGGTTCTAACCATGTCATAAGTATATTAATCAATTACCTTTTTGTTGACCAACCACATCAACCCTTTGTCACTTCGTCCATTTAATTCAGTTCATGGTAGTTGTCCTCTTTTTTTGACTTACAGCGTCAGTCAAATAACTAAGAGTGATGAACAGGATGTACAGACAGTATTTTAAGTGAGAAATTAGATAGGTGTGTCTTCTCAGGATGGATACAGGTATCCTCTCCATTTCTCCCTTTCTAAATCTCTCTTTCCCTTTAGCTCTCTCTCTCTCTCTCTCTCTCTCTCTCTCCCCCTCCCTCGCTCATATCTCCGTAGAGGACAAACTAACGGCGATATGGCTGCCTGCCAACCTCATCTTAAATGACATTCCGTGTCTGGCTGGCTAACTGATTAAGAAACACCTCGTCTCTCAAAGAATGTCTGTCTCTCAAGTCTCCCAACACAGTCTCTCTTAGATCTTTCTTCTAGTGGAGGCCTACAGGAACACTTCTGATATACACTGTGGTGTAATGAACAAAGTGCTGCAGGTACAGTAATCAAACTAACCAGCACAGTGCCTTTATCACTAGTAGCCTGCAACTCTGCCACTGTTATTCCACTGTTGCACTGGAGGTTGGTGGCACCTTAATTGGGGAGGGGTGATGGCTGGAGCGGAATCAGTGGAATTGTATCAGCATGGTTTTTATGTTTTTGCGGGCATTATAGTGATCCGTCCTCCCGTCAGCAGCCTCCTGTGCACTGTTGATTATCATAGCTGCTACTACTACAGTAGATTATCATAGTACACAGTAACCTACATTATTATGGTCATACAGAGGCATCACATGTTATTCAGACATATATTGAAAACAGGTCTATAGGTCAAAAAACAATTGTTTAGTTTTAAGTGCAATATCACGGGACAGTGTTAGTTAGGTACTCTACACACACACACCGTGTTGGCACACTAAGGCAGGTGTTCTCTACCTAATGTTGGTAATTGACTAAGCATCTTCAGGTAATGATTACCTCAAACCAGAGCAACCAACTGTTCCAAATGACACACTTTAAAGTTTAATTGACATCCTGTTTCATAGGGAGAAGGATGACACACCATAGCCCAGGTTAGTAGGCTACCTGCCGGGCTGGTCCCAAATCTGTTGGTGCTGTATAGGCAACTCCTATGGTCAGACGTGGTGTTAGCTGGTCCCAGTTCTGTATGTGCTGAATAGCCAACACCTATGGTCAGAACAATCATGCCGAACAAACAGGTCCGGGATCAGTCTAGGACCTGCCTGGTCTCAGATCTGATCCAAACATTACATGACAGTGACCATAGCAGTTGGCAAGACAGCCCAAACCGATCTGGGATCAGTCTAGAAGCCTAGGCTACTTGCCTGGTCCAATATCTGTTTTTTGCCCACATGATGACAATAACCCTAGGAGATGGCAAGATAACACAAACAGATCTAGGACCAGTCTAGGAGGATAGGCTACCTGCCTGGCTAGATCCTTCTGGTGTCACAGCGTGGCTCGACCTGCCTCACAGTGGTACGCTAATGACAAGCTGCTCTCCTTGTACTGTTTCTATGGTCAGTTTTGATACCTTTAAAAATGTAAATTAAAAAAGCTATTTTTTGGGTTGCCTATGGCTGAGTTGAGGCACTGTGTTGACCCTTGAGGCCTGCATTTGATATACAGATGTAGGATCTTAATTTGATCACCCTGTTCCGGGAGACCTTTCCTGCTATGCAGGCCATTTGAAACTTGTAGTGTATTTGAGGTTTAAAAACGCTTGTGAAGTTTGTTAATACCACTTTGAAATTCCGGACTTGATTTTCCCTTAGGGGGTCTGGCCCGCCCTACCGTACCTACTTGCCCATCCAAATAAAATATTGATCTGACAGATGCACGCTGACAGAAAGACTCAATCTCAGATAAAGTATCAGCGTGAGCATCATGTATCTGATAGTCTGGACAAAAGGAGTATGGCACGTCGTACTTTTAAAAAAATCTGTGGATTGTTTCAAATCACATGCATAGGCCTATTTGGGAAGCCAGCATTTTGGGCAATGCACTTGGCAATAGGCCTAGTTGATTATTTAGTTGCGACTGTCAGTGAAAATGATCTTAAATGTGTGAAGATAATGTGTCTTGAGTATCATTTAAAGTGTGGAGACAAGAAGGGGAGTGGTGTGTGGCGACGATATGGGCGTCTTTCTCCAGAATGTGCTCCGCTGTCTGCTGCATTGTTTCATTGTGTGAATTGTTTGCCCTTTTGATTAGATTTGTTTTAATCAATTCACCATTACATATGTAACCAGTAGGTCTACTAAATGTACCGTTCATCCCTGTCATCTGGCTACTTTAATTTATGTTAATGCATGTATTACAGACATTTATTATTCTCATTCTAAGAGTGGAAACGTTGTTTGCAGAGAAATCTGTTTAAGTTAATTTTATATCCATAATTTAGGAGTTTTAAAATGTTTTGTCTTTTGTTTGGAGAGCTCCATGTGAGCAATGAGGATGTGAGTGGTTGAGGGAGCGCGCGCCCATGAACACGCCAACCTGC